>NC_044567.1:23078750-23419750 GCF_007565055.1 Rhinopithecus roxellana
ATTTGTACACCAAACCTCAGCGACGTGCGGTTTACCCATGTAACAAACTTACACATGTGCCCCCTGAACATAAAATAAAAATTGAAAAAACAATGCTTATATTGAAAAAAAATAGAATTTTTATAAAATAAAATTTAGAAAGCTATGAGATATTGGTATTTTCAGCTATTTGTAAGATGTTTTGTTTCAGACTTAACTAGTTACATGTTTTGGTGTTAGTGTTAAAATTGTGTTCTCTATGTAGATGCGTAGTATAGGTTCTTTGGGGGCTTTTCTTTTTGTGTTAAATGTTTTTCTTAACATAAAATTTTACCAAAATCTTTTGGCAAAGCGATTCACTGTATACATGGGGCAGCTAGGTCAATAAGAGAAACCACAGATGTATTAGTAAATTAAGAAGAATTTGTGATCCCTACATTTATATGTCTTCAGAAAATACTCCCTTGAGCTTCTTTTTTGTTCTTATTCTTGCTTCTTTATTTGGCAAACCACATAAGAGGTTTCTGTGTTAGGCTTCGAGCATAATATGCACAAAAGATTATGGTCATTCCTACCCTCATGGATCTTCTATTCCATGGGAAAAGACAGATATTAAATGACTGCGAACAAATATCTCTCAATATACTTTTGCTGAAGGTTGCAAAATTCCAGTGAAGGATTTTGTCATTTGTAAAAGGACAGTAGTTAAAGAGCAATACTAGATTTCCAAGTCAAAATATACTGTTTTCGCTCAGCTTTATTGCTTTCATGTCTCTCCTCATGTTTTTTGCAGAAATGTCAGAGAGGAGAATCCACACTGTTTGACTATGCTGCTGTACTTAAGATTTCCTTTAGAAAGCAAGGAATTTCAGACAGCTTATTCCTCCTGATAGATAACACGTGTTAAAATTTTATTTCCCTCTATTTCTCTGTGTAGTTTTTCTCATTTTTGAAGCATGGACCTTACAGTGATGGTCATTTTTCTTCATGTTTTTTTGTATCTTACATGTCATAACAAAATGGGCATTGTTGTTGGTTAGTTCTAAAAATGATGTATTTACAGTTTGTGTGGGTAAACAGTCTGATGCTGGTCAAAAACAATGTAAACCATTGAACAGGGAGGGATTCATCTTGAAAATGAATCATGTTTTGGCGGTATTACCGTTGTTTGTCTGTGCTCTTTTTAGCCAAGTAAAGGAAACTGTTAAATAACAGTTGATATAGGGGTATTTCCTTTTTACTCTTTGGACCCAATCCAGTTTAAGTTAGGATTATTTTATCTATTTGCCAGTTTTTTTTTTAACTTTCCAGAGGATGTTTATTTATTTGAAATATATTCTTTATAAATATCTCTTCCATTTCCTATCTTGTTGCCCGAACATCCACTTTGTCTAGTTGAGGAGTTCTTGTGATCCGTGAACAGGATAGGAAGAAAATTTACATCTTTATATTCACTATCCTTTAACCAAAAGTAAGCATTTCCTTTTTATTATGAACATGGAAAATACATGACAAAAATATTAACCGTGCTTGTGAGACTGTTACCAATAGAAAATGCAGAGATACTCATATCACTTTATATATGAATTATATATCTCGAAGTGTCTTGCATTATTGAATATATTTTAAAATATTGTTTTTACTCATCACTACTGTGAAATTATTATGATTATATAATATTTTAGTATTAATTGATTATATACATTACTATAACACTTTATTTTTAGTATATTGATAACTGTACTTTAATATAGTTCATTTTCTTTGTAATTATATGTCTTTTCCCCATGCCTTGTAAGTATTATTCTGGGAAATATTCCTCAGGCTTCCCCAGACGGTCCAAATAGTTTGTGGCACAAAAATGGTTAAGAATCCCTGATCATCATTTTTTCCCTCATCTGTATCAGTAATCTCTAACAATTTTTTACTATCACAAGCACTTCCTTTGTTAACCACAAATATGATCTGCCAATTTTCTGCTTAAGATCTTTGTGTCTCACCATATTCCTAGAAGGTTAGAAAATGTCCCATCTTATTTCCAGCTTCTTGTCTAACCATATCTAGATTTCTGTACCCTTCCTTGAATATGCCACATGTATTTATTTTTGATAACTTTCCTATTTGCAGCTTTTCTTTGACACTATTACTGCCTCTTTGAATGCGTACTAAGCAAGCTAAAATATTACTGCCTCTCTTAAGCCTTCTTTTGCTTTTTGTAGTCTTTGTCAACCTTGATATTGGTATGTTCTGCATACTTCTATCGTATTATAATATGCAGGTTATTCATTGGCATGTCTAGGCTTCCTATTAGATTGACCTCCATGAGCACAGTCTTTTTGGTGTTTCTATTTGTATCTTGGAAATTGATATAGATTCTAAGGCTTTATTTATTTTTTTGAGATGGAGTCTTGCTCTGTCACCCAGGCTGGAGTGCAGTGGTGCCATCTCAGCTCCCTACATTCTCTGCCTTCTGGGTTCAAGCGATTCCCCTGCTCAGCCTCCTGAGTAGCTGGGATTATAGGTGCATGCCACCATGCCCAGCCAGTTTTTTTCTTTTCTTTTCTTTTTTCTTTGCTTTGAGACGGAGTCTTGCTCTGTCTCCCAGGCTGGAGTGCAGTGGCACGATCTTGGCTCACTGCGACCTCCACCTCCCAGGTTCAAGCGATTCTTCTGCTTCAGTCTCCTGAGTAGCTGGGATTACAGGCACCCACCACCACGCCTGGCTAATTTTTGTACATTTAGTAGAGACAGGGTATCACTGTGTTGGCCAGGCTGGTCTCGGACTCCTGACCTCAAGTGATCTGCCCACTTTGGCCTCCCAAAGTGCTGGGATGAGACATGAGCCACCACGCCCAGCCGAATTTTTGTATCTTTAGTAGAGACTGGGTTTTGCCATGTTGACTAGGCTAGTCTCAAACTCCTGACCTCAAGTGGTCCATCTGCCTTGGCCTCCCAATGTGCTGGGATTACAAGCATGAGCCACCGCGCCCGACCAGATTCTAAGGCTTTAAAACAGAGTTTTAAAACATCTTTGAAAGTTGTTCTAAGAAGAACAATTTAGATTTACATAATTACTTGCTAGAATGAAGAGCTTTTTTTCATAGTAACAACTTAAAAATATCAACATCTCTAAGATGTAGTCATTTGATCAACAACGTTAATTAGTGTTTATTGTGTCCAGGCACTGTTCTGAGTTACAGGAATTTAGCATTGAACAAAAGAGAAACATGTCCGTGTTCCCATGGAGCTACAGAGAAAAGTGAGGGAAGAAGAATAGGGAATGGCTAGGGAGGGTTGCAATTTGAAATTAGTATGCTTCCCATAGGCCTTACTGAGATGATGGCATCTGAGCAAAGATCTGATGGAAGTAAGAGAGAAATTCATGTAGAACAGCCTGTGTAAAATCCTGAGGTGGGAGTGTGCCTGGAATATTCAAGGAATGATAAAGAGACCAGTGTGGCTGAAGCACATGGTGTAAGGTGTGTAATAGGTGATGAGATCAGAGAGGTAATGAGGGCAGATCATTGTCAGCCTTTCATGCAGCATGAGATGCGGGGCGGGGCGGAGGAGGGCTCTGGAGGGCATTGAGAATAAGAGTGTCATGATAATACTGTGTTTTGGCAAGACTAGATTGGAGATCTGTATTGAGAACACACAGTCTGTACGTGGACATGGGTGGAAACTTAGTTGAGACCAGTTAGGAGAGTATTGCAAAAATTCTGGCAAGAAAAGATGAGGTTTGGAGTAAGTTGTTTATAGTGAAGATTGTGAGAAGGCAATGGATTATTGATATATTTTTTATGGTATGGCCATCAGAATTTCTGGTACATTTTATGTCAGGCATGGAAGAAGAGATGAGTCAAGATAACTAGTAAGACTTTTAACCTAAACGTTGAGAAGGATAGGGTTGGTGTCAGTTGAGATGAAGAATGCTGTGGATAAAGCAGGTTTTGGGATGGGGACAGGATCAGGAATTTTGGACGTGTTAAGTTTAATATGATGTCTCTTTGACCTCCTACTGATGTTAAGTAGGTAGTTGGTTATATGAGTCTGGAGTTCAGTGGAAAGCAGTCATTTATATAGGGATAAATGTTTGCAATACATAGATAATAGCTGAAACAGAAATGAGATGAGATTACCTTGTAGGTAAGTGAGTATAAAAAAGAGATGTCCCAGGACTGAGCCCTGGGGCCCTCCGACATTAAGTAGCCAGTGACATACAAAGGAAAACTATATATGAGAAATCCTAGAGGCCAAGTGAATTAATTTTTTTAGAAAGAAGGAAATGATTAATGTGTTAAATTCTACTGATAGATCAATGAAGACAAGAACTGAGAAAAAGGCAGAAGACCATTAAAATTAGTAATGTAGAAGTGTGGCTCCCAACCTTTTTGGCATCAAGGACTCGTTTTGTGGAAGACAGTTTTTCCCTGGGCCAGTGCGGGGAGGGGTGGGAGGCTTGGGGATGAAATGGTTGCATCTGAGATCAACAGGCATTAGTTAGATTCTCATAAGGAGTGTGCAACCTAGATCTTTGCATGTGCAGTTCACAATAGGGTTTGTGCTCCGATGATAATCTAATGCTGCTGCTGATCTGATAGGAGGTGAGCACAGGTGGTAATGCCCACTTGCCAGCCACTTACCTCCTGCTCTGCAGCCTGGTTCCTTACAGGCCACAGACCGATACCAGTCCACCGCCTGGGAGTTGGGAACCCCTTGTGTAAAAGACATGTATCTTTGATAAGAACACTTTTGGTGGGATGGTAGGTGCCTGGTCCCAGTGGATTTTAGTAAGAATAGGAAAAGACAGTGTTGACAAGTATTTCAGAGAGCATTGATGTAAGGGGAAGCAGGAAAATGTAGAGGGGACAGAGGATGTTGCTTCCTTTTTCATAGGGAAATGGATAGTGAGGATGGGTGCAGGTATCGGAGCTTTGAGGAGAAAGGCAAAGGTAAGAAGTAGTCCTCTAGGAGAATAGGCATTCCTTTCAACTGTTAGTAAATTTTTTTTTTGAATGAATAAAGCATATCTTCCATCGTTATTTGTGCCCTAAGTAAATTTAATTACGTCTTTGCTTTCCAGCTTCAATACCATGTTTCTACACCTGAATTACTTTCTCCCTACTTCTTCAGGTACACATTCAACCCCATCTTTCAAGGCCAGCTTGTGATGTACTTTCTCCCTCTAAAAATAGTGTTGAATTTCATATATTTGCTCCTTCTGTAAACCCTTAATCTGTACTGATTGTTTTCTACTTTCTACCTATTATTATTATTTTTAAATTTTTAGATTAAGGGTGTACATGTGCAGATTTGTTACATGGGTGTATTGCTTGATGCTGAGGTTTGGACTTCTATTGATTCCATCACCCAAATAGTGAACATAGTACCCAATAGGTAGTTTTTCAACCTCCCCACCCTTTTCCTCTATGTTTTTGAATCCCTAGTGTCTATTGTTCCAATCTTTGTGTCTGTATGCACCCAATGTTTAGCTCCCCCTTATCAGTGAAAACATGACATATTTGGTTTTCTGTTTCTATATTAATTCACTTAGGATAATGACCTCCAGCAGCACCTATGTTGCTGCAAAGGACACGATTTTTTTCTTTTTTTTATTATGGCTGCATAGTATTCCGTGGTACATATATAGCACATTAAAAAAATCTAATCCACCATTGATGGGCACTTTGGTTGATTGCATGTCTTTGCTATTGTGAATAGAACTGTGATGAACATATAAGTGCAATTTTTTTTTTTTTTAAAGAATGATTTATTTTCTTTTGGGCATATACCCAGTAGTGGGATTTCTGGGTCAAATGGTAATTATATTTTTAGTTCTTTGTGGAATCTCCAAATCGCTTTCCACAGGGACTGAACTAGTTTACATTCCCACCAACAGTGTGTAAGTGTTCTATTTTCTCTGCAGCCTCACCAACATCTGTTGTTTTGACTTTTTACTAATAGCCATTCTGACTGGTGTGAGACGGTACCTCATTGTGGCATCTCTCTGATGATTAATGATAAGCATTTTTGTGTTTCTTGGCCATTGTATGTCTTCTTTTGAGAAGTGTCTGTTCCTGTCTAAATGTCCCTTTCAATGGGGTCATTTGTTTTTTGCTTGTTGATTTAAGTTTCTTATAGATTCTGGATATTACTCCTTTGTTCGCATACATAGATTGTAGTATTTTTTCCCATTCTGTAGATTGTCTGTTTACTCTGTTGATAGTCAGAAGCTCTTTAGTTTAATTAGGTCCCAATTGTCAATTTTTTTGTTGCATTTGCTTTTGAGGGCTTAGTCATAAATTCTTTCCCCAAGCCAGTGTCCAGAAGAGTTTTTCCTTGGTTTTCTTCTAGAATTTTTATAGTTTCAGGTCTTACATTTAGGTCTCTAATCCATCTTGCGTTAATTTTTGTATGTAGTGAGAGGTAGGAGCCCAGCTTAATTCTTCGTATGTATGTCGTTAGCCGGTTTCTCCACATAATTTATTGAATAGTTATATCTTTTCCCCGTTGTTTATTTTTGTCGTCTTTGTTGAATATTATCAGGTGGTTTTAGGAGTGCAGCTTTATTTCAGAGTTCTCTGTTCTTTTCCATTGGTCTATGTGTCTTATTTTTGCACCAGTACTGTCCTGTTTTCGTTACCATAGCCTTGTAGTACAGTTTGAAATGTGATGTCTCAGGTCAGGCCCAATGGCTCACACCTGTAATCCCAGCACTTTGAGAGGCCAAGACGGATGGATCATGAGGTCAGAACTTCGAGACCAGCCTGGCCAACATGGTGAAACCCCGTCTCTACTAAAGATACAAAAAAAATTAGCTGGGCATGGTGGCGTGCACCTGTAATCTCAGCTACTTAGGAGGCTAAGGCAGGAGAATCACTTGAACCCAGAGCTGAAGGTTTCAGTGAGCCGAGATTGCGCCATTGTACTCCAGCCTGGGTGACAGGGCAAGACTCTGTCTCAGAAAAAAGAAAAAAAAAAAGAAATGTGATGTCTCAGGCTTTGTTCTTTTGGCTTAGGATTGCTTTGGCTGTTTGGGCTCTTTTTTGGTTCCACATGAATTTTAGAATAGTTTTTTCTAATTCTGTGAAATTCTGTAATTTGATAGGAATAGTATTGAATATTTAGATTACTTTGGGTGATAATGGACATTTTAACAATATTGATTCTTCCAATCCATGGGCATGGAATACTTTTCCATTGGTTTGTGTCATGTGTGATTTCTTTCAGCAGTGTTTTGTAGTTGTCCTTGTAGAGGTCTTTCACCTTCTTGCTTAGATGTATTTCTAGGTATTTTATGGGATTTTTTTGTGGCCTTTCTTAAAGGGATTGCATTCTTTATTTGGTTTTCAGCTTGAATATTATTGTTGAATAGAAATGCTTCTGATTTTTGTATGCTGAAACTTTACTGAAGTAATTTATCAGGTTAAGGAGTCTTTGGCAGAATCTTTAGAGTTTTCTAGGTATAGAATCATATTGTTGGTGAAGAGAGATAATTTGACTTCCTCTTTTCCCATTTTGTTGCCTTCTGTTTCTTTCTCTTACCTAATCACTTTAGCTATGACTTCCAGTACTGTGTTGAATAGGAGTGGTGAGAGTAGACATCTTTGTCTTGTTCCAGTTCTTAAGGAGGAATACTTCCAGCTTCTGCCCATTCAGTATGATGTTGGCTATGGGTTTATTATAGATGGCTCTTACTATTTTGAGTCTACTTTTATTTTTGATGCTGTTGATGACTAAGTTAAAACTTCCTTGGTCAGGAAATTAGAGGACCTGGAATCAGACTCCCTGGTGGTAGAATCTATGTTCCATGGTTTCCTAACTCTGTAACCATAGACAAATTATTGATTCTATCTGCACCTTACTTTTCTTTCTGTAAAACTGGAATAATAGTATTACCAATCTTATAGAGTAACTATGAGAATCAGAGCCCTTTTAATAGTGTTTGGCACATATCAAATATTCAGTGGAGGATTACTGTAGTTGCTATCATTAGTGTCCTTGATACTGCTATTAATGTGAGAGTCTATAGAACTGATTCATTTTTCATATTTTTGGTACAGTACCTGTTATCCAGAAAACAGAATAAATAAGTAATTCACTAAATAATGAGTAAATTAAATATAATAATTTTGGACTTATTCTTTAAAGGCTTTTAGAACAATACGGGGCTCAATATTGATAAGTTGAGTTGCTACATTGCTACACCAATATAAAACCAAAAGTGATGGTGGTATTATCATTTTAATTGGTTTTTGCTCATTTTAATTGTATACATCAGGAAATATGGTTTTATAAATTAATACACCTATTCTTGAGCCTTTGCCATTTCTTTATTTTGCAAATTAGTTTTCCATTTTAGGTTCAGAAATATAGAGCTCACTGTGTCATGGGACTTTTAAGGAATTTGTTTTCTTCCTGCAATTTCCATTGAGTTAACAAACAGATCTTGGATTCACTTCTGCAGTTCTCTAGAGTTCCTGGAAGTGTCTCCTTTCCTATTAACTTGTTCATCCTCAGAGGGGTAGTCATCTTTGAGTCACAGATTTTGGCATCCGAATTCTAGATTCTGCTTTTTCTAAATGGAAGTGGTTGATGAGACTCGGAGACCTTTGTACAAAGCCTCTCATTTCTTGGACTTGGAGCCTCCATATTTCAGTAAAGTGCTTTTACAAAACTGGAAGTATCACTTTTCTTTTTAGCATCTGTATGAGGCATTCCTTTTACCACTCAGAGACTCTGTTTATAGCTTTCATTTGATGGTTTATTGTAATTTTAACTTTTGTTGATCAGTAGTTTTCTTGATACAGACCACATCACAATTGTAAATACAAAGCAACTGCACATGTCAGCCTTATATAGTTTCACGTACTTAAGAGAATCAATGATAATGTGATGTTTCTTGACTTTTCTTTCCACATCACTGTTTACTTGTGGATTGAAGTTTCCATGTGCATGTTTTAATTTTTGCCAAGAAAAATCAATCAAGTGCACTGTAGCTCTGCTTTAAATTTTATGCCTCATATGACATAGAGTATATAAATAGTATAAACATGTTAAATGGAGAAAAATCTTGTGGGGGTATATCTTAGTTTAGTACCTGGGTTTTTATTGATTACGTGTATTTTATTGTTTTAACTCAAATGCAGTTTTGTTTTTCATTTGTTGTTTTCAAATTTAAAGTTATCCTGGTGAATTTGTTTTCTCTTCTTTTATCATCTTTTTAAAAAAAATGTTGCCATAACACTATGCTAGTTTTGACATTTACTATTTTCTCAAGACAGAGCAGATGAGTTTGTTAGGGAAAGTGGATAGAAAAGAGTGACCTCGTAATACCTTCCTGAAAACAAGATGCTTTCATTTCAGAATCATTAATGGGAGACGCTATGAAATGAAGATTGTACAGTTGTTGTTTTTAAATAGGGTTTTAAAGAGAAGTTTTAGGTTCTCAGTAAAATTGAGAGAAAGGTATAGATAGCTTAGTTTTTGAGGGAAATAAAATTGCCAGTGGGATATATTTTAAAGGAAACCCGATATTATATTGCCTCTAAATTATACTTTAAAATTTAGTGGTATGAAAATTAATTTAAAAATAGTTTAAAACCAAATAAACTCTATTTAGACATTTTATCTTTTTGTGTATTTCATTTTGGATATAACACATTTCTTTTCTCTGTAAGTTTGCCTTTAAATAAATGCCAGATAATGTAGCTATCCCTTGAAACTAATCCAGAATTTCTTCTTTGCTTTTTACTGCTTGTGGAAATATTTTTACTTTTCTATGTATTTTTTACATGGGCAAATCATAACTCCAGATTTCAAAATAGTTTTATTTTTAAATGGTTAATGAGACATGCCTCTAGAGGGCAATATTTTCTCAACTTTTCTAAGTGTAATCAAGGCAACCCTGGCATGAACCCTGAGGTACTAGGGATGTTAATGTCTTATCAGATCTTAAATAGCCTCTCTTCCTTTTTATTATGTTTTCTGTGATTTATTCTTCAACGTCTTCTTAGAAAATTCGACTTTGGAAATATATTACTATCAATTAATGTCCTTTCTGAGTACTACATGCAGATACCCAGTTCCTCTGAGTGAATACCATTGATTGAATAGAGGCAAATTTTTTAGTTATATCATTTGAGTATGTGGGGTCATTATGCTAAATTTTTAAATTCTCTATGTGTTGCTCTTCAGGGACTTGTTATCTATATACTTTATAATATCAGAGTGATTAAACTTCATTTTTGAGGCATTGAGGCATTATAAGGGCTAATAGTTATCTACTCTTTTCTATTAACATTGATTGGACACTTACTGTTGTTGTTTACTCTTTAAATATAATTTTTATTTTTTATCAAAGAAATACATGCATTTATTATAAAAGTCAAAAATATAATTTTATAATGAAAGAAGGCACTTTTTGTCCTATCCTCCCCACTCTCGGGTGTCATTCCCCAGAGGCCTCTTCTTTCAACTCTTCAGTTTTTTTCTCAGTTGGTTTTTTTTGGCCCTTTCCTGGAAATCCTATTACTTGAATAATGTATCTCCTACACTGAGCCCCTGTCTTGTCTATTTTCTATCTTATTTTTTTAACTTTATGAGAATTTCCCCAACGTATCTTCCAGTCTTCTTGTTGCATTTTTATTTCTGCAATCTTTTTAATATGATTTTCTTTGAATATTTCTTTTATTATCATAGCCTTTTCTCATTTTATATGTGTAATATTTTTATCTCTTTAAGAGATAGTTATAAATTTTAAAGCTTTTTTTGTGCTCCTTTTATTATCTCCATTTCCTCTGAGTTCCTTTTTCAGTTTTTTTTGTTTTCTTTATCTTTAATGTCGAAGCAGCAATTTTCTTTCTTTTCCTACTTTCTTTTTTCCTTTCCTTTCCTTTCTTTTCCTTCCTTTTTCTTCTTTCCTTTCTTTTCTTTCTTGTCTTCCTTTCTGTCTGTTTTTAAATAGAGACAAGGTTTTGCCATTTTGCACAGTCTGGTCTTGATCTCCTGGGCTCAAGCAATCTGCCTGCCTCAGCCTCCCAAAGTGCTGGGCATTACAGGTGTGAGCCACCAAGCCCATCTGCAGCAGTGATTTTCAACCCTTAACTGTCCATTATACTTAAGCTGGATAGATTTGAGAAATACTGAGGCCTAGACTCCATCAGACTGATTGGACCAAAACACTGACCTCAGTGATGGGGAATTCTTGATGGATCATTGACAGATTATTTTTATTTTTAAATTTTATTATTTAATAATTCATTTTTAATTAATTATTTCATTTTTATTCAGCTAATCAACAAATCAATACTAAGGAACTGATTGGAAGCTTTTTGAATGTGGGAAGGGCATACCACCTTACAGGTGTCAGTGGTGTATCAGATAGGAATGCCATTTTATTATCATACCTCAAAAAGTCACTATCCATAGGTCTTTTATTTTTTTTTATTTTTATTTTTTTTTCCATAGGTCTTTTCATGTACATTGGTCAGTTCTCCCACAAAGAAAGTCTTCTATCCTCTGTTCAGGGTGGGGTTCGGATAATGAAGAGTTTCTGGCAATAAACTTAGAAGTTAGCTTTCAAGAAGTTGAAGGAGTTAACATTATTTTTATCTAGTGACTAGAATAACAAAAAGAGGATTTGGAGAACCTGTTTGCATTTGATTATTGTCTTACTTCCCTAGTTAGGAGGACAGTTAAGTAAGAAATTCTGGTCTGTTTCCACTGAAATAAAAATATTTCTATGGAAATCTGGAGATGGAATTTTTAGTTGCTGAAGTGAATAAATGTAAAAACTACTTATTCAGATAAAGAAGTGCAAATGGGTAGAACAACAAATTTTGGGAAAAGAAGTGAGTGTTCATTTCCTTAGGTACTTATCAAAAGGAAGACCTGAAATGTGTGTTTTTGTTTTTTTTTTTTAATTTGGAGAAAAATTGGAGAGGGAGAAGAGAATGAGTAGGCTTCTTAGGATTTGTAATAGCCAGAGTTTGAATGATTGACCCATATGAACAGATTTAGAAATTATCAGACTTGAGAGTAATAGACATGAATAGTCCTGAGGTTGAAATCTGAGCAGGAACTAGAAATCTGCTAGTTGATAGTTGTAAACTACAAAAGGACAACAAGACTGGGATCAGGGCTATACCAGGATTATGCATAGAAATAGAAATTATGACAGTTCTTACCATGATAAGGTAAAGGACATTTTGAATTTGGAGGAGGATGAGAAAAGGAAAAGGATTTAAGGTTCATTGAAAGAGTTATTAACATTGGATGATGTGTTTTTGCAGGTGAGAATATTGAAGCTAGAATGAGGCACAAGAGGGAAATTACTATTTCAGAATGGACCAAGGTGGAATTAACGTGGGCACTGTTGTTGTTGGCTTCAGAAGAAATAGAGCGTTCCATTTTCTGTTATTAAGAGCCATCTCTAGTAAAGAATGCTTAATTAATGTTCAATAGTGTTTCACTCTGGTCTAGTTTTGGAGCAGATTGAAATGTGTCTATATTTGATAAAACCATAGATGAGGGAAAAAATAGCATGACAGTACTGATAAATGAATATAGTTTTCCGGCAGTGCTCCAGCTGATTAAGAAAGTGTTTCGGCTTCACAGGGAATTACAGGGAAAGAAGAGTCATTATTTCTCAACTGGGGATGGTGGTGGTATCACTCCTCTTTGTGATTCTTACTGTCAAGAACCTTTTGTAAAAGTAGGTTTTACATACATAGGTAAAGTCATAGGCATACTTTTGGAAACGTAAATTTAGAAGAGAAGGGCTTGAACTAGTAGTATTCGTGTGGTGTGCTTAGTTTGATTTTTTTTCTTCCTTTTTCTTTTTTTTTGGTAAACTGTTCCACAAATTGTTGATAATTTAGGCAGCTAAATGGAGTATTGGTTTCCTGTTTTCATCTTGAGTAAAATATGTAAGCATATTTTGATAGATATTTAAATGTTTTAAAACTGGAAATAAAGTATATGTGAATAGAAAAGGTTTTATCTGCCCTGTTGTCAAAAATGCTGATTTGGCCCTTTCGTACTGTACTCCCATCTTTGTATGGTTGTTATAATCTGTTGCTCTTTCCCATCTGAAGGAAATGCATCTTTGACACTTCTCATGACCTGAGTCATGATGCTGAAATAGAGCCAGAAAATATCCTTAACAGTCATGGGTAAAAAGAAGGAAGGCGTCTGTAGGATGGGGCGGGAGAATAGGGGACTGTGGGGAGAAGAGAGTCTTTGCTCTTTCAGTTTACATCATTTTGATTGTGAGGAAAGTTACTTACATTTTGTGGCTCTACTTTTTATTCAAGAGAAAATGCTTTGATTTTATATTAAATTGTTCCTTAAGTGTACATTCTTTAACGTATAGGTATACAAAGTATGTAAAGATAAGTTCTGCAAATGTAAAATTAAATAGTTTTGAGTTCTCCAGATCTAAGAAAATACACTTTAAATCTTGCAATTAATTCTGTATTTCATCTTATTACAAAGTGTTTATCTCAGAACCAACTTCTGATACTTTTACATCTTGTATGTTTAGCAGTTTAAGTAATAAAGTCACATTTGTTGAAACAAGAAGATAGGATTCCGTATTTTTTCCATCTACAGTAAAGAATTTCTGTTTACTCTGTTGATACCGAAAATTCATTGTGAGATAAAGATGAGAGAGTTGAGTGTAGAGTATTTTCAAGAAATAATTTAATGAGGTCTTATACTTTGGGGAGCACATTTCACCTCAGACTTGTTCTAAGGGATGTTAGATTATGGAGTTTTAATTCTGGGGATTTTTCATTAGGCTAAAACTCCTCACTTTTGAGAACTTAGTTTCAGTACTATATTCGAGCTTGATTCAGAGGAGTGGGAAATTTTGAGGGTGCTTTAATATGATACATTTAGAAATAGGTTGAGGCTTAAGGTCAAAGATCTGTTTTTTTAAATTTTTATTTATACATATGAAGAATTTACTTTCCTCCCTCTCATGTTAAATATACTCTTTTTACTGTTTTGTTTGATATTTCATTGTTGAAAGAGTGTCAGACTACAATCCTAATACTTAAAATGAATTAAAAATTGCTAAACCTTCTTAAATATTAAGAGCACCAACTCTTTTTTTTTTTTTTTTTTTTTTTTTTCGAGACGGAGTCTGGCTCTGTCGCCCAGGCTGGAGTGCGGTGGCCGGATCTCAGCTCACTGCAAGCTCCGTCTCCCAGGTTTACGCCATTCTCCTGCCTCCGCCTCCCAAGTAGCTGGGACTACAGGCGCCCGCCTCGTCGCCCGGCTAGTTTTTTGTATTCTTTAGTAGAGACGGGGTTTCACCGTATTAGCCAGGGTGGTCTCGATCTCCTGACCTTGTGATCCGCCCGTCTCGGCCTCCCAAAGTGCTGGGATTACAGGCTTGAGCCACCGCGCCCGGCCAAGAGCACCAACTCTTAATAAATTTTCTTCATTTCAAAATCTTGGAGTGCTCTAAGATAAGTAATGAACTTACCACTTTGAGGGAGGATATTTTGTTCATTTAACTTGTAAGTTTGGGTTGACTCTGTGATTGAGACTTAACTGCATGAAACTTTTCAGACAGATTTTTTATATTTCAGTAGATTTCCTCACAGCTAGTTCTATTATTTTTCCTTCTGTGTTCTTGCATTTTATTAACATTGTTTCTAACTGTTGATTTCATCTCCTTTTCTAGGGTAATTTTTGCCTCCTAAGTTTTCCATTTTCCTTGTTCTAGGCCCACCTTGTTACCTTTTGGAGTAGTGTCAACTATACTTGCTCTACTTAGAAGTTTAGCAAGAGTAATTATTTCTTTATGACTTTTAATTTTTAGGCATCAAATTTCTAAATTTATTGGGTTTAGTTTAGCTTTAAGAGAAGAAAAATACTTAAATTTATATGTTATAGTAGCCAGCACATTCAGATAATAATTAACAGGTGATAATGGATTCACAATAGAAAAGGAAAACTACCTAGCAAATTATTTATTGGAGTATTCATACATAAATATATACAGTTTCAGTTCTCCTGAAAGTACACTTTTAATTCTAGTGACATTTAATAAGCCCTAGGCAAAGCTCCATGCAGGCTACTTTGTATGTAGTGGGGAGAAGTGATGACAATATCATTAATAATCTCAATCCCCATACCGTTAAAAAAGAAAAAAAGATTGGATTCTTGTTTCCAAGTCCATTTTGTGGGAGATTTCCCTCATCTTCCTACCTTCCCACCCTTTCTCAAAGTACCTACAGTAATGTCTATGGTGACATGAACTTTTTACTCAAAGAAAGCAACAAGTGTTTTTGCTTGAAATACATCAAAAATTGCAGTGTTTTTACTTCACCATTGATTGCCTCCAAAAAAAAGTTATAGGCAAAATAAATCAGTACCCAGACAGGATTGTCTTTCAGCATTTTCTGTCTTTAATTGTCACCTAAACTGTTGTGTTTATGTTCACACACACACACACACACACACACAAAATTCATTTTCTTTTAGTTGTGTGTTCTACTCTCCTTGGCTCCTGTGAACAAGCATTGCTTCCGCCCAGTTTGGTATGTGGGTCAGAAGGCACTGTTTCTCACCAGGGTGCTGCTGTTTCCTTTTCCGACTTGAGTAGATTACAGATTATACTGGAACATGCCTGAGAAAAGGTCATAAAGGAGGGTGAAAGTCCTGGAACTGCAGCTGGGAAGCTTGACATTCTCATCTAGGAGAGGGGAGGAGAGAGATGGAGAGAAAGACACACACACTCCCATCCCAACCAAAATTAACCTACCTACAGGAAATTCTCGTTTACACAGGGTATTTTTTTATTAAATAATTATTGAGAGTTTGGTTGAAAAAGCTTTAATGTTAGATTGGATGGCAAGCAAGAACTAAGCAGTGTTTTTAACTTTTCAGAGCCCAGATTTCCAGTGACTATTTCAAAACAAGCTACCATTGTATTCTTTGACAGAGTCAAGAAGTCAGAGCTTTTCAACTACAGAATTAACTTAATTAAACTCCTTGGTATATTTTAGATTTTTATCCCTGTCAATTCCACAGCAGGATATTAAAAACAGACCAAAAGCTTTGCTCTTCTGAAGAAGACAAAAGTTTACCAAAAAAAAAAAAAAAAAAAAAAAAAAAAAGCCCAGTAGAACTCATCATCTAGTTTTTATTTTTGAAACATATGATATAGGGAATAGAACATCTACATGATGTCTTAGAATAGGTAAAGTGTTGCAAAAAGGGCAAAAATAAAGGAGATATTTGGGACTGGGTTGTTTTGTAGAATTGTCTTCTGAGGAGTGCCAGAGAGTCACATTGACCTTGGCCTTCAGTGTGGCGCAGTAATCCGATTTCAAAATGCGGGAGTTCAAAATAGGAGACCAAAGACACTAGGTGAGGAGCTTATATTCTAGAACCATAGTGGGTCTTGTAGATAAGTGTGTGGAGAGGTGATGAGAACAGAATTTAATACAGTAGTAGGAGTCTAGAGTACTGAGTTGTAGGAAGATGTCTATTGTAAGCCTTCAGAAGAGTGGAGTGCCTAAAGTGGATAAGGTCTGTGTCTGTGATAAGAACAAGTGAAATGATATGTGGATCTCCTCATAACACTGCTCTTTCATAGGGCACCATTGCTTAGTGTCCTTTAGCTGTTTTTGCAAATGAAGTTTTGCCATTTCTATACTTGTTTACCTCATATCTCTAATGACAACAAAAGCACAGTGCTCTTTTTATCCTCCAAATGTTTCACTTGACCCACTTTATTCCATTGTAGGTCTTAGTTTCTCATACCTTCTATTCCTAAAGAATCTTTCTTTGTCCTCCATTAGCAATAACTTTTAGAAACCTGTAACAAAAATTTCTCTATCTCCCTGGCATGACACTCCTTTAAGGTACTTTCTGATCTACAACTATTATCATTTGATTCCTTAATGATTTTTTAACCGATTTTATGTCCTTTTGTTCACAGTGTGGTAAGATATGGAAATTTTTTAGAGGTAGAAAGGATGCATATACATTCATTCTTTATTTCCCCTCTTCTTGTTTGCATTTCAGAAGAAAGGCAACTATACATATGTACACACAGATACACTGATAGTAACTTTAATATTTAACATAATCTGAAATGTTCAACAATTTCAGTTTTGCTAGCTTTAGAGAGTTCTTGGAGTTGGCAGTTTGCCACATTCACATGTTCTCACATCACTGCATTCAGAAGCTAAGAATACCAACCTGGCAGCTTCTGCACAGAGGGTAAAGATAAAACAGAAAGGAGTCTAACTTTGCAGCTACATTACCTGGGAGTTGCTGCTGATGTCTTTTCCACAAATGTCCAAGTTTGTCAAAGCCCAGTAAATCTTAGAAAGTTTATTTTCCTTGTAGCATCTGTGTTTTATAATGGGTCTTTTAATTTGTTTTTACTTTGTCTGCAGGGATTTCTTTTGTCCGGAGTTTTCAGACTCTGTCTTTTTTTTTTTTCCTGTGGAAGTGAGTCTGTTAATGATGACTGGTTTGGGAATATGCCTCTCTGCAAAGCTGACCTGACAAGCTGTTCCTCCAGCGCGGCAACAAAGCCCATTGTTATTTTCTCTGTTCACTTTTATCCTCAACTGCCATTTTTCCTCTGTGTTTTTATAGTATAAAATGTCTGGGAAAACATAATATAGGACAAAGCATAAGTAAGGTGGCATTTTGAAGTTAGCAAAACTTTTAGTAAACAGATCACACCACGTCATTCTCATATGTGCAGACAGTGGAACTATGTGTTAGTATGGAGATGGAGAGTTTGTGTCCCCCAAAGTACAACATACCTATAGATGTCCTTTATCCAAAAGATAACAGAAAAAAAAAGAGCACAGAAGTTGTTTTCATAATTCCCTTTTTTTTTTTTTAAATTGCAAACTTTTAGAAGATAAACACGGAAAGTCAGTGGTTGAATCCCAAAGTGAATGGTTCTGGTTTAATGGCTTTGTATTATAACATTAAAAACAATAATAGCAGTAAACAAAAAACTGAAAACAGAACAAAACAAGGCATCATAGCTTTAAACATCAAGGGATGTTTTAAAAATTCTGATTTTTAAATAATTTTATGTCCCCAAATAGAATTCCTGCTTTAACTTATTGAGAAACCATTTTATTGGAACTTGGAATTTCTTCCCCCCAAGAGAACTCCATCTATCGTGGGGACTGGTAAACCTCTAAAGGATCAAAGCTCTAGTGGATTTGGATAAAGACCCAAAAGCCTGAGGCTTATGCAAGTTTATCTATATAGAGTAAGCCCAAAAAACTGGGATGAGAGTCTTAGATGAGCTTATTTTCTCATGAGATTTTTGGGACTTCCTCTGTCTGCTTGTGCCAGAAATACTGTGAGAATATTCATTCTCATGGCATTTGTCACTTACAGGTCTCCTCTTAGCTGGAATTTGAAAGTATAATGGTGTGTGAAATAGTTTATGTATCTCAAGACTTCATGCAGTCCACTACCAAAACTGCACTTAAGTAACCTCTATTCTTTTTCATTGTAGTCATGCAGTAAAGGAAAAAATAGAAGAGTATAGTAAAGAAGGGTTAGTGAAGGTGATACCTTGTAACTCTCTTCATAGATCTCAGAAATATTATTTGTATCTTATGTATTTCTGAGAGGTGGAGCAAAGAAAAAGAATAGCGATAGACTTCATCCAGGTCCAAGGCCGACACTGCAGATTTCTTCCTGCTGAACTTCTTTATACTAAGAGGCTTGAGATTTAATGAAGAATTCTGGCTTGAAAATTTAGGCTTGATATAACCACATGGAAATGTCTAAAGATCTATTTTTAAAATTATCAAATCTAACCCCCTAGTCCAGTGAACATGAGACTGAGCAGAATAGTGAAAGCTGCAGACTCCAGTCATCTGGCAACCTTCTGAAGTACTGAGTCCCCTCCAGAATTATTTTTTCTATAGATCATAGGGCCATATTTTTCTCTATGTCCTGGATATGGAAATAAATATATTTCCTTCATTCAGCAAACATTTATTGAGCTATTTGCTATTAATGACTTGTAAGACACTATCCTCAGGAGTCCAGGCATCTTGGTGGAGTCTTCAGTATTGTGAAGGATAAATCTGGAGGTTTGTTAGATTCTAGCTGCATTTTCAAAGAAAATCCAAGACAGAATAAATAGTGTAAAATCATTTATAACCAAATATTTTAACAATAGGTCCTGGAATAAAGGATTGTTAGGCTGTTCTGTGTAGTTATTTCATTTATTTCTTTAATGTGTATTATTTACATGTCTGTGTCAGCTATTGAGATTTCTGGTCTAAGCTAGCTCTTTGATTTTACTAACTTCTGATGTTATTGATACATCTTTCCTCCTTTATTTTCTACTAGAAAAGCAAAATAAGAAGATAGAGATTCCCTCCTTTATGCTCCAAATTTGTATACCTTTTCTCCCTTTTTAAGTTGTCCTTTAAAACAGTAATAAAAGTGACTCCTTCCTTTTTGTTCCTGAGTCATTTTTCAGATGTATTTATTAGCATGGTTTTCTCCCATTTTTCATTTTTTGTTAATATGTCTTTCTGTACCATTGTATTATGAACTCTTTGAAAGTCCCTTGGACTTACTTCTTCAGAATCTAGAAGAGGGCCTGATACCAATAAGCCTCCAAAAGTGTGAAGTGACAGAGCGAAGGTTGAATGAAACTTTTGCTTGGCGCAGTATGTCATCTTTGTAAATGTCTTCTTTTCAGTGTCAGTCTTTAAATCTTTGTTCTCTGTCTGTTACCTTGATTTTTATCCTATCAGCAGTCCCTTTGCTTATTCCTTAAACTCTTGACTTTTCCACCTCACCACTGAAACTACGCTATTGAAGACTATTAGAGTTAGTAGCTTTTTCTCTGAGTTTTGTCTTCTTAGATCTTGGCCTTACTGACCATTTTATTAATATACCCATTGTTTCATTAAAGCTGTGTTTATAAGTTGCTAGCCATATCCATTAATATGTAAGACAGACACCACCCCTGTGAACATGAACATGAATGTAAAACCTACACAACTTATCTTACCCTCTCAGATGTGCTGGTTTCGAATGGACTCTGCAGCATAAACACAGGTTGAGAAGGATAGATCTGAAGTTCTTTGTTTGCTATCCTGAGGTTGTCCTTTATCCTGGTGAGAGAGTGAAACATTTTAAGTCGTGCCTAGCTAAACCACAGATTTGGAACTTCTTAATGAATCACTTCATTTTCCTAGACCACTCCTTTTATCTGTCAAATTCAATGACTTCAACATCTATACTGTTCCCTTTCTGAAGAACTTAACCTAAGTTCCTACTCCTCTGGCTCAGTTGAGAGGTCCTCCTAAAACTGAAATATTTTATCTGCGATCGTTAGAGATTCCTCACTACTCCTCCTATAATGGCATCCCTTTAGACCACGCTTCCCTCATACTATCCTTGATGCCCAGAATATTCCTTCTCTCCTACCCTTATCCATATTTTGTCCAATTTTCAAAGTCTAGATCATATCCCATTTGCCCTTTTCCTTTAGCCCTTTTCCAAATAAAGGTGTTCCCACGTCTCCTTATCTTTAATTCTAGGCAATTAGCACTTAATGATTCCTGTTGGTGCCTGTTAGACTGTAAGCTTCACGGTAACAAGGAAAACAGTCCCTTACAGTGTTATCTTAGGCTAAGGCACTCAACAAATATTTGTTTACTAGTTGTGAAATATATATGATATACCTTAATTTTCACCAGCTTGTGACATAAAGTTGCAGTCTGATTTCAAATTCAAATTAATATTAGCATAGTTGTCTAATAGCAATTTTATAATTATTTACATCTATTTTGGCCTTGAGAGTGTGATAATAAATTACTTTGAATGGCTTAACTATAAAGCAGTTATTCTCATATTCTTCCACAAATATGATATTTTAATGTGATTTCCCTCTTCATATTTTCTACAAGGTTCTATGTTGTAGCCTAAATCATCTTGTATGTATTGTGAATTCTGTCTTTTGTTATTCCTGCAACAGGTATAGATGGCTTCTGTTAACTTTAATGTGTATTCTGAATTGGAAATTGAGGAGATAGAGAACAATTTATTTTATTTGCATGAATTTCTTATCTTTCCCTGTATTTTACAAAAGAGACATTTATCAGAGTTTAACTTGATAATTCTATAGAGTAATATAAAAAGATAGATTTGTGTCCAAGGAAGAAGTAACATTTGGTTAAACCATTATCCTAATTCTGAAGCCACCGTCATCTTGTTATGATTTTTCAGAAAGGCACTTTTGACTTTTTACTATCTCTCAGGCTACCATTAGATACTGTGTGGTAGTTCTCCCTCTATCCTGAATCCGTGCTATTTTTAAAGCAGATGTCTTTTAGGATGTGTTTCAGAAATAAGATATTAATTAGGACTTTTGGGGGGGATTCTTTTGTTGTGTGCATAAATTTGTCAACTTAATTCGAATTAGTAAAAACAATTATATGTGTGTTTACTGTGGTTATCATTTTTTAAATGCCTTGTCTATTGCTAACCACATAAATGGAGTTGATAATTTTTATCAACAGTCAAGAACAGTGATATAAAATTAACATTAGATCAATAAGAAGTTTTTTGCATGAAAGAGTTGTTGGCTTACAGGCACTGGCTTATTCCGTAACACAGAAAATGAGGTAATTTTTATACTTTCTCTATAAACCCATCAATTAATAAGACTCACTAGAAAACTACAGTAATTGAGAAAATGTGGTATTACTGAAAGGCTACATAGATCAATGGAACACATAGATCAATCCAGAAATAGACCCACACGTATATGGTTAGTTCGTTTTTGACAAACATGGAAAGGCAATTAAAGGAGAAAGGATAATCTTTTTAGCAAATGGTGATGGAACAATTACACATCTATGTTTTAAAAAAAAGAACACAATGAGCCTCAACTCTCACTACATACACAAAAATGAGCGAAAAATAAATCAAAGTTTGCTTTTCCCCTGTCAAATCAACATTGCACTGAAAGTTCTAGGTAGGTCAGTGAGGCAAAAAAAAAAAAAAGTCATCTAGACTGGAAAGGAAGAAGTAAAACTATCTCTTTTTGAGGATGACGTAATTATGTGTGTAGAAAATCCTCAGGAATCCAGAAGAAATTACTAGAACTAAGAAATGAGTTCAGCAAAGTCGTAGGATACAAGATCAGTATACAAAAGTTACCTGTATTTCTATACATTAGCAATGAATAATCTGAAAAATGAAATTAAGAAAACAATTCCATTTTCAAATTGCATGAAAAAGAATGAAATAATTAGTAGTAAGTTAACCAAAGAAGTATAAAACTTGTACCCTGAAAACTACAGAGCAACATTGAAAGAAATTTGAGAATACCTAGGTAAATGGAAAGGCATCCCAAGTTCTTGGATTAAAAGACATATTATTGTTAAAATGGCAGTATTCCCCAAATTGATCTCCAGATTAAATGTAATCCCTATGAAAAGCTCAGCTGGCTTTTGTTTAGAAATTGACAAGGTATGGGGGAACTAGCAGATTGTGTTGGATGTGAGGACCTAAGCAGGGCAACAAACCACCTTAACTGTCTTTAGAAAGATAAGGAATTCAGCCCTAATTCCCAAAGACTGAAATATGTTAATAATTAAGTCACACTTGGTATTACCAGAATACTTCTTTTTTGTTTGTTTGTTTAGAGACAGGGTCTCTGTATGCCACCCAGGCTTGGAGCGCAGGGGTGCTGTCATATTTCACTGTAACCTTGAATTTCTGAACTCAAGTAATCCTCTTGCCTCAGTCTTGAGCAGCTAGGATGACAGGCGTGTACCACAATACTCAGCTAATTTTTGAAATTTTTTGTAGAGATGGGGTCTCACTATGTTGCCCAGGCTGGCCTCAAACTCCTGGCCTCCTGCCTTGGCCTCCCAAAGTGCTGGGATTGCAGGCATGAGCTATTCAGCTCTCCAAGAGTAGTTTGGTTTCTTCTCATCGACATAATTGTAATTCTCTTGGCATCAATTCTACCTTGGATGCCTTTTTTTTTTTTTTCCTGAGATGGAGTCTTGCTCTGTTGACCAGGCTGGAGTGCAGTGGCGCAATCTCCACTCACTGCAAGCTCCACCTCCTGGGTTCACACCATTCTCCTGCCTCAGCCTCTCGAGTAGCTGGGACTACAGGCGCCCGCCACTTCGCCCGGCTAGTTTTTGTATTTTTAGTAGAGACAGGGTTTCACCGTGTTAGCCAGGGTGGTCTCGATCTCCTGACCTTGTGATCCACCCATCTCGGCCTCCCAAAGTGCTGGGATTACAGGCGTGAGCCACCGTGCCCGGCCCCTTTGATGCCTTTCTTAAATGATTACTGGAGTCAGTGAAAACCCTATCAGAGATAGGAAACTTCCCTCGGTGATGCTTTTCTTTATTTTTCTCTTTGTAGGAAAACTGAACAGCCAAGACTCCTATAACAATTTTACCAACAACAACCCTGGCAACCCTCGACTCTCTCCTCTCCCCAGCTTGATGGTAGTGATGCCTCTTGCACAAATCAAGCAGCCAATGACATTGGGGACCATCACCAAACGAACAGGGTAAGGCTTCAGGCTTGGTGCTTTCTTAACAGCTGTTTTATAGGGTTGAATGAATAAAAATAAAACATAATTTTTCTTTGTGTGGTTTTTATTATGTTCTTCATTTCCAGCTCAAATGAGACTTAATGGCATCAGTTAGGTACAAAGCATAAAACTTGCACAAACATACTTGCACACAACCATGTATACACACATCCATCGAGAAAACAAAGCAGTGACAAGCTGTGAAAACTAGTATTGGCTAATCAAAAACAGATCCATCTACTTCGTCTTATCCTTACTGCCTTGTGGCTTTGCCTGCAAGTACAGTTTCATTTTCCTGGCTCTTTCGGGATTTGAAATGACTCCCAAATTTTGACAGATAGAAATACGGAGAGAACCTTAGATGACAACCATCTTTTTAATACTTTGAAAAAAAATCATCTCTATTGAGATATAATTTACATATAATAATCTGTCGTTAGTGTCAGGACAATGTGATGTTATTGGTGGTTTTCAAAGCCAGTGCACTAAGATTTTGGCTTTATTAAGATTGGTCATTAACTTCCTTAAAGACTTTTGATGACTCACCTGATTTATTTCTGCTTATTTTAGCAATTTGCTACCCCTTAGGAATATAAGATTATCACTTCATTAGGTTCCTGAAAATAAACTGCTAGGTCTATGATATTATTAGATATTAAATTGTATGTTAACACTGGAAATCCATTTTATATGATAAAATATGTATGTTTATAGGCAAATTACTTGTTTTCCATAGTGAGCAATCCTGAAGTTTAACTACTTTGAGATGGAACAATGTTTTTATGTTTCTGTATTAAAGTAGTCAGGCGAAAACCCTGTCTGGCCTCAAACAGTCCTCAAGTTCTTTCCAATGAAAGGAATATATTAAATTATTTGGCTGCTATGTCAATATATCTTAATTTTGTTGTGTTCAGTATTAATGTGTTTACAGAGGTCACTTTTGTGAGAAGAAATACTCAGTAGTCTCAGGGATAAGGCCTTTGAGCTCCAGGTATCACCATCACATAGAAATGGACCCTGTAGCTAGGTGGAGTGGTGTTTGTATATAGAGAGATCCTGTTGCTGCATGCAGACATAAAATGGAGTCTGTGGCATTTGCTGTATTTTTTAGCAAAACTTCATCCCAAATCAGACGTGTTAAGGCACCAATAATTTGGCCTGTATATCTTTTTAATTTTTTTCAACTTTTTAACTCCTTGGGTCCCGCAAAAGTATGATCTTAAGTTGGATTTCAACTTTCTCTTCCTCTGTTAGTTTATTTTAAAATAAGTTAAGAATAATGGCTGTGAATAGTGAAGAGGTTATGTCCTTTATATTGACAATTAGGTTATTTTTTCATTGTATGTTACATTCCTGTGATGTAGAATCAAAAATGGGACTAAATCTGGAATCATAACTTTAAAGTTTCTTTTTTACTTACTGAAGTTAGTCAGTACATAACTGTATCATCTTGATTCACTCCAGCATTGTACAGTTCTCCAAAGTACTTATAGATTTTAGCCTGTCTTTCCTGAATCTAAGTGAAACCATCCTCAAAATTGTTTCTCTGTATTTTA
Source organism: Rhinopithecus roxellana (assembly GCF_007565055.1). Lineage (NCBI taxonomy): Eukaryota > Metazoa > Chordata > Mammalia > Primates > Cercopithecidae > Rhinopithecus > Rhinopithecus roxellana. The sequence goes on from NC_044567.1 coordinate 23,103,879, forward strand.
ATTTTATATTCAGAGTGAGGGAAATTTAAGAAGGTTCAAAAGGCTCCTGGAGTCATAAAAGCATATTCTGGTGCTTTGTTTCTGGCATGTGTTTATTTAATTTTAACATAAGAGCTGTCCTGTTTTATAATGCAAAGAATTAGCTCTCTTTTTCTAATGAACTTCTCCAAATATCTCTCTGAAATAGTAACTGAAGTTTAGTGCATAAAATGATATGATGTTAGAATTTAATTCATAATGTTTATGGAGAGGGATAGGAAGTGAGTCTACTTTTTTATGTAGTGTTTGAAATTTTCCATAAGAAGATAAAATCTCTTGCTCTCTTTCTCTCTGTCTCCCTCTTACTACTGCATTTCTCTCTACACTAAGATGAATAGAAACTGTTAGTCATTTGGTGTCCTCCTGTGTTACCACACATTATGAATTTAGATAAAATTCCTATGTTTCCTTTTCTTATAAAAATTTGCTCTCTGTTCTCAGATTTTTGGAGCATTCTGTTGTATTATGAACAATTAATAAGGGAAGTGTTATCAATTTGAGTTATTTTATGTGCTTTGAAACAAATGTTAGTTAAAATACTTGTATCATATTGTTTACTAGGCTTTGTATCTCAATTCATACCATTTCATTTCTGCCATGGTTTCAAATTCTTTTTAGCATGCCTTGTATTGAAGTGTTCAGAGAGAATAATTGATACTTGTCACACAATGAGTACTAGGTTTTAATTTATTTGTGACATAGTTTCAGACTTACAGAAATGTTCCAAGACTATCCAAAGGAATTCTTGTATACCCAAATTCCCCAATTTTTTTTTTTTTTTTTTTTTTTTTGACATAGTCTTTCTCTGTCTCCCAGGCTAGAGTGCAGTAGTGTGATCTCGGCTCACTGCAACCTCCTCTGCTTCCCTGGTTCAAGCAATTCTCCTGCTTCAGCCTCCCTAGTAGCTGGGATTACAAGTGTGCACCACCACACCCAGCTCATTTTTGTATTTTTAGTACAGACGGGGTTTTGCCATGTTGGCCAGGCTGGTCTCGAATTCCTGACCTCAAGTGATCCACCTGCCTTGGCCTCCCAAAGTGCTGGTTTTACAGGCATGAGCCACCACGCCCGGCCCCAAATGTTAATAGATCAACTTATTTGCTTTATCATTCATATTCTCTCCCTCTGCCTAATATACACTAACACGTCATTCACGTTCTCTCCCTCTGCCTGTGTATACACTAACGTGTTACGTTTTTCCTAATTGTCTTACAATAAGTTGCAGACTTAGTATACCCTTATCCCTACATACTTCAATGTGTAATTTCTAAAGGCATGGACATTCTCTTATATAACTGTAGTACATTTATCAGAAGAAGTGATCTTGAACATATTTGATTAGTTTTTTTAATTCCACATAATTGTTGTCTACAGTGAACTTTCTACTTGTAGCGTAGCTTTAGTGTACTACAAATTACCCAACCTACTATTCCTTTTTTCTCTCGCCATCTACTTTTTTTATCCCTTCCTATTAATATAGAGTACAGTAACTGATAAGACTTTGATGATAGTGGTCAATCATAACTTATACTTGACTGTTGTTAGATGACAAGATTCAATATCCTTAAGCCAGAGGTCCCCAACCCCTGGGCCACAGACTGGTACCAGTCCCTGGCCTGTTAGGAACGAGCCGCACAGCAGGGGGTGAACAACAGGTGAGTGAGCATCACTGCCTGAGCTCTGCCTCCTGTCAGATCAGTGGCAGCTTTAGATTCTCATAAGAGTGCAAACCTTATTGTTGTGAACTACACATGCGAGGGACCTAGGTTGCACGCTCCTTATGAGAATCTAATGCCTCATGATCTGAGGTGACACTTCCATGAAACCTGTTCCTGGTGTCACAAAGGCTGGGGAACGCTCCTTAAGCCACTCTCTGAAGAGTTCGTTGATTATACTTGGAAACTACTATTGACTTTTCTGATTATTCTTTTACTATAAGTTATCCAAACATTTAATCATAAAGTTTTCAGAATATAATATATGATTTTATTATCTTAAAATTTAACATTTTCACTAAAATACATGTATTTTGCCTTGTTAAAAGTAATATTTGATTTGTGAGAACCAAATATATTCTGTGAATTTTCATTTTTGCCATATGCTGAGTTTTGAAGCAGATCTCAGACAATATTTCATCCCATTAGCTTTTATTGTATTAGATTTTAAAGGCTATATTTATTTTATTAAATTTTTTTTTACTATGACAAATTCTTAAGACTGGAGTTAGCTAATTTCCATTAATTATTGACATTAAATGTTATTGTATTTGCTGAGAAATCTGATGGCTCTATTAACGTCACCAGGCTGATGAGCACATGAGAGTTTTCATTTTCCGTGTCTCTTTTTATTCTGTAAATTCTCATTTACTCAAGCTTTGATTTTATAAAATTCTTTTCCCAGTATTTTAAAAATAAAATCAACAAGAAGTATGTGACATGGCTTATGTAGAAAGAGAACCCAGAGTGACCCACTTATAGACAGGTAAATTATATTCTGTTTTCAATATACCTGATAATGTAGTTGGTAAAATTATGTACTTAGGTTAGATAAGTTTCCACTTGGTCTATGTCTGAGGTATTTTGCACGTAGTCATAAAATAACCATAAAGTGTTATATTTCTAAAGCAGAGATTTCTAAAGATTTCTAGGATCCAATAATTAAATATCCAAATTGAGATAGAAGCCTCAACTTAAACCTTAAGGGGACAAATCGTGTGTTTACCATATTCAACATCTGCCTTCTTATGTTTGCAAATACATATGCCTGAAAGCCTGTGCAGTGTCAGGGACCATCTGTCTCACTGCAAGACATACATGAGGCCAGTAGAACTACAAATAGCAGAAGACAGATATATTTACACCTTCTTGTTCAGTACCTTGAAGCAGCACTTGGAGGTAATAAGGCCTGTTTTGGCAACAGCTGCTGCTTGACTCTATGACAGTGTACATTGATGGAGGTAAAAGAAGTGTTGGAAATTATTTGGCTCCAATAATCACCCATTCAAACAGACTCTGTTTTCTTTCAGTTTAAGACTGGAGGTTTAAAAAGACCAGGTTATCACATCCATCATGTTCTTATCATATATAAGTAAGAATAGTTCTCCTAATCTTTTAAAAGTGAAATTAGGTGCTAAGAGGTTGCTCCATATCTTGGATGTTAGGTTTTTGTAGTAGGGATTTATTAGCAGCATTTCATAGATGTTTGGCATTATCAAGTGAGTGATCAAGTTTTAAAAAATATTTTCTATGTAACGATTCACAAAAAAAGTTCATCAATGAGCTTACTTTTATCTGCTTAAATCTAAAATTATTTATATATACAAATTATTTTATGGACACAGGCAAAGAAGAGTAAATTTCAAAAAGAAGTCATGGTAGGTAGTTCCATGGGAATAAAATATATTAAAATTGAAAATGAAGTTACTTCCTTGCTCGTACTAGGTAGACCACTTTTTGTGAAGTAAACATGGGATGATTTTGCTCTCTCGTAGGTTTCCTTTTCCTTAAATGGAAGTAGCTCCTAATTTATTTCCCCCTCCCCTTCTTTATATTTACTCATTTCTTTTCTTTTCTTTTCTTTTCTTTTCTTTTCTTTTCTTTCTTTTTTTTTTTTTTGAGACAGAGTCTCGCTCTGTCAGCCAGGCTGGAGTGCAGTGGTGTGTGATCTCCACCCACTGCGACCTCTGCCTCCTGGGCTCAAGTGATTCTCTTGCCTCAGCCTCCCAAGTAGCTGGGACTACAGGTGGGTGTGCGCCACCATGCCTGGCTAGTTTTTCTATTTTTTGTAGAGATTGCTTTTCTCCATGTTGCCCAAGCTGGTCTTGAACTCCTGGTCTCAAGTGATCCAACTGCCTCACCCTTCCAAAGTGCTGGGATTATAGGCATGAACCACCACGCCTGGCCATGTTTATTCATTTCTTTGTGACGATTTAGGTGGTTATTAGGAACCTTGAGACGCACCCTGTAGAAGTAGGTTAAATAATGTAGTGGAAAAAATATTGAATTAGGAGTCTGAGGCCCTGGCTGCTTCTCATCTGGGTTCTACCACCTATTTGCTAGTGTGTCCTAGGTAAATTTCTTCACCTGAAAAAAAAGTTTATATATATGGGTTATAATCTTTTATTCTTATCATGTATGAGTTCCTACCAGTTCTTCGATCCCATTTCTAAGTCTCAGGACTGTTGAGCAGCTGTAAGCCAGTGCTGATGAGCACAGGCCCCACTTAGAAAGCATAGATGCTTTTAAATGATATTAAATGGAAGCATTAAATAGCATTTAATCAGACACATCCAGTTGATATTTGTAGACCAAATCTACCATCAGACTTGGCTATGCAAGTAAATGATATTGGCATATACTAGGCCTTGCAGAACTTCTATTCCTTATTTTAATTCAATTAGGTACACCTTGGCTTATTTACACAGTTTGGCCTGAGCCCTAAACTTTATAGGCAAAGTTTGGAGAATTAAATTGGAAATATTTGGAGAAAGACCCACCAGATAGAGATATCATAGCTTGGGTAATTCCCCACCTCATGTCTCTGCCTTATGTAACTACCAGTTCTTCATAACTAAGCAATGTATGTTTGGTTCCAGATATTAAATAATGGGCAACGTATTTTCATTGGAATATATATGGATGTGACTACATATGCAGTATATTTAACATAGTTTGAGTTCCAATTTTTCTGCTAAATCAGTGGAGTACTTAAACCACACCATAGTTCATTGCATGTTACCATAAATCTGGGAATGTTTTTTGGATGATGTCTACTATATACTATATGTGTGTGTGTGTGTGTGTGTGTGTGTATATATATATATATATATATATATATTTTTTTTTTTTTTTTTTGATATGGAGTCTCCTTGCTCTGTAGCCCAGGCTGGAGAGCAGTAGCATGATCTCAGCTCACTGCAAGCTCCACCTCCCAGATTCACGCCATTCTCCTGCCTCAGCCTCCCAAGTAGCTGGGACTACAGGTGCCCGCCACCATGCCCCACTAGTTTTTTTGTATTTTTAGTAGAGATGGGGTTTCACCATGTTAGCCAGGATGGTCTCGATCTCTTGACCTCGTGATACACCTGCCTCAGCCTCCCAAAGTGTTGGGATTACAGGCGTTAGCCACCGTACCCGGCCTATACCATAGTTTTAAAAGTCAGCAGGCATAAATTTCTACAGAAGTTTGACATTATTTATGTTATGGTAATCTCTTTTTTTGCCACATATAACAGAATTTTAACATTATCAATGTGTTTTTCCTAATGAAGAGTCACCCAGGCTCAAGTGTAGTAGTGTGATTGTAGTTTGCTGTGTCTTCAAACTCCTGGGCTCAAGTGATCATCCTGCTTCAACCTCCTGAGTAGGTGGCACTACAGGCATATGTCACCGCACCTGGCTAATTTTTTAAATTTTTTGTAGAGATGAGGCCTTGCTATATTGCCCAGTCTAGTCTTGAACTCCTACCCTCAATCAGTCCTGCCTTAGCCTGCCAAAGTGCTGGAATTATAGGCATGAGCTACCATGCTCAGCCTGCTAATGAAAATCTTCTAAATCTTGAGTTTGTCATTTAAAATTGGGTATCATGTGTATCTCAAATTAGACACTTGTCTGTTTTAGCTTCGATTTCCCCTACAGATCAATAGTTGACTACCAATAATACCTTAGGTCTCTTTGATAGTGAGCAATTAAAATTAATGAAAAATTCAAAGTAGAACTTAAAAATGATATTAGGAATAATTTACTGACATGCACGTGGGAAATGCGAGTTCACTTCAGTTGTTGTTTTAACAGAGGGCACACAGAATTTAGAAGTCATTAGCATCCCTAGAACTTATTTTTAGAGAAATATGGCTCTGTTTCAATATTTGACACATAATGTTGTATAGCTTTTTCTCTGCTTCATCTCTGTTTATTACTTTTAATATTTATATAGGCTCATTCTGATGTCTGTTCTGTGGCAGTGCCTGAATTGTCTTAGGACATGATTAATTGAAATTGAACAGATTATAGAGGATTGGAGGATTTCAAATCAAATCTAGTTTTACTTTTTTCCTATATTAAAAAAATTATTCATATTTGCCTTGTTTTTAGCTAGTAAGATTGAAGACTTTGTGGTACCATGTGGCATTCAACAAAATGCGTCAGTTGAATGACTTACATGGTGTTATGGTATATTATAAAACATAATTCTTTCCTATCTTCTGGGAGTCTCCCGAAGAAACCCTTTGAGAACTAATGGCTAGGTCATTTCACGGTGGCCTATACATAAGTCTGTAATATTTCTGGATTTTTAGTCTCTTTACCACATTTTCCTGAGATTTAAAAATCAGAATTCAGCTCAGAAGGGGTATAATTATGACAAATTGAGTAGGTTTTATATGGCAGGATTGTTAAGCCTGCTAAAATTTAGCGGTGATTGGAAAACACCAATTATTCAGATTTGAATATAGTAATTTGGGTTGCATGTGTTAATACAGAGAATATTTCATTCAGTATACACTCCCACTCATATTATCTTTTTTCTTTCCACCCTCATCTCGCTTTAATACAGTACTACAGCTGTGAACTTTTGGGAGGGGAGAGGGAAGTCATAGGTGAAGACAGCTGGATCATGGATTTGTACTTCGTGACTTTATATTTTCATTCCTTTGCTACTGAGGAAAGATGAAGCAGGCACATTTCAAAAGAACAGCTGACACTACCCTTACAAAGACAGTAATTCCATCAGTCACTATAATTCTTTGGAGTTTGTGGATCTTCTTTTACATGTATATGGCAGAGGTCTAGCTTGTAGGACTAGGCCAGAGGTGGGTGAGTATAGATTTTATACATGCCAAGTGTACATGCTAAACCAGGTTCTCACCTTGTCTCTCCAGCCCCCTTTCTCCTTGAGTTCTGTTAGCCAGTGAATCCTAGTTTGATTGCAGTAGGATAACTTTAAACTAACACAAGTGGGTCAAATTGTGAATAGTGAACCTTATTGTCTTCAAACTTAACAATGATGTTATTTATTTAGTACAGGCCTGCAAACTACAGTGTCTGGAGTTTTATGGTGCATTTTAGGGTCATGGTACAAGGAAGTAGCTGGAGAAATCTTGTTGGCAACATGTTACTGCCTGGAAAGGAAAATCTAGAGTTTTTTTTTTTTTTTTTTTTAAGTTTCTGTATTTTTCTTTGGTTAACATATATTTCCTTTTTACATAAAAGGAAACCTAAACCTGGAAGAAAGGTATTTACTGACGCTACAGGTAGGGAATATCAGATGGTCTTTTGAGTGTTTAGACACTTGAAGTTTTTGTTTCATTTTTGCTTGTTTGGTTTTTGCAATCAATGGAGAAACCTTTTAAGTAATAAGGACTGAGGTAAACTTCTAAATTCTTTATGATAAATCAGTAGGCTGATGTTCTGGATGAGATGGGAGACTACCCTGAGTAGGTGCAGTATGCACTAAAGAGCAACGTAAGCCTGGATGTTCCAGCTTACAGTCACTTTTGTCAGAATCGTTTGGACAATTTGGTTATTTCAGGTGTCTTTCCTAATTAGGTAAAATTAAGAGAAGTTGTATACTGTGTGACAACAAAAACCTCTTCGTTTTAGAGGTATTTGTAGGCATGTAGAAATAGCTTGAACCATTCCTTTTCCTGTCATTTCAGAACGGGCTCACCGTTCAGTTGAGAGATTGTACTCTTCAAGTAGTTTTAGTTATTTAAATCTGTGTTTGTCAAACTGCAAGCTGAGCTCTATTAACATTTTGGTTTGGAGGTAATTAGTCATGAAATCATATAAGGAGATTATGGCCAACATTTTTTTTTTCTTTAATGAAGTAGAATAGAATAAAATGCAATTCTGCCACTGGTTCTGCAGACCAGCAGCATTGTTGTTACCTAGGAGCTTATTGGAAATACAGAATCTCAGATCCCAGCCAGACCCACTGTGTTAGAATATGCATTTATCTGCATTGTAACATAATCCCAACATTAAATTAATGTTTATAAAACACTGAAATAAAAAATAGTAATGTTTATTACAAATAATGCATTCATTAAATTATTTATTAAGTAATAGTGTTTATTCCAAATAACACACTCATTAAATTATTGCTTCAGTCTTATTTGTGTGTATTCATGCACATACCAGCTTATATCTTAAAATGTATTTCTATGGGTTCACAGTCAAAAAAGTTTAAAATCTAGTATTTTAAATGTGGATGCTGCCATCGTATTGCTGGGTATGTTCTTATTACTAACTGAGAGAGAGCTATCCTTGCTTGGCATTGGCATCATCTCTAAAATTTTGTTTATGTTTTATCTGTCCCATTTTTCCTTCTACCTCAGTTTCTTCTGTGTTCCTTTCTTTGTATACAATGCGCTTCAAGCCTCAAAATTGTACTCACTGTCGTGAAAACATTTTTCTCAAGTTTTGCTTTCTGGTCAAATATACTCAGTTTACTGGGAAAAAGTTAAGGCTAATCAGCAAGATTTTTTTTTTTTTTTTAATTCTAGAACCAATTTTGAAGAAGGAAATACCCACATTTTACCAATGCGCTTTTCTCCTCCGTTTGTTATGGCTTCCAAATGTCAAATGTTACAGTGCCATTTGGTTTGGATGTCATTAAATCACTCAGTTTTCTTTATGTGCAGATATGCATGGTATATCTTAAATGCTGGGAACAGAATTTTGAGAATAAATATGTATAACATTGAAGTCTTACTTTATATCCCAGTTGTATTTAAAACACGTGATTGTAGCTTTAGTTTACTGTGTACTAACCTAACCTAGTGCAGACCAGGTAAAGGAAGCTAACCTCTTACACCACTATTAAGAGACATCCTAATTTCCTGGATTATGATCAAAAATAGAGAAAAATTATACTAGTTGTACTTAGTGTTTTTTCCTTTGACCAACAATATACAATTCAACGTATAATAAATAAGCAACTTGAAAAATATGTGCCTCTTTCTGTGGTTCTGAGACTGGAACCAGTGAAAAGTGGACAATGTCATGTCAAATTTTTTATCCAGTCATTGTTAGCTAATTTTAACCATTTTGTGTCACACAGCCACACATTGGTTGCTATTGATCTCGCTCTTCTCCATCTGGTTATTCCATTTAACTTATGCTTTGTTTTAAAGGGCTTCAGCAGTGAATTTTATTTTATTTTGACTTAGAAATACTACAGGGGTGCTCCAGAAAAGGGGGAGAAATAGAAAATTTTGAATCCCTAACTCTGAAAATTAAGGGCCTTGTTACTACACATCATTTTGTTTATTGGTTATGTCAGACAGTATATACAGCAGAATTGTAAATGATTACTAATTTTTTAGTTATTTTTATCCATACTCTATAACAGTATGATATACATGTATTTGCTAATGTTAAATGAGTTTTTCTCTAATTTTTTTGCATTTTTCCCCCTTTTCCATGAAGGCCTTATCTCTTTGGAGCGGGGTGTTTTTCCATAAAAGCTCCATGGTGAGTTCCAGTTCAGTCCCGCATGCCTCATTCATTTGCTGTACTCTCAAAAAGTAATTTGTTTTGTAGTTTTATTTCCAGTTGCATGGCCTGATCACAGATAGATGCACCAAGTTACTGAATAATTTGTAGACAGAACATGAATGTTGATATTTAAGCTTTAGAAAAGTGGTTTTCTTGGTTTCACTTCATTCTTTAAAAAGTAATAAAAAAAACAGATGAATTGTTTTTAAATAGAAGAATTCTCTCATAATGCTCATAAATATTACAAGACAAGGCTGATACTCAAGTTTAAAGCTCTGAGTATTATGGCGTTAGAAGTTCCCTACATATCATGCATAGCATTTGAGGACATGATTTATTTTGAAATATAAATATATTTAAGGTATACCAAAAGCGCCTTATAAAATTTTTGTTGCATTTTGTTCTGTTTTTGAATAGTTTAGGTATTTAAGAAGCTACGTAATGACGAAATATATATTTTACATAAAACCTCCTAAATTATTATTTTGAATTATTAGCCCATACTCATCATAGCTTAATTATTTAATAAATTATTTCATATCAATGCATAGAATACAGCTTTGTCAGTCTTAGGAAGGTCATAGAAAATAATTAGAATATGTTTAATACTTTCATGTAAAGATGGGAAGTAGAATGTGTTAAGAATGGTATAAATTGTTTAATGGTTAAGAGTCAGACTGCCTGGGTCTTAGATCCCAATTCACACACTTACTAGCTATATGATTTGGGGGGAATTTTCTAAAATCTTTCTATCTTTTATTCCTTATGTATTAAATGTACCTATGTAATGGACTCACTATGAGTATTAAATAAACTGATACATACCTCAGTATGTGTTACTATATAACCGTGCCTGGCACATAGTAAATGTGCAGTAAATATTAGCTGCTACCACTGTTTCTTTTCCAGTTTCAGGGAAAAATACCATGTTTCAAAAGAAGCTTCTTTAAATTAGATTATGTTTTTCACTTTTAAGGATATGTTAACCAGTGTGAAGTTTTGAGAAATGTAAGCTATATTAATTTTATTAATTTAGTCAGAATACTGAAAAGAGTTCTGCACATAATATGTGTAGTTCTCATAACTGTTAACTGGGGATTGTTCATACTGTTCTATTACACTAGAAAAAAACATTCAATGTTGATATATTCCTATTTATTTGTAATATTGAAAGCAAAATTCAGATTCAAAAATTCACACTGGAATTATTTACCTTAAATTCCTATGTTAAAAAAAGTATGTTACATGCGTAATTCTTTTGTATTATTTTATATAGTCATCCAAACTCAACTATCCAATGTTTTTTTCTCTTGGACAGAAAACAGCTTAAATAGTTCTTTAAGGTTAATTATTATTTGACACAAATTTATTTCAATGTTTTTATGCCATAGGAAGATCGGAAAATTTTGTTATCACTTAAGAATAGGTGACATAAAACAAATCAACATAAAATTTTCCTCCTTGAAAACTATAATTAGACACAGTTTTCAAAACTATTCTAAACAAATTCAGGATATACATGAATATAAATCTCATGAAAGTCGATCTTTATTCATTTTGTTAACCAGATGTCTTCTAAAAACAAATAAGATACACAGATCTTACTTATGAGCCTTCCAGTGATCAGTGAATTTTAAATGCCACATTCAACATATGACAGAATTTCTTTGTAGAGTAAACTTAGAATTAAATTCCATTTTAGGATAAATTCTTCTAAGTACAAAGCAAGGAGTTTTAGTATGTTAATAAAGATTGAAGTTTTGCATAGAAGTAAAAGATGGAATAACAACTGTTGTATGTTAAGTAAGTAAAGCTCATTCCTCCAACAGCTTGTGTGCTCCTCACATTTAAGCAAAAGCACTTGTCAACCAGAAATGATTTGAGGTTGAAACAAGATTAAAAGAGCCAGATTAAAGAAAGGGATATATGAAATATAGTAGACTTTTAAATCATTGCCTGTCTTTTAGAAGACTGCTTTGTGGTTTGTTTGATGCCATCGTTAGCTCACAAGAAACTCGTTTTTAGTCACTTATACTAGACTAAAAGGTCCTTCTTTAAAATGTTACTTTCTCAGTGGTGCATGTTTTTTCCATTAAGATCTTAATGAAACCTCAAATTAAGGCAGCAAATGAATATAAATTTGACAACTTCTTCCATGTTGTTTATAAGAGCTCCTTTGTTTTAATAGTTTTTGCTATTTTTCCATGTTATTTAGCATTCAATCGGAGAATGTTTTTATTTACTGTTCTGAAATAAAACATTATGCTAAATAAATATGTTTTTAGTATATCCAGTTATAGGGTAATATAGGTATTTTGGATGAAAAATGAGATTTTTAAATGAAATGTAAATTTTCTACAAACTTTTTATTAGTTTCAAGTTGCAATGTTAACATTTAGCTAAGAATTTGCTTTTGGTATACCACAATTTCTGCCAGTTCTTTATTCTCCATTAAACAGGTTTAGTCCTTTACATTCATGTACTTTCAGATGAGTCAGTTATAAAATAAAGTCATTCCCTTTGGTAACAAAATAAGCTTGTTCAAAAGTAAACTATGCGTCTTCAACATTTTAGTCACTTTGGACTTCCCTGGTATTATGTGTCGTCTAGGTTAGTTTAACTAGGATATTTGAGTTTGGATGACTATATAAAATAATACAAAAGAATTACACATGTAACATACTGTTTTTAACATAGGAATTTGAGATAAATAATTCCAGTGTGAATTTTTGAATCTGAATTTTACTTTCAATATTACAAATAAATAGGAATGTATCAAGCTCCAAATCTGCATGTAGTATTTAAGCTACTTTTTAAGCAATTTTTTAAGCAATTTGTGAATTGCTTATCAAAAAATATGCATGACAGGTAGACAATGGGTAGTCCATATGAGTATATTTCTTCCTCCTAAAATGTCTTCATATTTTATAGGGGTAAATTTTAAAGAATTAAAATTTTCATAATATAAAGTTTTAACTAGCATTTTCTAAGAGTTTTGATCAAGATATAAATAGTTCATGTAAAACTAATCTTGTTCTCTTAATTATTTTAAAATTTTATGATTTTATTTTTTGAAAGGTACAATTTGTATGGAGAGGAGAATTTATTCTTACCTGCCACATTTACACAAATCTGTTAGACCTTTAAGAAAAATTTATGAAAGAATGGAATAATTTTAGACAGATTATTAATATCTTTAGTTCTTTGAAATAAAATGCTTCCAATTTTCCCATTTAGGTCTTATTTTAGAAGCTAAGATTGAGAATGAGAGAAAACTTCTAAAAGAATATAAAGAATATTTTTTCTTCTTTTATAGAAAGCTATTATACCACTTGTAATACTTAGATCAATATTAGGTCTTACATTTAAACTGAAACATTGACTATTCTTTTATGTTTTAAAAATGAAAAGAAACAGTGCTTCTGTCTCATGTTAGGTCCTTCCATGCTTGTGTCCTTCTACACAAGGCACTGGAGCACATTGCTGCTTATCATGCTGTCCACAGATACTTCACATCTGTCCTATTCAGATGGAGATCATTGTCCTGTAATTTTTAAGCAGATATCGTTAGAATTTTGTGCTCTTTTTTTTTTCTCTTTGCAGTTGAATGTGGAGGAAAAAATAGGCCAGAGAAATTCAGTATGTTGACTTGGCTGGATTACGTATAAAGCCCAAGGGAAGAAAAATGGGGAACTTCAGTAGCCTTTGCAAATATTTTTGAAGTCCTAGTAATGTTAATATCCCTACAACTTCTTCTGATTGCAGTGAAAATGATTCTCATTCTATGGTTATACAGTTAAGCGTTTCCTCACAGGAAATGACAAAGAGTTAAACTCGTGATTTTTAATTTAGCATCTTATTTGTTAATATGGTTATTTGGTTTTTTTTGTTTGCTTGTGTGTTTGTTTTTCTTTTGATTACATTGATTCGTATCAGGCTTAGTAAATATGATGTTTTATGATTGTCATTTTTTCTGAGATGCTGAAAGATTCATTCTGTTTTTCTTTTATTTTTTGCTCAGAAGTTAAGTCAAATTTTTAAAAATTGTTGAACATGGGGTTATGTATGAAAAGCTAAGGATAGTTAAAGGAGCAGGAATTATCAGTAGAAAGGAGTCCATCAGGAGTATGTCTTGTCATGTATAACCATTTTTAAAAAATGGATGGGTCCACATAATCAATACAGTTAAACTTTTGGGCACCAATATAAATTTAAATATTTTTATATAATTGTATTATTAACTTAATAAATGATTAAATAAATGAGAGAAGGCATCCAGACACCCAGAGAAATTCTTTCTAAACTTGCAAATGTTCTGTAATGAGATTTTTTAAAGACCCCTTTTGGAGGAGAAAGGGAGATGTTGAGAACAAGACAGAAAATAAAAGGTTAGCATTGGAGTTCTTTCCTATGAGGATTGGGTCACCAATCTGTAAATTTATATAATATACAAAGCTAGCACTTTTCTAATACATTCACATATGTATCATTTTTCAATATTTTATCTTTCCATCAACAGAAGGTTATTTTGTGATAGAAATATGCTAGGTCATTGTGGAAAAGTTCATATGTGGTATGTCACTGGCATATTGCTAGAAAAGCCCTTCTACTTCTGCCAAGCTTTCTTGGACTTTTAAAAACTTAGGATGAAGGGCAGATTGAACCCAAGTTAAAATTTCTAACTTTGAATGTATCCCATAGAAGATATTTTATTCATAACGTTCTTTTTATTAGATTATTTCTCCTTTTTATTCCTCTGCAAATCTTAAAGACACGCACATATTTTTATGTTTTTATTTTGCTGAAATACCACAATCATTCCAGATTATAGATTGATTATAGATTGATGATAGAAATAACTTGGTATGAATGTGTTTACCCAATATGCTTCATACCCAACACACAACACTATGTTATGTAGCAGATAGTAAGTTATTTTCAGGGTGAAAACTCTGATTTTTACTAATGGATAGTAAGCAGATAGTAAGTTATTTTCAGGGTGAAAACTCTGATTTTTACTAATGGAATTTAAGGCCCTATGAGAGGAAAAGAGAAATGATGAAATATAAGAATAAAAATGATAATTCTTTACTGAAATTAAGCATAGTTTTACTATAAAATACTTATTCTCTGTAGGAGATACTGAGCTTATGTAAAAATAACATTGTGTTGATGCTTTTTACTTGTGTGTTCCAAAACAGAATTATATGTAACTTATAGATGTATAAGAGATTTTAGCTTTTGACATGAGCTGATTAGACTGTAAGCTAGTAAACATACAAAGAATATTGTTTGTATGTCAAGAAACTAAATTGATGTCTTCTCTTTTTTTTTTTTTTTTGAGACGGAGTCTCGCTCTGTCGCCCAGGCTGGAGTGCAGTGGTGCGATCTCGGCTCACTGCAAGCTCCGCCTCCCGGGTTCACGCCATTCTCCTGCCTCAGCCTCCAGAGTAGCTGGGACTACAGGCACTCGCCACCACGCCCGGCTAATTTTTTTTTTTTTTTTTTGTATTTTTAGTAGAGACGTGGTTTCACCGTGTTAGCCAGGATGGTCTCGATCTCCTGACCTCGTGATCTGCCTGCCTTGGCTTCCCAAAGTGCTGGGATTACAGGCATGAGCCACCGTGCCCAGCCCATTTTTCTGCTTTTTATTATCATGTTAGAAAGTTTGCCATCTGGCCTGGAAGCAACTATTTTTAAGTCTGTTTAGGATGCATACTTCAGAGGGACCATATTTTCTCTTAAGAAGGGGCATGCTCACTTGTTACCACATGATTTAAAAACAACAACAGTGACATCCAGTAATTGGCAAAGAGCTTTGAGTTTGTCCCATTGAAGCTTGTTGGTACATTGTAGTAGCTTTGTTCTCTGATGGTGATTCTAGTAAAAGCACATAGTCGCACAATTGCAAACTGCTTTCAAAAAAATTCTACAATACTTTTCTCTCTCCCATTCCCCTAGCCCCATTCTCCTAAAACTCCTAAGGGTTAAAAAATAACCAGTGGTACCGCTAAGATACCAGTTAGAGGAATTTGTCAGTTCAATGATAGTAGTTTAGTGATGGAAATAAAAACTTAGAAAGAAACCTTATATTCTCAGGTAATGCAGCAGAGAGCATCATAACCAGAAAGAACAATTCTGATGTCAGTGACCCAGATACCACGGGAAGGTGCATATTTGTTCAGGTATAGGGCAGAGGAGAGTCTTCCTTTCTGGAGGCAGCTTATTGCAGTTGTGACAGATGCAAGTATGAAGACTTGAAACAGTTTATAGAGCCAGATTCATTTCCCCACAGAAACTTTTTATTTAAGAACGATGTCTTTATTCCCTGTCACTGGAAGTCTCACTGTGACTGGTTGACATTCTAGGCATGGATGTTTTTTTGTTGCAGGAATAATGAGAAGTGTTTTAAGAAATATTAATGGTAGAAGAGGTTTCTTTCGTATATAGTAATATGCATTTCTATGGATTTTGTTCAAAGTTGGGAGACCAAAGGGACCAATCATAGTTGCCTCTGATCCAGACTTAGCCTTCCTTAGAGGAAGATGTTAAAACAAGTCTCAGGAAATAAGATGTTTGAGCGACTATTTAAAATGTCATAGGAACTGGGAAACTGAGATTACCAAAGCAAAGTCTGATTTTTTTGAAGATTAGGTTAGGACCGAGGGCCATATAGAAGAGTTAGTATTTGCTGAGTACTGTGATATAGGAAAGTACTGCCCTGGGAACTTTACCTGCTTTGTCTAATATAGTGGTTCTCAGAGTTGAGCATGCATCAGAATCATCTGGAGGATTTGTTTCAAAACACAGATTGTTGGGCTCCATTCCCAGAGTTTCTGATTTAGTAGGTCTGGGATGGGGTCTATGAGTATTTGCTTGCACTCCTAAGAAGTCCTCAGGTGGTACTATGAGCTGGGGACAGTGCTTTGAGACAATATAGTCGTTAAAATAATCCTGTGAAGTAGGTATTACTATTTCTGTTTTACATATTAGTAGTCTGAGCTCTGAGAGGTTAAATGACTTAACCAAAAGTCACACAGCTCAGAGGTGACAGCGCTGGGATTCAGCTACATGTTTCTTCCTGACTCCAAAACTATCTCTTTCCATCCCACCATACTTTTACTAAAGGATGAAGGGAAATCAAAAATTGAGCAAAATAAGGTAGAACCAATGTTGATGTTGGAGGCTGACTAGCAGAGGGGAACATCAGAGCTCTAGTTTTTATTGTTTCCTACCTGGGCTGTCATCTTGACCAGTGCACAATGAGGCTACTGGTTTATGAATTAGAGAAAATAATTTATCAAAGGTGGTTGGCAAAATTGCTTTGGGAAGCCCTTAATAAACCAAAAGAGAACAGAAATATGGGACTGAAAAGATGTGAGGTCAATAGTAGAAGCTGAGTATGAAAACTTATTTGTGGGAAGCAGGGGAGAGCAACTTCTTTTTAATGGCAGTGACAGGAAGTAATGGCAGTTACTAAAGGTGTCCTCAGACACATGAGCAACAGAAAAGATTGAGGTTTGAGAGGCTATTGATATATAACTCCACCTTGGTCTTTTTCACTGAACAAAAATAGACACATCATTTTCACAAATCCAAGAAGAAAAAGAGACAACAGAAAGATCAGTGAATCTAATTGCATTAGGTGATTCGATATTCTTCCCTTACACTGTCTAACTCTCCATAGCATTGTGGCTGAGAGAGCATTTTCAAGGCTTCATTCTGTATCACCTCATTTTCATCCATGCTATCTCCATTCATTTGTACTGTTAATCCCGCATCTTATAGATTGGTGCAAAAGTAATTTCACATTTTGCCACTAAAGGCAGTGGCAAAAACTGCAATTACTTTTGCATCAACCTAATATATATAAAAATGAAGTAATAAACCATTTTATTATTGTGAGATGTTCATGCTGGTACTATTGCTTCACTTTGAATTTCTAGGAAAGTGTTATTCATCTGAAAAGAAGTGACTTGGATTTTGCCAGCACATACTTAAAAAGGAGTTGATTTTTATTGGTTTTATAAATGTTGCTCTCTTTACAAAACTCTGGAACTTTGAAATAATTCTACTTTTACTCCAGAACATAGTCTCACATCACCATTTATTACTTAAGGCAAAATGCATGTTCATATTGGAGGATTTGAATAGGGGTGGAATTTAAAGGAAAAACTGTCATTACCTAAAGGAGTGTCATTTCATCATGATAATTGATTTTTACTGTTATTTTATTTTTTAAGCAAAGTTAAACCTCCTCCACAAATTTCACCCAGCAAATCGATGGGCGGAGAATTTTGTGTGGCTGCTATCTTTGGAACATCCAGGTCATGGTTTGCAAATAATGCAGGTCTGAAAAGAGAAAAAGGTATGTATTTTGACTGAAAAATGAATGTTGTGTTTGTAATTTTTGCTTCTTAAGGAAAATTGTTAGCAGTTCCCTTAGAATAATCTTGTACCCAGTAGTCTGGAAACCAATTTTTTTTTTTATTATAAATCTGAAAATCTGAAATTCTAATACATAGAACTATTTTTTTATTTTTTTTATTTTTTATTTTTATTATACTTTAAGTTCTAGGGTACACGTGCATAACGTGCAGGTTTGTTACATATGTATACTTGTGCCATGTTGGTGTGCTGCACCCATCAACTCGTCAGCACCCATCAAGTCATCATTTATATCATGTATAACTCCCCACTGCAATTCCTCCCCCCTCCCCCCTCCCCATGATAGGCCCCAGTGTGTGATGTTCCCCTTCCCGAGTCCAAGTTTCCTCATTGTTCAGTTCCCACCTATGAGTGAGAGCATGCGGTGTTTGGTTTTCTCTTCTTGTGATAGTTTGCTAAGAATGATGGTTTCCAGCTGCATCCATGTCCCTACAAAGGACGCAAACTCATCCTTTTTTATGGCTGCATAGTATTCCATGGTGTATATGTGCCACATTTTCTTAATCCAGTCTGTCACAGATGGATATTTGGGTTGATTCCAAGTCTTTGCTATTGTGAATAGTGCCGCAATAAACATACGTGTGCATGTGTCTTTGTAGTAGAATAATTTATAATCCTTTGGGTATATACCCAGTAGTGGGATGGCTGGGTCCTATGGTACATCTAGTTCTAGATCCTTGAGGAATTGCCATACTGTTTTCCATAATGGTTGAACTAGTTTACAAACCCACCAACAGTGTAAAAGTGTTCCTATTTCTCCACATCCTCTCCAACACCTGTTGTTTCCTGATTTTTTAATGATTGCCATTCTAACTGGTGTGAGATGGTATCTCATTGTGGTTTTGATTTGCATTTCTCTGATGGCAAGTGATGATGAGCATTTTTTCATGTGTCTGTTGGCTGTATGAATGTCTTCTTTTGAGAAATGTCTGTTCATATCCTTTCCCCACTTTTTGATGGGGTTGTTTGTTTTTTTCTTGTATATTTGTTTGAGTTCTTTGTAGATTCTGGATATTAGCCCTTTGTCAGATGAGTAGGTTGCAAAAATGTTCTCCCATTCTGTAGGTTGCCTGTTCACTCTGATGGTAGTTTCTTTTGCTGTGCAGAAGCTCTTTAGTTTAATTAGATCCCATTTGTCAATTTTTGCTTTTGCTGCCGTTGCTTTTGGTGTTTTAGACATGAAGTCCTTGCCCATGCCTATGTCCTGAATAGTACTACCTAGATTTTCTTCTAGGGTTTTTATGGTATTAGGTCTAACATTTAAGTCTCTAATCCATCTTGAATTAATCTTCATATAAGGAGTAAGGAAAGGATCCAGTTTCAGCTTCCTACTTATGGCTAGCCAATTTTCCCAGCACCATTTATTAAATAGGGAATCCTTTCCCCATTTCTTGTTTCTCTCAGGTTTGTCAAAGATCAGATGGCTGTAGATGTGTGGTATTATTTCCGAGGACTCTCTTCTGTTCCATTGGTCTATATCTCTGTTTTGGTACCAGTACCATGCTGTTTTGGTTACTGTAGCCTTGTAGTATAGTTTGAAGTCAGGTAGCGTGATGCCTCCAGCTTTGTCCTTTTGACTTAGGATAGTCTTGGCAATGCGGGCTCTTTTTTGGTTCCATATGAACTTTAAAGCAGTTTTTTTCCAATTCTGTGAAGAAACTCATTGGTAGCTTGATGGGGATGGCATTGAATCTATAAATAACCTTGGGCAGTATGGCCATTTTCACGATATTGATTCTTCCTATCCATGAGTATGGTATGTTCTTCCATTTGTTTGTGTCCTCTTTGATTTCACTGAGCAGTGGTTTGTAGTTCTCCTTGAAGAGGTCCTTTACATCCCTTGTAAGCTGGATTCCTAGGTATTTGATTCTCTTTGAAGCAATTGTGAATGGAAGTTCATTCCTGATTTGGCTCTCTGCTTGTCTGTTACTGGTGTATAAGAATGCTTGTGATTTTTGCACATTAATTTTGTATCCTGAGACTTTGCTGAAGTTGCTTATCAGCTTAAGGAGATTTTGGGCTGAGACGATGGGGTTTTCTAAATATACAATCATGTCATCTGCAAACAGGGACAATTTGACTTCATCTTTTCCTAACTGAATACCCTTGATTTCTTTCTCTTGCCTGATTGCCCTAGCCAGAACTTCCAACACTATGTTGAATAGGAGTGGTGAGAGAGGGCATCCCTGTCTTGTGCCAGTTTTCAAAGGGAATTTTTCCAGTTTTTGCCCATTCAGAATGATATTAGCTGTGGGTTTGTCATAAATAGCTCTTATTATTTTGAGGTACGTTCCATCAATACCGAATTTATTGAGCGTTTTTAGCATGAAGGGCTGTTGAATTTTGTCAAAAGCCTTTTCTGCATCTATTGAGATAATCATGTGGTTCTTGTCTTTGGTTCTGTTTATATGCTGGATTACGTTTATTGATTTGTGAATGTTGAACCAGCCTTGCATCCCAGGGATGAAGCCCACTTGATCATGGTGGATAAGCTTTTTGATGTGCTGCTGAATCCGGTTTGCCAGTATTTTATTGAGAATTTTTGCATCGATGTTCATCAGGGATATTGGTCGAAAATTCTCTTTTTTTGTTGTGCCTCTGCCAGGCTTTGGTATCAGGATGATGTTGGCCTCATAAAATGAGTTAGGGAGGATTCCCTCTTTTTCTATTGATTGGAATAGTTTCAGAAGGAATGGTACCAGCTCCTCCTTGTACCTCTGGTAGAATTCAGCTGTGAATCCATCTGGTCCTGGACTTTTTTTGGTGGGTAGGCTATTAATTGTTGCCTCAATTTCAGAGCCTGCTATTGGTCTATTCAGGGATTCAACTTCTTCCTGGTTTAGCCTTGGGAGAGGGTAAGTGTCCAGGAAATTATCCATTTCTTCTAGATTTTCTAGTTGATTTGCGTAGAGGCGTTTATAGTATTCTCTGATGGTTGTTTGTATTTCTGTGGGGTCAGTGGTGATATCCCCTTTATCATTTTTTATTACATCTATTTGATTCCTCTCTCTTTTCTTCTTTATTAGCCTTGCTAGCGGTCTGTCAATTTTGTTGATCTTTTCAAAAAACCAACTCCTGGATTCATTGATTTTTTGGAGGGTTTTTTGTGTCTCTATCTCCTTCAGTTCTGCTCTGATCTTAGTTATTTCTTGCCTTCTGCTAGCTTTTGAATGTGTTTGCTCTTGCCTCTCTAGTTCTTTTAATTGTGATGTTAGAGTGTCAATTTTAGATCTTTCCAGCTTTCTCTTGTGGGCATTTAGTGCTATAAATTTCCCTCTACACACTGCTTTAAATGTGTCCCAGAGATTCTGGTATGTTGTATCTTTGTTCTCATTGGTTTCAAAGAACATCTTTATTTCCGCTTTCATTTCGCTATGTACCCAGTAGTCATTCAGGAGCAGGTTGTTCAGTTTCCATGTAGTTGAGCGGTTTTGATTGAGTTTCTTAGTCCTGAGTTCTAGTTTGATTGCACTGTGGTCTGAGAGACAGTTTGTTATAATTTCTGTTCTTTTACATTTGCTGAGGAGTGCTTTACTTCCAATTATGTGGTCAATTTTGGAATAAGTGCGATGTGGTGCTGAGAAGAATGTATATTCTGTTGATTTGGGGTGGAGAGTTCTATAGATGTCTATTAGGTCTGCTTGGTGCAGAGATGAGTTCAATTCCTGGATATCCTTGTTAACTTTCTGTCTCGTTGATCTGTCTAATGTTGACAGTGGAGTGTTGAAGTCTCCCATTATTATTGTATGGGAGTCTAAGTCCCTTTGTAAGTCTCTAAGGACTTGCTTTATGAATCTGGGTGCTCCTGTATTGGGTGCATATATATTTAGGATAGTTAGCGCTTCCTGTTGAATTGATCCCTTTACCATTATGTAATGGCCTTCTTTGTCTCTTTTGATCTTTGATGGTTTAAAGTCTGTTTTATCAGAGACTAGGATTGCAACCCCTGCTTTTTTTTTTGTTCTCCATTTGCTTGGTAGATCTTCCTCCATCCCTTTATTTTGAGCCTATGTATGTCTCTGCATGTGAGATGGGTCTCCTGAATACAGCAGACTGATGGGTCTTGACTCTTTATCCAGTTTGCCAGTCTGTGTCTTTTAATTGGAGCATTTAGTCCATTAACATTTAAGGTTAATATTGTTATGTGTGAACTTGATCCTGCCATTATGATATTAACTGGTTATTTTGCTCGTTAGTTGATGCAGTTTCTTCCTAGCCTCGATGGTCTTTACATTTTGGCATGTTTTTGCAATGGCTGGTAGCGGTTGTTCCTTTCCATGTTTAGGGCTTCCTTCAGGGTCTCTTGTAAGGCAGGCCTGGTGGTGACAAAATCTCTAAGCATTTGCTCATCTGTAAAGGATTTTATTTCTCCTTCACTTATGAAACTTAGTTTGGCTGGATATGAAATTCTGGGTTGAAAATTCGTTTCTTTAAGAACGTTGAATATTGGCCCCCACTCTCTTCTGGCTTGTAGAGTTTCTGCCGAGAGATCTGCTGTTAGTCTGATGGGCTTCCCTTTGTGGGTAACCCGACCTTTCTCTCTGGCTGCCCTTAAGATTTTTTCCTTCATTTCAACTTTGGTGAATCTGGCAATTATGTGTCTTGGAGTTGCTCTTCTGGAGGAGTATCTTTGTGGCGTTCTCTGTATTTCCTGAATTTGAATGTTGGCCTGCCCTACTAGGTTGGGGAAGTTCTCCTGGATGATATCCTGAAGAGTGTTTTCCAACTTGGTTCCATTTTCCCCCTCACTTTCAGGCACCCCAATCAGACGTAGATTTGGTCTTTTTACATAATCCCATACTTCTTGCAGGCTTTGTTCATTTCTTTTTCTTCTTTTTTCTTTTGGTTTCTCTTCTCGCTTCATTTCATTAATTTGTTCCTCAATCGCTGATACTCTTTCTTACAGTTGATCGAGTCCGTTACTGAAGCTTGTGCATTTGTCACGTATTTCTCGTGTCATGGTTTTCATCTCTGTCATTTCGTTTATGACCTTCTCTGCATTAATTAGTCTAGCTGTCAATTCTTCCACTCTTTTTTCAAGATTTTTCATTTCTTTGCGCTGGGTACGTAACTCCTCCTTTAGCTCTGAGAAGTTTGATGGACTGAAGCCTTCTTCTCTCATCTCGTCAAAGTCATTCTCTGACCAGCTTCGATCCGTTGCTGGCGATGGGCTGCGCTCCTTTGCAGGGGGAGATGCGCTCTTATTTTTTGAATTTCCAGCTTTTCTGCCCTGCTTTTTCCCCATCTTTGTGGTTTTATCTGTCTCTGGTCTTTGATGATGGTGACGTACTGATGGGGTTTTGGTATAGGTGTCCTTCCTGTTTGATAGTTTTCCTTCTGACAGTCAGGACCCTCAGCTATAGGTCTGTTGGAGATTGCTTGAGGTTCACTCCAGACCCTGTTTGCCTGGGTATCAGCAGCAGAGGTTGCAGAAGATAGAATATTGCTGAACAGCGAGTGTACCTGTCTGATTCTTACTTTGGAAGCTTCCTCTGAGTGGTGTACTCCACCCTGTGAGGTGTGCGGTGTCAGACTGCCCCTAGTGGGGGATGTCTCCCAGTTCGGCTCCTCAGGGGTGAAGGACCCACTTGAGCAGGCAGTCCGTCCGTTCTTAGATCTCAGCCTCCATGTTGGGAGATCCACTGCTCTCTTCAAAGCTGTCAGACAGAGTCGTTCGCGTCTGCACAGGCCTCTGCTGCTTCCCCTGTTGTGCCCTGTCCCCAGAGGTGGAGTCTCAGTTCAAAATGCAGAAATCACTGGTCTTCTGTGTCGCTTGCACTGGGAGTTGGAGACTGGAGCTGTTCCTATTCGGCCATTTTGCTCCGCCCCCACCGGAAACCAATTTTTTAAAATGTAATTAGCATGTCACTGCTCAACTGCTCAAGCCTAGTCAAGAAGAAAAACTATCCTCTCAGTATGAACGTTAAATGAATTGCCCACTGAGTCATTTTGTTTTGTTTTGTTGGTGACAGTCTACAGGTGATCTCAGTGCTATCAATTCTATACCCATTTTATACCTTTTACATTTTTACAAGCTAGTTTCACTCCTTGTCTATGAAGGATGGAGGGGAAAAGCCTCATTGTCCCTATTTTAGAGATGAAGAACTTGAGAACAGCAAGTTTAAATATCTTAGCTAAAAACACTGGTTAGTTAGGCAGTGGAATCAGAGTTTCAAACCAGATTTTCTCATGTTAAAAATCTTCACATTAAAAAAAGCAACAACTCTACCATGTTTTAAAAACACAACTAAGGCCAGGTGCAGTGGCTCATGCCTGTACTCCCAGCACTTTGGGAGGCTGAGGTGGGCGGATCACAAGGTCAGGAGATCGAGACCAACATGGCCAACATGGTGAAACCCTGTATCTACTAAAAATACAAAAATTAGCTGGGCGTGGTGGTGCACGCTTGTAATCCGAGCTACTCGGGAGGCTGAGGCAGGAGAATCACTTGAACTCAGGAGGTGGAGGTTGCAGTGGGCCAAGATTGCACCACTGTACTCCAGCCTGGCAACAGAACAAGACTCCATCTCAAATACAAACAAACAGACAAACAAAAAAGCCAAAAAAGGTAACAGCCTGCTACTGAGAAATAAGGCTCAGCTTTTGTGGTTACCATTGCTCCTTTGAATTAATATACAGTAGTCCCTCCTTATCTGTGGAGGATACATCCAAGACCCTCTGTGGATGGCTGAAACCTTGGATGGTACGGAGCCCTATATGGTACAATGCTTTTCAGTCTAATAACTGAGACAGGTACTATGGGACTAATGGGCTGGTAGCATATACAGAGTGGATATGCTGGACAAAGGATGATTCATGTCCCAGGCAGGACAGACGGGACAACGAGAGATTTCACCACGCTACTCAGTCTGCCATTTGAAGCTTATGAATTGTTTATTTCTGGAATTTTCCATTTAACATTTTTGGACCGCAGTTGACTATGGGTAACTGAACTCGCACCTAAGGAGGGACTACTGTAGTTATTATCTTTTTAATCCCTGCTTTGATCACCAGGGTCTATACCTAAAATGTTTATAGGATTAATGCTTTATAGCATAGGAATCCTTATTGCTTCTGTTTCGAAGAGAATGCCTACATTCATAAACACAGTATATATAATTTTGAATGTTATGATTTTCCCCTTAATATTTTAGTATTATTAAAGTAGGTCACAAACTGGGTTGTTACTGGGGCACTTCTCAGGTGAGTTCCACAGGCTGTATTGTTCTTGGCAAAATGGCCCTCCTTTATGCTAACACTGGCAGTCAGACATGAGCCCTTTCTCTGTTATCGCCTTTCAGTGACCCTTTCCTTGGTAATGGGATCTCAGGCGCAGCAGGTTCCTTACCTAAGTGGAAGAGGATACTGTTAAGTATGCAAGCCTTCCATTTCCTTATCCCATCTTTATTTTTTTGTTACCTCCTTAGGTGTAATGATGCTATCGAAAGGACTTTTTGTTGCTATTAAAAACCTTCTGAGAAGCTCAATTTCAAATGCTTCTCCCTTCTGTTCTAATTACCTTTTTAACTTGCTACTCCTTTATGTCCCGCTGGCTGATCATTAGCCATTTTCTCAAATCAGCTGTAATTGATTCGCCTGACACAGAGATAAGATGACCCACCCAGCATTCATGAGTGATTGTATATACTCCTA
The DNA here is from genome assembly GCF_007565055.1 of Rhinopithecus roxellana. NCBI lineage: Eukaryota > Metazoa > Chordata > Mammalia > Primates > Cercopithecidae > Rhinopithecus > Rhinopithecus roxellana. Next base: position 23,129,516 of record NC_044567.1, read on the forward strand.
AGTTTACTGTAAAACCCGAGAGAGGACTAAACCTGTTTTGCTAGTGAGTACATGTGTATTCCTTATAAAGTCAGTTGATTAGATCCATACTAAGCACCTAAGTGCTCAAAGTATGGCTAATCTCCGTTTACCATGGGGCCAGTGATCCCATGGGGAGAAAGAAGAGGATTTGGGGAAGGGGATGCACATGCATGCATGTGTATGTGTGTTGAACAGACTTTATTTTCTAAAGGAGCTTTAGGTTCACAGCCAAATGAGCAGAAGGTCCAGAGATTTTTCCGTATATACCTTCTGTCTCCACACATGCAAAGCCTCTTATTATCAGTATCCCCCGCCAGAGTGATACGTGTGTTTGAATTGATGAACCTACATTGACACATCAAATGTTTTTTGTTTGTTTTGATCCACAAATTTAAGTTCTAAATTTAAGTTTTCTGAGAAAAAAAAATAAATGAGACATTAAGCTGATTTAAGCATACAAGTAACCTTTCATGCGAGTCATTTGGTACATCCAGGGTAACTAAATCCTAGTCCATACGTTATTCCTTTTCAGTTAGTCCGTTCCCTGATATCGTTCATTTTTCATAATGTGGGACAAATTACATTGTAGACAAGTACAAAAGTCTATAAAGTATTTTACTATATTAGGTTTTGGGGCATAGTCATATCATTCTTAAAATAAGTTGCTTAAGATTGAAAATACTCTGATATCATAGACATTTTCATATTCACTAGCATGTACTTATACAAGGCAACCTTTAGGCAAGGAACAAGCACCATATGAAAAAATTCCTGTCGTCTGAGCATGGTGGCTCACGCCTGTAATCCCAGCACTTTGAGAGGCTGAGGTGCACAGATCACCTGAGGTCAGGAGTTCGAGACCAGCCTGACCAACACGGCGAAACCCTGCGTCTACTAAGAATACAAAAATTACCCCGTCTCTACTAAAAAAAAGACAAATAACTAGCTGGGTGAGGTGGCGGGTGCCTGTAGTCCCAGCTACACGGGAGGCTGAGGTAGGAGAATGGCATAAACCCAGCAGGCGGAGCTTGCAGTGAGCTGAGATCCGGCCACTGCACTCCAGCCTGGGTGACAGAGCGAGACTCCATCTCAAAAAAAAAAAAAAGAATACAAAAATTAGCCGGGTGTGGTGACAGGAGCCTGTAATCCCAGCCACTCGGGAGGCTGAGGCGGGAGAACTGCTTGAACCAGGGAGGCGGCAGCCTGAGCAACAAGAGCAAAACTCCATCTCAAAAAAAAAGAAAAAAAGAAAAAGGAAAAATTCCTGTCTTTTCACTTTCTCTGAGCAGCCTCAGGAGCAGACTGATAAGATCATTAACTGTGAAAATTATTCTGTGCTTCTTTTATGCCATCATAACACATCAGGTTCTGTTTCTCTGTTTGTAGATCAGTCCAAACAAGTTGTAGTTGAGTCCTTGTACATTATCAGTTGCTATGGCACCTTAGTGGAGCACATGATGGAGCCGCGGCCCCTCAGCACTGCCCCCAAGATTAGTGACGACACGCCACTGGAAATGATGACATCACCTCGAGCCAGCTGGACTCTGGTTAGGTAGTACCTCCTTTCTTTTTTCCTTTTTAACAGCTTCATTAGGTATAGAAGATTAAAAGTGTATAATTTGGTAAGTTTTACATGCATACAGCTACAAAATCATCACCACAATTAACATGGTAAACATATTCATCACTCCCAAATGTTTCTTTATGACCCTTTGGAATCTCTCCTTCTTTCACCCCTCTTTGTCTCTACAGATTAGTTTACAGTTTCTAGGATTTTTTTTTTTTTTTTTGGAGACAGTCTCGCTGTGTCACCCAGGCTGGAGTGCAGTGGCTCAATCTCAGCTCAAGCGGTTCTCCTGCCTCAGCCTCTCGAGTAGCTGGGACTACAGGGGCATGCTTACACGCCCAGCTAATTTTTTTGTATTTTTAGTAGAGATGGGGTTTCATCATGTTGACCAGGATGGTCTCGATCTCCTGACCTTGTGATCCGCCCACCTCAGCCTCCCAAAGTGCTGGGATTACAGGTGTGAGCAACCATGCTGGCCCGATTTCTAGAATTTTATATAAATGGAATTATACACTATGTAATTTTTTAAATCTCACTTTTATCTAGCAAAACAAACAATACTTCATTACCTTTTTTTTTTTTTTTTTTTGGAGGCAGAGTCTCGCTCTGTTGCCCAGGCTGGAGGGCAGTGGCACGATCTCAGCTCACTGCAGCCTGCACCTCCCATGTTCCCATGTTCAAGCAATTCTCCTGCCTCAGCCTCCTGAGTAACTGGGACCACAGGCGACCGCCATCCCATCCAGCTAATTTTTGGTTGAGATGGGGTTTCACCATGTTGGCAAGGTTGGTCTCATACTCTTGATCTCAGGTGATCCACCCACCTTGGCCTCCCAAAGTGCTGGGATTATAGGCATGAGTGCCTGGCCCTTCATTACTTTTTCATTTGACATAATTTACATACAATAAAATTAACCCATTAAAAGTGACTTTTTACAAAGTTGTGCAGTTATCACTGCAATCAGTTCTCATCACCTTAAAAAGAAACCTCATACTCATTAGCAGTCACTTCTTATTTTTCTCCAACCCTTCAGACCTAGGCAGCAGCCAGTTTACTTTCTTTCTCTTTGGATTTTGCTACTCTGATCGTTTCACGTAAGTGGGATCATACAATATGTGACCTTTTGTGTCTGACTTCTTTCACTTAGTGTATTTTCAGGATCTATCCATGTAGTAGCATATGTCAGAACTTCACTCCTTTTTATGGCTACGTAATACTCCATTATATGGTTATACTGCATTTTGTTTATCCATTTATTAGTTGATGGATATTTCTACTTTTTAAGCTGTTATTAAATAATGTTGCTGTGAACATTCATGTACAGATTTTTGTGTGGATATATTTTTTTAATTGTCTTCCATATGTAACTTGGAGAATACCTCTGTTTGAACTTATTTCTCCTTGCACTTCTGTGTTAAATTTTCTTGGACTTATGCCTCCTCTATTTGCAATCTCATGTTCACTGAAAATAGAGAGTAACATTGAGATAGCCATTAAGGGGAGTAGAAACTAACATAGATAGATTCAAAGGTTTCTCTGAAAGTAATTCTCCAAGATACAGTGGTTAAACCTTGTAGGAATGTTTATTAAGAATCAGAGTCCATCTCAAACGTGCATAATGATTAGAATCTTTATAAGCTATAACCAAAAGGAAAAAAACCTGGAATAAAACCTCTTTAATATAGTTCATTGTCCAGGAGAGAAAAAATTGCTCCTGACATGTATGGAAGGAAACAGACAAAAATGGATATGAAAATGATCCCTGTCCTTTTGACATTTTAAAATATTCTTCTATTGATTTTTGGAGGCTCCAGCGTTCTTTACTACTGCTTAACTATGCTGGCTTGATCTGATCAATATCTAATTTATCAAGCTTATTTAGGAGTGGGCAGATCTAATTAAAATTACTACACTATCATTGTGGAAATAGTAACTTATTTCAGAACTTAGATACTAATTTGATCTATAATAAGTCATCCATTTACACAGCTGTGTTTTATTAACCATTTTTACCTACTTCATTTTATTTTAAAGTATACAGATATTTTAAGAATAGAGAGGTCAGAAATTACATAAATTAGAACTAGTTAGTTGTAACATTTGAATTTTACACCTGTTTAATCTTCTGAATGTCTGGCCTATCCTGTTGGGGGGGGTCTTCTGCTGTTAAGCTTATATTGACTGCATGTTATTTGTATGAAAGACTGCCACCTTTTTGTTTTTCTAAGCAGATGGCCTTGTGTTTCAGGTTTCAGCACATTCATTTTAATGATTACAAGTTCATTTTAATGATCACAAAAATAGTGTGAGTTTAAGTCAGTGTTCATCAGTGATGACAGTCATGGTGATTTACATCCCATCTATTAAGCTTAAATATTAATATTCTTCTGCTGTTTCCTTAGAACCCCTCAATGGAATGAATTGCAGCCACCATTTAATGCAAACCATCCTCTGCTCCTCGCTGCAGATGCAGTACAGTATTATCAATTCCTGCTTGCTGGCCGTAAGTAGTTCAGATTTTTTTTTTTTCCTTTCGTATGGTCTATTCAGATTTCATCTTAAAATGCTAGCTTTTAAAGCAAACATTACCATTGGTCCATAGGCCATAGGCCTTAAAGAATCAGTCTGAGGCAAATGAGATATTTAATACGAATATAAACCGCAAGCCTTAGTATACATTATGTCTCTGACTGCTTATATTCTGTACCTATGAAATATATTCCTGTAATAAAAGTTAAGTTGATAGGGAATATCTGGAGGGCTCAAAAATTCAAACAAACACAAAAACAACTACCTGAAAATACTAGGATGTAATAAACAGTTTCATAAAGCTTGGAATCTGTTTCTAACATGAAAAAAAAAAAAAAAAACCCAAACCTAGTACAGTTAAAAGTGCAACTGTGAAAACTATGCCAGCAGGCTTTTCTTTTGGTAGAATTTTACTTGCAATAATGAGGTAAAGATTTCAACTATATTTGTTTGTTTGTTTACTTTTATGTTTAAACATTAGCATTTGTAGAGGCTGAACCAAGTTCATTGACCTAGATACAGCCTTTTAATATGGGAGGCATTTAAAGGCAATTTAGTATTTATTATCCAGTTTGTGTTTATAGAATTAAAAATTTTTTACAATTATGATTCAGTTTTGTAGATATAGATGGAATTCTTAATTTGATGGCTCTGAGTAGTGCATGTTTTAAAGAAAATTCTTAAAACAACATTGACATGTTTTTAATGAAACTTTGTTGTATTTAACACATTATCCTGCCCGGTATATTAGAAAGCATGAATTAAAATGGTTGTTGAATGATTTTATTTTATCTTTATAATGTGTTATATATTATACTGGAAACAGAAATATTTTATAGACTTTGCTCTCAAGTTATGAGACTCCATAACTGTAATCAATAGTTGGCAGTCTTGCTCTCTCATATAATTGTTGAACTCTCTGCTTTTTCTAGTGTATTTTTATTGAGTGCTTACTATGTGTGAGGCAGTTGTAATTTAAAGGTGAATAGTATATTGCTTCTCTCCTCAATGCATTCCCTAATTCAGGAGACAGACATTTAATAAAAAAGTAAAATAAAATGGGGTAGGTGTATCAGTGGAGGGTTATAAATTGAACTGTGAGAGCAGTGACGTGTGTTGCCTACAGCATCACAGACGGGTGATATTTAAGTGGTTTTCAGATTGATTCAAGAAGCAGTGCATACAGAAGTTGTTAGTTTCTAGATTTTTTAAGCATCTGTTTAACTATTATATGAACTGGAAAAATACGTGACATGAATATGATATGAAGTAAGAATCATGAGTACATTTTCCATTACCTCTCAAGGAGCAAAACTAACTAATCGTTGAATTAAGCATAGTTGACTCTTTCAGAGTTACTATTGTGTTTTGTGTTGTTATTTTGATGCCTATTAAGTCTGTTTAACAGACATGCAATAACAAGTCTGAAATATTTACAAAACATATAGGGAAAAGATATAGCTATATCTATCTCTTAATTGTTTTTTGTTTCAGTGATTGACCTTATTGACATTACACTCTGCTTGATTTTAGCTGCCCTAAACACCTTTGTCTAATTCTTGGAACAACAAAAATCCTCAGTTGCATAATTTAAAAACCACCACTGTTGGCAGTAGTAAACCATCACATGTTTTCAAGCATAGGAATGACACCATCAAAATTGTATTTTAGAAAGATTATTCTGGGCTGGGCACAGTGGCTCACGTCTGTAATTTCAGCACTCTGAGAGGCTGAAGCGGGCGGATCCCTTGAGGTCAGGAGTTCGAGACCAGCCTGGCCATCATGGTGAAACCCCTTTTCTACTAAAAATACAAAAAAATTAGCCAGATGTGGTGGTGCATGCCTGTAATCCCAGCTACCTGGGAGGCTGAGGCAGGAGAATGACTTGAACCTGGGAGGCAGAGGTTGCAGTGAGCCGAGATCACGCCATTGCACTCCAGCCTGGGCAACTGAGCAAGACTCCATCTCAAAAAAAAAAAAAAAAAAAAAAAAGATCATTCTGGCAGCATTGCAGCGGGAAATTCAGAGGAAGGGAGTGGAGGCTAGGTGATCCTAGAGCAAGATGAGACATTAAATTAATGCTGTATTAAAGAGAAGACAGGACAGACCTGTGAGATGTTTAGGAGTTGGCATAGAAAGGAATTAGAGGCTGGGCATGGTGGCTCACGCCTGTAATCCTAGCACTTTGGGAGGCCAAGGCAGGCAGATCACCTGAGCTCAGGAGTTCAAGACCAGCCTGGGCAACATGGTGAAACCCCGTCTCTCTACTAAAACACACAAAAAAGTCACCCAGGCGTGGTGGCATGCACCGGTAGTCCCAGCTACTCAGGAGGCTGAGGCAGGAGAATTGCTTGAACCTGGGAGGTGAAGGTTGGAGTGAGCTGAGATAGTGTCACTGCACTCCAGCCTGGGCGACAAAGTGAAACTCTGTCTCAAAAAAGAGAGAGACAGTTTGAAACTAAGTAGTTACTAATAATTCTGTGGTTTCTAATATGGAATACAGCAGGTCCTTGAATAATGTCATTTTGTTTAACATCAATTCTTTATAAGACTGATGAGAAAACATAATCGCTCCCTGCCAGGGGCCATTGCCTGTGTGGAGTTTTCATGTTCTCCCCATGTCTGCATGGGTTTTCAGTGGGTACACAGGTGTTCTCGCTGATACTAAAGGTATGCATGTTAGGTTAATTGGCATGGCTAAATTGTGTCCCAGACTGAGTAAATACGGACCTGTGTATGAGAGAGTGCCCTACAATCGAATGGTGTCCTGTCTAGGGTTGGGTCCTGCCTTACACCCTGAGCTGCCACGATACAGACTCTGTCCACCCACAACTCTGAATGAGTGAATACGAATTATTGTAAAATAAAATTTCTTAAAATAATATGGTAAATCACACAAATGTACAACAATAAATGATGCTATGTGAAAGTGCTTAGCAAGCCCAGCATATTGGTTACTTTTTGTTTTTTGACTTCGTGGTAGTAGAAGGTGCCCATTCAAATTTTCGCTTTGCAAAACATTTATTCCTTGATTTAACTCACCAGCACTTCAAGCTCCACTACTCAGTGATTCACTAGAAAATGAGTAAATAATTTTATTACTTGTCATTAATCTTTCTTAAATGTATATGTAGCTCACATTTATTTTGATGTTTAATATTAAAGCATTTGGGGTCTTTATTCAGAAGTTTACTGATGTTTTTGACCAGAAAAAAAAAGTATACCTTAAGAGGCCGGAGCACGGTGGCTCACGCTTGTAATCCTGGCACTTTGGGAGGCCGAGACGAGCAGATCACAAGGTCAGGAGATCAAGACCATCCTGGCTAACACGGTGAAACCCCGTCTCTACTAAAAATACAAAAAATTAGCCGGGCATGGTGGCGGGCGCCTGTAGTCCCAGCTACTCGGGAGGCTGAGGCAGGAGCATGGCGTGAACCCGGGAGGCAGAGCTTGCAGTGAGCCGAGATTGCGCCACTGCACTCCAGCCTGGGTGACAGAGCAAGACTGTCTCAAATATATATATAAGAACTTAACTCTTGTTTATATTAATTAGTCAGTGGTAAAATTGGTTTTGTAATACATCATTTTGCTTAAAGTCACAGTTTCCATGAACTTACTAATGATGTTAAATGAGGACTTATTGTTTAATGCATTTCATTTTAGACCTTTTGAGTTCCAGATGGACTAATATTGGGATAAAGATGAAAAGACCTGGGTTCTAGTTCTAAGTCCAGCAATAACTTGATAAATGTAGATATCAATTATTATACTGGCTCTTATAGAGGCATTATGATGATCAATGAAGTGATGCTGAAGTCCTTTTTTTTTTTTTTTTTTTTGAGATGGAGTCTTGTTCTGTCACCAGGCTGGAGTGCAGTGGCATGATCTCAGCTCAATGCAGCCTCCGCCCTGCCAGGTTCAAGCGATTCCCCTGCCTCAGCCTCCCAAGTGGCTAGGATTACAGGCACGCGCCACCATGCCCGACTAATTTTTTTGTATTTTAGTAGAGATGGGGTTTCACCATGTTGGCCAAGATGGTCTTGATCTCCTGACCTTGTGATCCACTCGCCTCGGCCTCCCAAAGTGCTGGGATTACAGGTGTGAGCCACTGTACCCAGCATAAAGTCCTTTTTAAAACTGTAAAATAGTTTATACATTTAAGCATTATTATAACCTTTTGTTTCTTATCTCAGAAGAATATATTTTCAAATGATAGACTTCTGGGACTTTTGGTATAATTTAAAATCCTTTTTTGTAGTCAGCATTTACAGTGGAATACCTGGCCTGGGCATGGTGGCTCATGCTTGTAATCCCAGTACTTTGGGAGGCCAAGGTGGGAGGATTGTTTGAGACCAGAAGTTCAAGACCATGCTGGGAAACAGAGAGAGACTCTGTCTCTACAAAAAAATTTTAAAAATTAACTGAGCATGGTGATACGCACCTGTAGTCCCAGTTACTCAGCAGGCTGAGGTAGGAGGATTGCTTGAGCCCAGGAATTTGAGGTTACAGTGGGCTGTGATTACACCACAGCACACTAGCCTGAGTGACAGAGCAAGATTCTGTCTCTTAAGAAAAAAAAAAGACCAGGCTCAGTGGCTCACGCCTGTAATCCCAGCACTTTGGGAGGCCGAGGCGGGAGGATTGCTTGAGGCCAGGAATTTGAGACCATCCTGGCCAACATGAGGAAGCCCCATCTCTACTAAAAATACAAAAATTAGCCAGGTGTAGTGGCACGCACCTGTAATTCCAGCTACTCGGAAGGCTGAGGCAGGAGAATCACTTGAACCCGGGAGATGGAGGTTGCAGTGAGCCAAGATGACACTACTGCACTCCTACCTGGGCAACAGAGTGAGTGAGACTTCATCTCAAAAAAAAAAAAAAAAAAAAAAAAAAAAAAAAAATATATATATATATATATATAAAGCAATGCTGGCGCCAGTTTCAAGAGAATGCCCACCCATCTGTTGCACCCTTTCTGCAAGTTAGAGCCATTAAAGCGGACTTTATTACTCTCGCTTTCTCCCAGATTTCCCTTACTGAAGCCATTTGGAAGGATATTATACCTTTTAAAACACAAGTATATTATACCTGGTGCCAGAAAGTTTTTTGTTTTCCTTAACTATATTGGAAATTACCTCTTATTTCCCAACTTGAAGACTTTAATAAATGTTATTCTCAAAGAATTTTCAAATATAGTCATTCCTTGGTGTCATGGCAAATTGGTTCCAAAACCTCCCTCAGATAACAAAATCCACAGATGCTCAAGTCCCTGATGCTGGTATTATTATTTGCATGTGACCCACGCACATCCCCCTGTATGCTTCAAGTCATCTTTAGATTACTAATACCCAGTACAATATAAATGCTATATAAATAGTTGTTACACTGTATTGTTTGGGAATCATGACAAGAAAAAAGTCTAGACATGTTCAGTACAGACACAACCATCCTTTTTTTTTTTCACAGAATAGTTTCGACCTGTTGTTGGTTGAACCCATAGATGCGGAACCAAGGATACGGAAGGCTGACTGTATAACTTGTTAGTAAACGCTAATACAAACTTCACACATGTTGCAAGCTTTTTTTTTTTTTTTTTTTTTTTTGTATTTGGATCTGTGAATCAAGTGAAGCAGACTTGTACAAACTCTGGAAATTATAATAATAGTAGACAAAGAATGATGTAAATGGAAATGGGAAAGAGACTTTGTCTCAGTGAGAAGAGAGTAGGAGAGCAGGATGTTTAGCAAGGAATCTCCACTCCCCTTCCAGCCCGGTAATCATAATAAATCCACTGCTGGTTAATAAACAAAGTTCTGTATATGTGGCAAAAAGGGTGGCTTGTGGTGGAAGGAAAGGGGAACCAGCCCCAAACACTAAACACTTCTTATGTAACTTTAATATAAAGTAGGTAAAAACTCCAAATTCTGTATTCTTAAATTATAGTAACATTTCCTACCTCTATAAATTGAATGGAATGACCAAAATTAATGAATTTTTATTTTTATTGAAGAATTTTGCTGTATCACAAATTAATACCCCAAATTGAGGAATTTTGATGTATTGTAAATTAGGTCATACTAGAGTGCTCCATACAGAGGTCACTGTAAAGGCACAGATGACTTCTCTGTTATTAGGTGGAACCATATGAAATTGGCATTTTTAATAAGTTTTTTAAAAGGCTGATATTTCTGCAGTTTCATAGATTAATTTATATATGCCAACTAAATATATAGATGGTAATCTAATCTTTCTGTTTAACTCAGTAAAGGTAAAAGTCAATTTATAATCCAAAAGATGTTTTGCCTTGATTGAATAAATTTTGGGAATAGTTTATAAAAGGATGACAGCAGAGGACATTAGTGATTTTTGTGTTAGCACTGCATTTACTTCCTTTAAAATAAAAATTACATGCTATATTGCCTTCGAACACAGGCATTATATTTCAGTGTGTTCCTTTGCCAAAAACAAAGATAAACCATAGAACATATCAGTAAATACCACCCAGCTTTGAATATGATCCCAAAATAGACAATAACTTTTTCTTCAGTCTGCTGTAGCGTTTCCAATTTGTAAATTAAAAACAGCTTACTGAGTTGCCTTAGGAAAGCCTTGTTTAAGGGAAAAATAATGTTTCCTCCTTTCTTTCAGGTAATTTGGCAGCAACAGTGTTTTTAAGTTGCTGACATTAGCATTGTGGCAGAGTGGGTTTCAGAGTTTGGACTTCTTTCTAAATCAGCCTGTGAGTGTGTGAAAAGTTCCTCTATAAACTTACTGAGTTTTATTTGTAATAGAAATATACATTCATTCAACAGAAATATAGCTTTGATATACAATAGAAAGGTGACTGGGGTCCACAGTACTTCCCTGTGTGTTATTGGGTGTATACTTGGTTCCTTCTAACTTTAAAAGGAATATGAGAAAGATGGAGAGAATATTTTATATGTTTCAATTTGACCTCAAATTTTGGGGAGATTTAGTGTTCTCTTAGTATCATTGACCATTTCTTGAGGTTCCAGTTGAGTAGTAGCTTCCCAACAAGATGGACTAACAGGGGTCAGACTTACTTTCCCACATGGAACAACAATAGAAATCATCTATGAAACAATTGTTTTCAAGTCATCTGAGATTAGGGAATGAAGGGCAGTGATCCCTGAGAGATGGGAAACAAATGAGACAAGCCCTGCACTTGCCTCAGTTTATTGTCTTTGGAGTATCTAGGCTGTGTCACAGTGAGGGAGAAAGCAGGTGAAACCCAGGGGACTCCCTGAGTTGAGGAGACAGAGCTGAGAGTCCAGTCAGACCAAAGAAGAGCGGGTGTCGGCAAATTGCCGTGTGCTCTTATTGTAAATAAAGTTTTATTGGAACACAGCCACCCCATTTCATTTTTATCTTGTCTGTGGCCACTTTTAAGCTATAATCACAGAGTCAAGTAATAGTAACTTGAGACCATATGACCCACAAAGCCCAAAATACTTACTGTTTTCAAACCCTGACCTAGAATTTGTTAGACAGGATATCAGGGAAGATTTTCACAGAGAAAAAATGCTGAAGACTGCAGAGGGTCCTTTTCTAGTATTCAACAGAATACTGGTGCCTGTGAGGAAACTGCAGCCTAGAAAACAACCATCTGAGTATCTTAAAGGGCATGGTGGCCACACAGAGTCAGGACTAGTGACACTAACAGTTACTATGTATTCCATATGTTCAAAAAGTTAAGTAGACCCCTAAATTACTTAGACCTAAATATAAAAATCTTGTAGATGTGAAAACCACAGTAGGAGAAAGCTTCATTGCATAATATTGAAGATTGATTATAAACTGCAAAAAAGTAATCCCAGCACTTTGGAATGCCAAAGTGGAAGGATCACTTGAGGCCAGGAGTTCAATACCAGCCTGGCAATAGAGTGAGACCGAGTCTCTACAGAAAAAATTTGAAAAATTAGCCAAGTGTGGTGGTGCATGCCCTTAATCCCAGCTACTCAGGAGACTAAGGTGGGAACATTGCTTGAGGCCAGGAGGTCAAGACTGCAGTGAACAGTGATTCTGTCACTGCACTCCAGCCTGGACAATAGAGCAAGACCTTTTCTCAAAATAATAATAATAATAATAAAATTAATAAATAAATTGCAGAAGAAAAGATTAGTGAACTCGAAGATAGAGCAAAATAAACACACAAAAAACACAAAATAATTTTAAAAGAGTATCACTGAACTGTGGGAAAAGATATACTAGTAAACACGTTTCTGAAGAAGGGGTGGTGGGACAGAAGAAATAATAGCCAAAATATTTCCAAATTTGATGTAAACCATAAAAATGCAGATAGAAAAAGGTCAGTAAATCCCAAGTACAGGACATCTTAAGAAAGGCATACCAAAGTGTATTATAATCAGTTTGCTCAAAATCATTGACAAAGAGAAAAAAATCTTAAAAGCAGCCAGAGGAAAAGATATGTTACACACCAAGGAGCAAAGATAAGCAGAATTTTTTTTTTTGAGATGGAGTTTCACTCTTGTTGCCCAGGCTGGAGTCCAATGGCATGATCTCTGCTCACTGCAACCTCCGTCTCCTGGGTTCAAGCGATTCTCCTGCCTCAGCCTCCCAAATAGCTGGGACTACAGGCATGCGCCACCACGCCCGGCTAATTTTTTGTATTTTTAGAAAGATGAGGTTTCTCCATGTTGGTCAGGCTGGTCTCAAACTCCCGACCTCAGGTGATCACCTACCTCAGCCTCCCAAAATGTTAGGATTACAGATGTGAGCTACTGCGCCTGGCCAGCAGATATCTTTTAAGTATGGAAAGAAAATAACCATCAACCCAGAATTATATACTGCCTTTGCCTCTTAAATATCTGAAGATGAAGTCAAAATATTAAAAATTTTGGGTACATGAAAGCTCAAAGAAGTTATCAGCTTCATATGAAATGTTAAAGGGAGTCCTTAAAGCAGAAGAAAACTACATCAGCACGAAAGGAATTAAGAGCACTGGGAATGGTGAAAAACATAGGTAAATGGATGAGATATTTTTCTAATTGGTAAAAATATAAATAATTCAAATTCAAAATATAGTTTACTTATTTTAAAATATTGACTGTTCACAGAAACAAAATGGCATATTCTTAATATATATGTGTGTGTACACATGCATGTGTGTATATGTATGTGTGTACACAGTAGCATAAAGGCCAAGGGGTTGAGAAATGGAACTATACTATTGTAAGATTTTTGTAATATATGTGAGTGGTATACTATTACCTGAAGGTAAACTGGGATAAGTTAAAGATGTACATAATGAACTCAAAAGCAACTACTAAAACAACAAAAACAAAATGTTGTATCTAATATGCCAACAAAGGAAATAAAATGGAAACAAGCAAGAGGATGTAATTCTAACCATATCAATACTCATTAGTTATACATGGCCATTCTAGTAAAAAATGAGATTGTCAAATTAGATTTAAAAAGGAAGTTCTAACTATATGCTACTTAAAAGAAACACACTTTAAACGTGGAATTTCTACATTAATATCAGACTGAGTAAGACACTTCACTCAACAGCAGAATACACATTCTTTTCAAGTGTGCAGGGAACATTGACCAATATAGGGAATCTTCTCGGCTCTAAAACAAATCCTAATAAGTTTAAAAGGTTTCAAGTCCTGAGGTGGGCGGATCACGAGGTCAGGAGATCGAGACCATCCTGGCTAACATGGTGAAACCCCGCCTCTACTAAAAATACAAAAATTAGCAGGTCGTGGTGGCAGGTGCCTGTAGTCCCAGCTACTCGGGAGACTGAGGCAGGAGAATGGCATGAACCTGGGAGGCGGAGCTTGCAGTGAGCCAAGAATGTGCCAGTGCACTCCAGCCTGGGCAATAGAGCAAGACTCCGTCTCAATTAAAAAAAAAAAAAAAGGTTTCTAGTCATACAACGTATATTCTCTGACCACAAGGGAGTTAAGTAAGAAATGAATTACAGAAAGATCTTTGGAAAGTGCACAAATATTTGGAAACTAACACACTTTTAAATAATCCATGGTTCACAGAAGAAATCTAAAGGGAATTAAGAAATTATTTTTAACTGAATAGGGACATTGAAATCAGATATATTCATATCTTTGACAACTACTCAGTTTTTTTAAAAAAGTGGATTGAGCTATTAATACTTGGGACATGTTTGATGATCCCCAAGGCAATCATTTTGAGTGAAGAAAAGCCCATCTCTGAAGTTTCCACACTGCATGATTTCAGTTATATAACATTCTCAAAATGACAAAATTATAGAGATAGGTAATAGATTAGTGGTGCCCAGGACTTAGGAATGGGGTGGGAGAGAAGTGGGTGAATATGCCTATATAGAATTATTACAAGGTTGATCTTTGTGGTGATAGGACAGTTCTGTATCTTGATTGTAGTGGAGGTTACACCAATTTACACATGCGATAAAATTAAATAGACCATCACACACATAAAATGAGTATAAAACTATGTATGTAAATTTCATTATATCTGAATAAAGTTTCTGGATTGTGTCAATGGTGATTTTCTGATTTTGCAACTGAGTGAAGGGTACACAGAGCATCACTGTACTATTTTGCAACTTTTTGTGAATCTTTAATCATTTCAAAATAGAAACTTGTTTTCTTTTTAATGGTGACAGGGTCTCACTCTGTCACTCGGAGTGGAGTGCAGTGTCTCAGTCATGGTTCGCTGTGGCCTCCACTCCTGAACTTGAGTGATCCTCCTGCCTCAGCCTCCTGAGTACCTAGGACTACAGGCTCGCACCATCATGCTTGGCTAATTCAAAATAAAAACCTTAAAGAAAAACAGGAAATTTTGTGGGATGGCACTAAATCCATACTCAAGGGAAAAACTATAGAGCTAATGTTTATATTATAAAGGGAAAAGATCTGAAGTCAGTGACCTCAGCTTCCACATTAAGAAACTAGACAAAGTAGAGCAAATTAATGCAAAACAGAAAATATAGGAAAAAGGGAAAAAGATCAGAGTGTGAATCAGTGAAACAGAACACATACAAACAATAGAGAAAACGGCTATGAAACTGTGCTGTACTTTTCTTCTGCTTGGGGCTTACGGGGTTCTTGGATCTGTAGGTTTATAGTTTTCATCAAATTTGGAAATTTTTGTACAATTATGTCTTCAAATATTTTTTCTTTCACTCTCTCTGTCACTTCCCCTTTTTTGGACTCCGGTTTTATTTATGTTGACCACTTGATACTTTCCCAGCTCACTGAATCTTTGTTAAGATTTTCTTATTCTTATTTTCCTCTCTGTTTGGTTGTATGTAGTTTTAAATTCTGTATCTATATTAATTCCTTTTCTTTGTGTTAATTTCATTCAATGTATCTTACATTTCCGATATCATATTTTTTATCTCTTGAAGTTCCATTTGGATCTTCTTTATATCTTTTATTTTCCTCTTCCTTACCTACATGTTTGACCATATGGAATATTATGGACCCATAGATAGCATGACATATTAGAAGGCAGCAGATGAGAAATAAAAGCAAGTGATTAGAAGTAAAAGCAACTAGTACAGAATTTGGTGTCCTGGAAGTCATAAAACAATGCCTTAGAAATAGAAAACAGGATCATGAGTTGAATTAATAACTATAAAAAGTCTTACTGGAACCTGACTTTGAAGTAGTTGTGTTCCTTTAACAAAACCTTAGTTTGTATTATACTAAAGGCAATTAAGTCTGTTGTGAGTTTCTTTCTTTTTTGAGACAGGGTTTCTCTCCCATTGCCCAGGCTGGAGTGCAGTGGCACGCTCTTGGCTCACTACAACCTCTGCCTCCCGAGTCAAGTGTTCCTCCTGCCTCAGCCTCCCAAGTAGCTGGGACTCCAGGTGTGCGCCACCATGCCTGGATAACTTTTTTATTTTTAGTAGAGACAGGGTTTCACCATGTTGGCTAAGCTGGTCTTGAATTCCTGACCTCAAATGATCTGCCCGCCTTGGCCTCCTAAAGTGCTGGGATTTCAGGCGCGAGCCACCACGCCTGGCCTGTGGTGAGTTTCGTTTGAATAGCTGGGCTGTCTATTGATTTATAGGCTTTAAAAAGATATGATTGCTTTACTAATCTCTTGGACTTCACTTACATTTTTTTTTTTTTTTGGCATTTACATACAAAAGAGTAGATAGGACTTAAAAGTAGTATTGAGCTTTAATAGAGGAGTACTCAAATCAGAAGTCAGCCACATGATTAAGGTTAAATTCTAGGGATCTTGATTCCCAACCAAATTCTGTACTGCTGGCTTACAAACCACAACATTGAGACTAGAAAGAGCCAATATTTTTCATTCTAATATAAAGCCATGCATTTGGGTTTAGAATGAAGTTATTTTAAAAGATTTTACTATCCTGTTGTTTCATGAGTTTTGAGTCCAATGCTGATATGTTTTGTGCATGTTGCTGTTATCAACTCCACTCCCTGCTGCCTATAAAAAGGAAAACGATACAAAAAGTGAAAGAAATTATTGGTGTTTTCTACCATGGATATTGTCAGTGCCCTGGAAAAGCAATTAAATATGCAGCAGTTTTCTTATGAGCTGCTCCCTTTCAAATGTCACATTAGATTTAACCTAACATCCTGGATTGCATTGCTGTTGTGGTATGTGTACTGTTCATGGTGGAGGTACTCAACAATATTTCCTTGCATTGTCCATAATAAATATTTGCCCAAGACTGGGTAGGGGTGGAAGGGGAAGAAAGAAATGTTTTTCTCTTGTAGAGGAAACTTGTAATGTAGGACTTATTTAAAGAGTGTTTATAGTCCATTGTTGTCCATAGGGTGTGTCATACTGCTCTATCCAGGTTTGAAAATCTGGGATAGTTAAAATTTCACTTATTTATACTTAAACTTCTCAGTTGACATATCCTTCCATAGAGAAATGATTTCAGTGAAACGGTGTTTTTCTTTAAGAAACTAAACATTTGAGACATTTAGACCCTGAATTTAGCCACATGTATGTTTCATAACTTGGGTAATATGAAATTAACGTTTCTTGTTCAGTGAAAAGATGTCAAGTAGTTAAAGTACCATCAACAATCTGCAAACTTTATAAATGATGGACTTACAGTTTGCATTAGATTTCTCTTTTAGCCTTTGTGTTCGTTGGTTACCTACTTCTCCATGTCTTCACATAGATCTTCAGACCTGTGGAATGGGGTTCATTGAGTTTTTCTGTCATTGCTGGTCTCAACATGTTTCAACATTAAAAGTTCTTTCCGTTACAACCTAATGATCTGTACCCTATTCTGAAGCGAATCTTGGCATTTTCTGTCATTTACTTCAGTATTTACCAGTTGGGAAAAAAAGTGTGCATGTCATACCACCATCCTGTGATAATTCTTTTTTTGGCCAGGGAGAGACAGGGTCTCGCTCTGTTGCTCCCAGGCTGGAGTGCCATGGCATGATCACAGATCACTGCAGCCTCAACCTCCCAGGCTCTGGCGATTCTCCTGATTGAGCCTCCTAAGTAGCTGGGACTACAGGTGTGTGCCACCATACCTGGCTAATTTTTGTATTTTTGTAGAGATGGGGTTTTGCCATGTTTCCTAGACTGGTCTCAAACTCCTAGGCTCAAGGCCAGGGTCAGTCCACCCACCTTGACCTCCCAAAGTGCTGGGACTACAGGCATGAGCCACCACACCCAGCCCTGTCATAATTGTTCTTAATATCAAAGTGAAACAAAAGGAATGTCTCTATACAGGGCTGCTTTTTACTTTTTAATGTTTTTATTTTACAAAATTCTATGTGATAGTGGTATCTCAATGTTCCTTCAGATTGTTATATGACTTGCTATTTTTCAGATACAGTTGAGAGTAAGCATTTTTTCCACTGAAGCTAGTCATATTTTGCCCTGGATTGACAGATTTGACTGGGCTAGGACATTGATTCTGATAGATTAAAGAAAAAGCATCTATTGGTCGTAAAGCCTGTAGGCTGTCAGAATTTTGCTCCTGATGTCATTTATGCTATCTCACCTAAGTTTAAGATTCTTTACATGCAGATACTGATATCCCTGAATGTGCGTGTTGATGATTGGGTAGTGGGGATAGAGGATGCAGGATTTGGATGTGTTTGCCCTTTTCTCCAAAAAATGAGGGGCTAGAATAGAATGGTCTGTCTCTGCTTACCTGTGGTAATGTAATGGGTTGATATTGGCAGGAGCTTGTGGGTTGATGTGGCATCACTTCCATCACTATGGTTAATTGCTAATAAACGACTGGGAATTTAGGAGGAATGCTACAGCTGTCTGCTGTGTTAGTGGTAACAGGAATTCTGATGCCATTTCAGGGTCACTATTTGTATTTGTCTATCAGAGTTAGAATACACTTGTTTCTCTCAGTTTTAGCCTTCTCTATAGAATTTCTGTCAATTGTTTGACTCCATTAAGTGTGCAGAGGAAGTAAAAGCCTGAATGACCAATCCACCAGGGGCTATGGATAGACCCTTTCTTTGTCCACACTCAGAGCACTGCATTAGTCTCATTATCCATTTATAATAAGTGACCTCTGCCCCCTGGGTCATTGAAAAATATTCAGTGTGCTTTTCTGACACATAGGGCACCTTTCTCAGCAGACATATGAAACAATGGGACGTCTGGTAGTCTGGAGAACTGGTATACATAGCAGGTTTTTAAATAAATACACAGCCTTGTGCCAAATTACTCTTCTAATTTTTTTTTCTCTGCTCTTACATGGCTTATAAATGGGCCAAGGGGATCCTAATGTCTGGAAAATAAATGTATTCCTTCTCTCTTTTCTTTCTTATTCTTCTAGTTTAAAAATACTGCTGTGTTTTTCCATTTTATTTTCTAGAAATGATTTGCCTTCATCTCTGATTTTGCATTTCCTGATAGAGAACTATAGAAAGCCTTAGATACAGTGAATGGAGAGAGTCATCGTCTTTCGAAAGTGTTTGCCAAATCTGCTCAGGATGACTCTGAAGGTTATCTGTGACATGCTCAAAACCTGTCTTCTTCTAGCCTCCCTGTTCTGCCCAAACTGGTAGTGACCAGGTTGGAAAAGGATTTGACCCTTCCTTGGTCACTGCAGTCCAGATTTCTTCTGTGGTATAAATGTGAACCACCTGCCAGAAAGTTCTGCGTATCTACTTGTTCTGTCTCCAGCTCCCAGTGTATAGACCGACTTGGGAAGAGATGGAGATAGAATTTGATTAGTGGCCGAAATAAAGATGGAAAGTAAGAAAACTGTCATGTCCAGAGCTTTACATGGTGTCAACTGAAGGACAGCCTTCCACGAGTTGGAGTCTTGACCACCAGTGACGAACTGTGTGGCCTTAGCACAGTGCCCATGTTACATACAGATAGAAGTCAGTAACTTACTTGAAATACATTGGGACAGGAAAAATAAAAGACTGAGAACCACTTAGTTTGCAAGTCATGTGAAGAAACGTTAAGAGGCAAATTAAAATTTTAACTTACACTTTATTTTAATTAAAGTATTTAAAACAAATTTGTAAAGTATAAAAATTCTTTTATAGAGTATTTTTTAAAGTTTAAGATGCAGGGTTTATATTAACAAAGCCCTATTCCCCTTAGAACTTACTGATGTTGTATTTATTGTTATATATACTGGCTTGTTTATTTTATTAAAAATACATGAGCTACACAGAGATTTGAAGAAACTCAGTTTAGTACAATGAATTAGCTGCCACCCTGTCCAGGAGACCCAGGGGTTTTATTTTAACAAAATGGTTTTCCTGTTAGCTGATGTACTACTGCATGCTCTCAGATATTGGGACACAGAGGTGTTATCTCCATAAGAATACCCATTGCATCCATGCACAGATTTTTTTCTCTCCAGTTATGGAAAACCTCATAGTTGTTAGAACTCTCTCCATGACAAGAATTAATATATTAACTGGATTATGGCACTGTTGGACAAATTGCTTACTAAATACATCAAAATTGATTGGACCTTCTTTATTTGAATTGACAAATGACTGCATTAGGAGAAGGAGGGAAATCCATTAATTACAGCTGCTCTTGACCATAGGAAATGTAATCTTATAAATATGGATTTTGCTAAAACAAAAATGTCTTCTTTATGGTAGTGTTGTTTATGTGTATATCTACATCTCTTTGCCATTGATAGAAGGCATGTGCTTACCTACCATCTTTTAAATAATAAAAAATTGATTTCTGTGGTGTTGAAAAGTGTGTTCTGCCCTCTCCTGACTAGATAATAGTTTTTTAAATATTCCAGAAAATATAAGGGAAACCCTGTAGCTCAGCCTTTCTGCTCAGTTTTCAATTGCACCTCTGTTTGTCCATCTTGTACTTCTGTGTTCATTGATTTCCCAGATAACCTTACAGATTTGTGACTGCTCCAGTGTAAGTATATATGACAGGGCCTTTACTTAGGAAACAGGAAATCCAGACACTGATGGTTTTGACATCCTTCACATTGTTACCTTGAGTGAGTCATTGCCTTCTATGCCTCAGGTTTCTCATCTTTATAATTAAGGGTGTGAAAATCTTTTTCAACTTTCAGATTTGGGGAGATCCCTGCCGTAGAATCTCATAACTTGTCCAGAAACTCATGAAAATTCACACCCAAGACATGTTAAAACAGAAGGAAACAAGCAGATAGGATACCCGAAGTCAAGGTCTTTGTCTTGTTACTTTTTTTTTTTTCACATTTTATGTAGCGACAGGATTTTCTAATAGTTTGCAAATAATTCCTGATTATAAAATAGTAGAAACAAAGCAGGCTGTGCTGTTCTTTATGTGTGTTTTATAAACATTTTTAAGCGATCTTTTTGAATTATTCCTTATTTCTAGGAATACCTAGAAATCCCTTCTTTCTCCAAATTAATGTATATATAATTTTAGTTTTTCTATATGCTTTAATACTTTGTTTTAAATTACAGTCTTGTGTCTTTAGCATAGCTACTTTTTTTTATATTGAAGCCTCTTTCAGCTGCTGATTATGAAGCTAACATATTTAATATTGTTTTTGTTTCTAGAGTTCTGACTGTTCCATTTATCAAAAGTTTTAATTTTGCTTTGATAGTGTATAAGCTCTTATCATTACTGAGTTTCTCTTTCTTTGGAAAAATTTTTCTCTCTTGATTTTTCTTACTGAAGGTAACCAACCCAGTAACTGAGGCATAAGGGAGGTGGGTGAGTGCCACAGATTGTCTCTCTGCAGCTTCAGTCTCTTCTTCCCCTTATTGTCGTCATAGGACAGGAGACTTTTGGCCATGTGAGTCTGTGGAACTTGGCAGAGAGACCAGAAGCACTGTATTGCCTTCATTGCCTTTATACCATCAGTTTCTTGTCTTTTATACTATGCTTTCTTCGTATTTTATGACTTCGTGAAGAACATCTGTAACCACCCTATATGATGTGAAATTTGGTCAAAGCTGAGATTTGGGGGATTTTTTGAGGATTGTGTTTTTTTCTTTTCTTGGTCACTTGGCTGACTTCTGTGCTCTTTTCTAGATGCTAGCACATCATCTATGGTTGCATCATGTACACCTTTAAATATGAAACCAACAAACCAGTATTTTCTGAGATGAAATATTTTAATCAGAGGTATTATGGTGTATGTAAAGTAGCACTTTGATTGTTTCTCTCACTACGTGTGAAGCTTCCTTCAATGTCTGTAACCTCCGTTGTGACTTCTGCTTAAAGTAATTTTCCCCCATTGTTTGATCACAGTATAGGTATCTCTGATCAGGATACATAGATGTTTATTATGATTATAGAAAAGATTATATTAAGTTAAGCAGACATTAAATAGACAGACAACAGACTCTCAATCAATGATATAATTGATGTTTGGGGATAAAAATCTCTTACATGTTTTATATTGTAAATATAATTTAAAATAATGAACTTAGTAGGTAATGAAGTGATAAACTGAGGTGAGGTGGTTTTGCTTAAGGTGAAGAATGTGATCTTTAGAGTCTGCAGTCCTGAATTTGAACTCTATCTCTGCTACTTGCTTGCTCTCTGGACAACTTTAGGCAGATAACCTCCCCAAACATTTTTCTCCCCGTCTTTTTTTTTTTTTGAGGCAGAGTCTCACTCTGTTGCCCAGGCTAGAGTGCAGTGGCACGATCTCGGCTCATTGCAAGCTCCGCCTCCCGGGTTCACACCATTCTCCTGCCTCAGCTTCCTGAGTACCTGGGACTACAGGCGTGAGCCACCACGCCCAGCTAATTTTTTGTATTTTTAGTAGAGATGGAGTTTCACCGTGTTAGTCGGGATGGTCTCAATCTCCTGACCTCGTGATCCGCCCGTCCCGGCCTCCCAAAGTGCTGGGATTACAGGCGTGAGCCACCGCGCCCAGCCTCTCCCTGTCTTTAAAATGGGTATTAATAATACCTACCTTACAGGATCATTGTTAGATAATATGAGATAATTGATCCAAAAAACCTTACCCAATAGCTTGGATAGAAGAAAGAAACTCACTAATGATAGCTGGTGGTTGTAACTAGTTGTGTGAGAATGAATATCCTTCTTCTCCCATGAGGTCTTTCTTGCTTCTCGTGATTCCACCTACTTTATGACAGATACCTCCAGGTGGCACAGGTGAACATACTTTGTTGTAAAGAGAAAGCATTTGTATTATATCTCCTCTGATCTTCAGTGGTCAGCTGGACAAGTATAGCTCTGATATTGGGTGCATTTTCGAAGCTATAGAAAGAAATGTTACTGGCTGGGCATGGTGGCTCATGCCAGTAATCCCAGCACTTTGGGAGGCCGAGGTGGGCAGATCACTTGAGTCCAGGACTTCTAGACCAGCCTGGCCAACATGGTGAAACCCCGTCTCTACTAAAAACACAAAAATTAGCCGGGTGTGGTGGTGCACACTTGCAGTCCCAGCTACTTGAGAAGGCTGAGGCAGGAGAATCTCTTGAACCTGGGAGGTGGAGGTTGTTGTGAGCCGAGATCATGCCACTACACTCCAGCCTGGGTGACAGAGCAAGACTCTATCTCAAAAAAAAAAAAAGATTAAAAATTAAAAAAAAGAAATCTTATTCAGCGGTTCTAATTTATTAATGCAAATTGAAGTTTTCTATTAGACCTATTTTCTTTGAGCATCTTCCTTCCCTTAGTAATTTATAGAGAGTGAGATTTTTCTTGGCATCCTGTATATCTTGAAAGGCTGTACTCTGGAAGTTCCTTTTGACAGTTGTGTTAAGACCCTGACACTTTTCCCTAAAAGGATTAGACTCTTAACATTAAAACTTCTGAAATGCTGGCAAAATATTTGATTTTCTGAGATTATCATTGCAATCAGTGCTCACTATTGCAGTGATTGAGGAGGATAAGAGTGACTTTTATTTTTTATTCCACATTCTTTGAAGTTTACAATTAGCATATGTTCATGTAATATTAGTAGTCCATTTTCCAAAAAAAAAAAAAAATTTAGGAAGGAAGGAAAAAATGGGAAAGAGAGAAAGTGAAAATGAAAGAAAGAAGGGAATGAGGAAGGAAGAAAATGCAGGGGAAAAGGACTACCTCGCTTTGTTATACAAGATGGAAATAAAATGGTATACAGTAATGAAAGTAAACCAGACCTAAATTTTTTTTATTTTTATTTATTTTTTCTTTTTTGAGACAAAGTCTTGCTCTGTTGCCCACGCTGGAGTGCAGTGGCGCAATGTCGGCTCACTGCAAGCTCTGCCTCCCAGGTTCACGCCGTTCTCCTGCCTCAGCCTCCTGACTAACTGGGACTACAGATGCCCGCCACCATGCCTGGCTAATTTTTTTTTGTTGTTGTTTTTAGTAGAGATGGGGTTTCACCGTGTTAGCCAGGATGGTCTCAATCTCCTGACTTAGTGATCCGCCTGCCTTGGCCTCCCAAAGTGCTGGGATTACAGACGTGAACCACCACACCTGGCCACCAGACCTGAATGTATTAACATGGATGACACATATAGTGTTATGTGAAAAAATAAAACCTGTTCTAGAAAAGTTTACTATGATTTTTTAAATTGTCACTCACTGAATGATCCTGAATGCTTCATGTGTTCCATACCCTAGCCAAGAAGAGTCAAGATGACTATCAGTCTGCAGGTCAAGAAATGGTTGTTCAATCTTTTGAAACATTCGTAAAATAGTTTTTAAAAAAATTATTAGCGAAACGTTAGATGTATATAGTACACAGTTAGTTGTATAAGGAATCTACCAATTACCAAGTTTCAACAATTTACAACATTCTGCCATAAAGTATCCTAAGAAAGACTTCTTAAAGATCACAACTCCCCACCATTACATAAAACAGGTAAGAAAGGGTGGTGATTTGTGGAGATCTCTGTTTAGTAGTTTGACGTTGTGGAGCAGGAGAGGAAGACCAAGCCTGGAAAATGCTCTCACTTTTGGAAAGTTAAAGAAAACCCTGCAGTAGTTGTGGGCTTGTGTTCTCTATCTCATGCTTTCCCCTATCCTCTCGGTTTTGAGAATTTTCTGATTAAAGTAGAGATAAAATATGGAAAACATCATGAATGCTTAATGATCATTTAAAAAGATTTTAGATTATGTTCCTAACTATAGGGTGAAAATGTTTGGTGCCTTCCAGGTCTAAAAGCTGTTATCTCTCCATGCCAAGACAACTTTGCCTCTTTTGCTTAGGCAAGAGAAAATCTGTATGTAATTCTTCTTGCTGCATAATGATGTGGATCTTTGTAGTATGTAGCTAAATAATAAATAAATGAAACATGAAAGAAACTGCATTAACTCTTTGCAAAAAAAATTATTTTTGCCATTTTTACATTTACAAGCATCACCCCCCAACCCTGCCTGCTTTTTTTGTTTGTTTGTCAGGGCTTAGTGTAGATGCTAGACCAAATACTGCATTAGAGTCTTTGCTTTTCAACTATGCCATTGTAGATGGAATCAAGAACAATAAGTTTTCAATCACTGTCCTATTGCCTACATGTACAAATTGGTACATCGATTACTGCACACAATTTAATGACCAAAAATAGTGATTATTTACCTTTACAACATCAATTTACAGTAGGTTCCATATATGCTGTACTCATCCTAGTGTCTTATAGAGTATATTTTAGCGTGTTCCTTGAATTTAGAATGGAGAATTGATTATTCCTGAAAGAAATGCATCTAACATTCAGGTTTGGCTGTGAGAATACAGTTGCTACTGTTGAAGCAATACAACTCATAATTCTGTGCAGAATTTAGCTTAGGATGCTTTCAGCAAATAATCAGTCTTCTGAACAAAAAAGCAACGTGTTTGAGCAGTTGATAAAGCTGGTCCTATGTTTGATATTTGTATGTGTAAATACAGAGATAATGATAAACAGATATGGAGACATTATGCGTAAGCAAGTTAGAAGTAGCACACCCCCTTTAAAAAGTTACTGAACCTAAAAATAGGAGGAAGAACACATGACCCACTATGCCATAAGGTCAACTTTTATTTTGTTTATCATTTTCCAACTTCTGTTTATATATATCTGATTTGTTTGTTTGCATATATTGACTATGGTGTACTGCACTATCAATTGTATTTTTCTTATACCACAACTTTTAATTAAATATGAATTTTTATACAACTACATGATATACACAGTTTAAAAGGTAACAAGAAATATCCAGTGGAAAATAAATCCTCCGTATACCCCCGTCAACCTCATCGCCTCCCAGGAGGCACCTACTATTAGTAATGTATTGTATTCTCTACTCCTGTAAAGGTGAACTTTAATAAGAATGCTTTTATTGTTACATCTGAGTCTGGCCAGATTATATAACCCGTGATAAGACAACAGTTGTTATTCATAAGCTATAAGCAAAGTATTATATCGTTATGATACAATTGTTTGAAATAGTGTGGACTGACTTTTCCAGCTATCCTACTGTTGGTGATTTAATGTACATATAGTGCAGCTGTACTGTCAAATGAGTTGCACTGGTATGAGTTCTAGTAGAACACATTAAGTGTTGTGTGTGTCTTTCCAGGTAAATATGAGGGGACTTCAAAAGTTTGTGGAAAAGGGAATTAAAAGATAAAAATTAAAAATATAAACTTTATTTCTCAAGATAAGCCCCATCAAGTTAAAGATACTTTTGTAAGCAATGACACTAGCCATTTAGTCCATCCTAAAAACTGAAGGCCCTGGGAATTTAATTATGTCAGTACTGTCTTTTTTACACTAACTAAAGAAAAATGATGCCCTTTAATGATTTTTTTAAGATTAGAAGCAAAAAGAAGTCTGAAGGAGCCAGATGAGGACTGTGAGGTAGATGCCTGATGATTTCCCATCGAAACTCTCACAGAATTGCCCTTGTTTGCTAGGAGGTATGAGCAAGAGTATTGTTATGGTGGAGAGAACTCTCTGATGAAGCTTTCCTGGGCATTTTTCCACCAAAGCTTTGGCTGATTTTCTCAAAGCATTCTCATAATTAACAGATGTTATTATTTTCTTTGACCCTCCAGAAAGTCAACAAACAAACTGCCTCGAGCATCCTAAAAACTGTTGCCGTGACCTTTGCTCTTGCCCACTTTTGCTTTGACTGCACCACTTCCGCCTTTCGGTAGCCATTGCTTTGATTGTGCTTCGTCTCTTGGATCATACTGTAACAGTAAAGCCATGGTTTATTTCCTGTTACAGTTTTGGTTTTTTTTGTTTTTTTTTTTTGAGACAAGAGTCTTGCTCTGTCACCCACGCTGGAGTGCAGTGGCGCAATCTCTGCTCACTGCAGCCTCCACCTCCCAGGTTCAAATTCTCATGCCTCAGCCTCCCCAGTAGCTGGAACTACAGGCGCCTGCCACCACACTGGCTAATTTTTAATGTTTTTGGTAGAAACGGAGTTTTACCATGTTGGCCAGGACGGTCTCAATCTCTTGACCTTGTGATCCGCCGCCTTGGCCTCCCAAAGTGCTGGGATTACAGGCGTGAGCCACCATACTCGGCCTCCTGTTACAGTTCTTTGAAGAAATGCTTCAGAATCTTGTTCGCACTTGATTAAAATTTCCATTGAAAGCTTTGCTGTAGTTTGCAGCTGATCTGGGTGCAATGCTTTAGGCACCCATTAAGTGAAAAGTTTGCTTACCTTTAATTTTTCAATCAGAATTGAGAAAGTGGAACCAATTGAGATGTCTTTGGCACTGGCTGTAGTTTCTGCTGTTAGTCATTGGTCTCTTCAATTAAGGCACAAACAAAATGAATTTTTTCCTATCAAATTCATATGGATGGCCTGGCCACTGAGGACTTCATCTTCAGTACCATCTTATCCCTTCTTAAAATGAACTATCCATTTGTAAACTGCTGATTTCTCTGGGGCATTGTCTCCATAAACTTTTGGTAAAGAATCAGTAATTTCACCATTCTTCTACCCAAGCTTGACTGTAAATTTGACATTTGTTCTTACTTCAGTTTTCCATGAACTTTTTGAAGACCCCTCATAAACTCCACCTTGTCCTTAAAATGGTTTGACCTTGCAAATGTTTTGAGGGAATTGTTATAGTCTATTCACTTCTTAGAAGTATATTAGAGGCTGGGTGTCATGGTATACACCTGTAGTTCCAGCTCCTCAGGAGGCTGAGAGAGGAAAGATCACTTGAGGCTCAGGAATTCTAGGCTGTAGTGCAGTATGATTACCATGCCTGTGAATAGCCACTGTATGCCAACTTGGTCAGCATAGCGATACCTATCTCTTAAAAAAAAAAAAAAGTATACTTGGACAGTTTGAAATTTTTCCTTAGTAGAGTTGTTGATCTGGCTGATAGCATGAACCCATTATGCTTTATTCTTTCTCTCCATTTTATGAGATATTTAGGGCCACTAAGAAGTAAAACTAAATTGTGAGCCCAGCCAGACTACCTCCAGGTGTAATTTGTCCAGATGCTGAATGTCAAGTGACCTTTTGGTAGCAGGAACAATAAATGAAAGCTCCTTAGTTTATCTTCTGTTGTAATATTATGATACTGCAGGGGTACAGAAAAGGAGATGGGGGAAAAGATGAACCCAGAGTTGTCAGTTTTTCAGTGAAATCTATTAGCTTATAGACAGAGAAGATACATACTTTTTCTAATTATATATTGTCTGTGACTGTTCTTCTGGGAATGTGGAATAAAAAGAAAGTGAAACCAGAGATGTACAATACTGACTGTTAGAAAACTTTAATAATTAATTAGAGAACATCTATGGTACTACAGGGTCAGGGTGCAAGGAAGATCATTGATCCGTATAATATATAACGTAGATACAGCTTGTTTCCCTTTATGTATTATTGTTGCATTGGTACAGACGGCTGCTAATCAACAGAACAACCAGTGATATTCTGTGGAATTGCTTTACTGCTCTGTGTATTAGATTTAGTGAATTCCTCTACATTTAACTTGTCACACTTATAAATCAGTGTGAATTTAATACTACCCATTTTCAAGTAGTTGTGTGTGTTATTTTTAATCTGAGGGGGTTCTTCCTTTTTTTAGTCATTTAAAAAGTCACACTTTAATTCTTCCCACTTTGATATGTATGCAATGATAACTTGAGCCAGTAAATCTCCAATTACTACAATTTAAATATGTTTGTTGGATATTATAATTCCTCCTCTGTGAATTGCTTGTTCGTTGGGAACTGCCTTTGTTCATTTTGCTTTTGGATTATTTGTCTTCTGAACCTTTGTTTTAAAATGGCAAATTTTAGTTTCTGTACTAAGAAACTACATTCCCAAGCAGAATTTCATCCGTATATCCTGAGTGCTTTCTGATCAGAAACAGAGTTTGGTAAAGAGCCCTTGCTTATTGTGTGGCTGCTATATAAATGCTATTTTTAATAAGCACCAAAAATATATTGAGGTTTGTCCTTGGGAGAGAGTTTATCACTGTTGGCCTTTGGGTGAACTTTGAGCCTGAGCTGTTTCATTCAAGGCAGCATGATGTCATTTAACTGCAAATTTCTCTGTTGCTAGAAAAAGGAATGTTGTTCCTCTAAATAATCTAAATGACTGAAAAATGCTGGCACAACATTATTCATCTCTCAGGTCGCCACTAAAAACTTTAACATGGTGAGGGTTTCATTGTTTGCGGAGGAAGGGTGGGGATATGGTAAAGAGTAGGAGAAAACAGAAACTGTGTCTGGTCCTGAATCTGAAGAATTCCACTGTCCATTTAAAACTCTGCTGCCAGTAGGACCCAGTAAACTCACTTGTCCAGATGAGAGCTTTTGGGTCCATCTTTGATTTTTCACTTATAAATCAGAATGTGAATTTTAAATTTATAATTAAACTTACAAATGCATTTAATCTTCATTTATAGATCAGAGTGTGAATTTTTGAATTAAAAGACTCTATATTTCTATTTCTATATATTCAGCCTATTATCGTATTTTAAGTGTCCAACAAAATCTTAAACCAGGTAACTATATGATTATCTCACATATAAAACTAGGTACCATTAGCATCAGCATTTTTATCCTTAATTTGAGAAGCAGATTTCTCTGATAGTGATAGCATTGCAATTAATGTCAAGGAGTAGAACAGCTTCTTAACATCTGCTAGAGTTGGGAGGCTGGAGTTTACAAACAGTGGTACCTGTAGTTGATCAGCTATGTCCTCTAAAGCTTCCAGAGCTACAGCTAAGAGAATTTATTGCTGGAAATTCAAGAAATGTAAGAAAGGGTGGAACAAGAACAGAACAAAACCAAACAAAATAGACTTTTCCTTCATTACTTTCGTAAATAAGTACTGCTCGATGTTGAGTATTATACTTTGTGCTTGTTTATATAAAAAGGATGCTTACAAGCTGTGTGTAGATCTTTTCACTTTTACATGCAATGACAGTTGTTTTTCATTGCTTTAAATGAAATAGTACTGGATACAGATATTTTTATTTTTATTCTTTCTTTGTAAAGAAATATTTACATCTTATAAACTTCATTTTTAGAAGGTCTGGTATTTTTTCCTGAGTATGTAAAACCATGTCCAATACAATGAGAGTAATTAATTACCTGCTCTAATGTACAGTATATTTAATATGTTAATGATAAAGATCTGACCTTTTGTATTCTAAGTAGAAGATTAGTTGCAGATGAACTTTTTTGATATCTAGCTGTTTCTTTGGGACTATTTTAGAAAGAATTTGATTCCATAAAATTGAGTTTATCTTCTCATTCTTTCGGGGGAAAAATTGAAATGTTAGGCTTAAATTTTTCTAGGAATGGTAATAACTCATTCTTGGAATCTTGGTTCAAATTCACCTATCCTAACCTATATTAAGTACTGTTAAAGAACTAGATATTTGAAGAAACTTAATGATGTCAACTTAGATATCTGTTAATATAATGTTTATACCTTTAATCTTGCAATTATTATTTGCATACTTTAATACTTTGTACCTATAGTTTAGCAGTATGTAAAGCAATACTTTTAACTTCCTTTAACTGATAAATACCATATTTTCTGTGGGTAATTTTTAAAACTTCTTTATACATTGATTCTTGTATCAAGTTGCAGAGGGCATCTAAAAATTCAAAAATAGAACTCTTCCAAGATTTTGATTTGAAAAATTGTATGTATTATTAATTGACTTTTTGGAATATCGTGAATTTTATTATATAGGATTCAGACCTAAGGACGTTATTAAGGGGCCATTAATCTTTCATTTCATAACTTTATTTATGTTGTTCTGCGGACTTGGCAGTATTTTTGGTTTAGATTAACAGGACTAATTTTCAAAAGTCAGCCCTAAAGCAGGTTGGCTTTTGTTTGCTTTATACACACTAACATATGAAAATATATAAATAGGCTGGGCACAGTGACTCACACCTGTAATTCCTGCATTTTGGGAGGCTGAGGTGGGCAGATCATGAGGTCAAAAGATCGAGACTATCCTGACCAATGTGGTGGAAACCCGTCTCTACTAAAAATACAAAAATTAGCTGGGCGTGGTGGTATGCACCTGTAATCCCAGCTACTTGGGAGGCTGAGGCAGGAGAATCACTTGAACCCAGGAGGCGGAGGCTGCAGTGAGCAGAGATCGCGCTGCTGTATACCAGCCTGGTGACAGAGCAAGACTCTATCTCAAAAAAAAAAAAAAAAAATATATATATATATATATATACCTGGCTGTATATATATATATACACACACACACACACAATACACAGAAGCCCATATACTCCTATAAGAAAAATACCATTAGTGATTTTTTTTTAGCTCTTATTTACTTACTGTAAGCATGATTTGCTTATAAACACTAAAAATAGACAGGCTCACAGTTACCTCATAATGATCTACTCATCCTGCCCTTGCTTCTTGATCTATATTTAGCAAATGCCTGTGTCTAGTAGAGGCAATACTTTTGAAGTTGTACTCTCTAAAGTAAATTGATAGTATTTCCTTTTCAGTTTGGCAGATAAGGTGTGTTTGAAAATTACTGTACTAAGAACATGGCAAGATTTATATCCTTGTACCAAGTTTATTAATTATCTAAGGATAGTTGGTAAATATAAAAGATACTAAACATTTTTCTTTGGGGTAGCGATTTTGTACCTTGGTCCATTGAACTTGGATTTGCAAGATATGTAACTTTATTTTTCTTTAAATAAACTCTATTAAGTTTTTTTAGTACCTCCATTTGAAGAAAGGTGGGAAAATTAATCTCAATCAATTATACTGCCTCCAAAGTTACATCTAAATTCTCTAGGGTTTACAGGGTTTACAGGGTGTAAAAGTATGAAGTAAGGGATTTGGGGACACTTTGTCCTAATTGCCACCACTGACATGTCCCATTTCCCCACCAGATCATTGGTCATTGGTTCATATAGGTCTCTGCAGCATCCATTCTTGTTTCTCATCCAGCTCCTGTCAGTTCTCTGGACTATGTCTGTATTATTCTTGTACATGTATGAAACGTTCTTCTCTTCTAAGCTATGGGGGACATGATAAGGTTGTCACAGACCTGGCTGTACAGGCACAGTATGTGCACACCGTTTCTACTCTTGTACCATGTGGGATCTCTTGCCACTTCCCTTAACTCTGCCCAAGAATGAAGACGTAAGTTTTCACAGTCATTGGTCCCTAAAACTTTTTCTGGGATTCTGTTATTTCCCACTCCTCTTTGTGACTTTCTTTTTTCCCCTTTCTCTCTCTGCCAATCTTGCTCCAATCTCAGGGTATCATTCCTAATATTTGAGAGGTTAGAAGCGTGGAAACTTTGTTCTTATCATACTTTCTTTTTATCACGGTTGTAAATTCTTTTTTCCACATGAACTGGTATATCATTCCTTCCCAAGGCAGTAAACATAGAATGTTCTTCCTACCTGGATTGGGAGAAAATTTTTAATATAAATAAATGCAAGTGGTGAAATAAAATGGATAGACTTTGTCAGAGGAGTAAAAGAAAGGATAATTCTATTTAAAGAAAAAGCCAAAGAAGCATTAAGTAAAGCCAAAGACACAAATAATGGTAACCCACAATTAAAAAACCAAAGAAGTGACTTGGGAAATAGTAGAAGGAGAGATGAAAAAGAAGCGTTGAAAAAAATCATGCAAGATCAACAAGAATCCCCAAATAAATGAAAGTCAAAGGCTGCAGATCTAAAGGAAAAGGAAGAGTAATAAGGCTGCCCAGCCTGGGTTTGCGAAAGGGAAAGGACGGTTTCAGGGCAGGTAAACTGAATTGGATAGTGATGATGAATGTGATGGAGAACGGTGCAGCTGAGCCAGTGAAAAGAGCAAAAGAAGAAACAGAGAAGAACCTGCACCACAAGGACAGAAAACAGAAAATGGTGCCAGAGACTGGTAGTTTAGTGCACAGATTTTAAAATTCATTTTAATTAGGTTTTAAGCTGCTTTTGTTTTGGGACTTTTAAAACAAAAACCAAATTAGACCTACTATTCAGTGTCCACCTGCAAGAAAGCAAAACTTTCAGGCCAGGTGTGGTGGCTCGTGCCTGTAATCTCAGCACTTTGGGAGGCTGAGGTGGGTGGATCACTTGAGGTTAGGAGTTCAAGACCAGCCTGGCCAACATAGCAAAACCCCGTCTCTGCTCAAAATACAAAAATCAGCCAGGCATGGTGGCGAAAGCCTGTAATTCCAGCTACTTGGGAGGCTGAGGTGGGAGGATCGCTTGAACACAAGGTGGAGGTTGCAGTGAGCCGAGATCATGCCACTGCACTCCAGCGTGGGTGACAGAGTGAGACCCTGTGTCAAAAAAAAAAAAAAAAAAAGAAAGAAAGGAAACTTTGTTGTTGTTGTTGAACTTGCCTTTTTTGTTATTCACATGAGAATTTTTTTGAATGTATAGTTCTATTTGTGTAATTTCAGATCATTCAATATCAAAAGGAACATTCTTCCATGAAATTACCTTTGTAATATGAGAATGTGTTAGTACGAACTAAGAAAATTTATGCTATATAAAAAGAGCAAAAACTTAGTTTATTTTTATCTTTTTGTGCCCAAAGCATTTGAGAACGAATTTTAAACTAGAATATTGGCTATTGACCATGAGCCCTTCCCACAGATAATTTATCCTGTCTCCTCGTCTGGCCTTCTGTGTTTACACAGGCAGCCTGGTAACATTAGAAAGAATTACTTGTCACAAAGCTTTTCAATACTATATGTAGACTGACTAAAATCAAGAGACTTACTGATTTCTTAGTCCAAAAGTTTTGTGATGCTGGCAGGTCATATCTGTAAAACAAAAGCCACATAAGGTCATTTCCAAACACTCAACCACCTTTGACTAAAACAACAACAACAACTACAACAGAAACTAAGGAAAGTATTAAATACTGGTAAGCTGAACATTTTAGATCTGTCACTTTAACTTATGCACATACTGGCTTGATATCTCCCCCAACATCAACCATGGCAAACAGAGCTTGGCTTTTCTACTATCATGGCCATTTATACTGAAATTTGAGGTTATAGTGAAGAGTTTAGAAGCATAACAAGTGGACAAAAAAGTAAATCCTATGAAAATGATAGTACCTTTCTATTTTAAATTTCCTAATAATTTATAGCTAACTTAATCTCATAATAACCATGCTTATTTCAGAATTTTCTTGTCTAGATTTTAGAAATGGTAATAAGTAGCTAATTATTTTCCTCCTAAGCTCTCAAATGAAAACCGGTTTTTCATATTTTTCCTTTTAAAGAATAATGTAGATTCTCCAAACTTTTACTACCGATCTATTTTATAGGAATGGCAGTGAGTCTACTCCTGTATAACACAACTCTGAAATTTTAATGTGTAATGAAATTACCTAGGGATCTTGTTGAAATACAGATTGTCATTCAGTAGGGCTGGGTGGGTGGAGCCTGAAGTTATTTGTTTCTAACAAGCTCTGCCAGGGACGTCAATGTTGATGGTCTGAGGACCACATTTGGATGAAGCAGGTTCTGGCTCGGTATACTGTTGGGACTGTTCTAAGGTATTCCATGCTACATATTGTAATTCCTAAAACCATGTAGAGAATCCAATACTGAATATAATAGGAAGACCAACAGATTTTAATAAATATATTACATTACCAATTATGAACAGTAATATATCTAGTTGTATATATTTATTATATACCACAGTGCCAAATAATGATTAATTTATTGTGAAAAAATATGTTCCCTTATTGCACTCTTCTTTCGGACTTTTCAAAATTATTTGGATTATAGTTAGCTTCTAGTTTTAAGCTTCTCATCTTTTGATGTTTGTGCTTTTACCCAATTTAGTAATAAAAATGTATCAAACATGGAAAAAATAGTGGGGCCAAGGAAGGATATTTATTTAATGTTGAAAAATATTATTCCACCAGATTTATTTTTTTGTATTGCCCGTCTTCTGATGGCTTCCAAGCATGCTTAATTAGAAAACTATTTTTAGTGAAAAAAGGGGATGGAAATTCTTACAATCTCTTTAGGATTTTGGGATGCATATTTATGGTACTATTTCTAGATGTATATTTGGAATCTTTATTACTTCCCTTGGAAAGTTAATGAGGGCAGAGAGGATCTTTTGCCCTTCTCACTGTGGAAATTTCCAAACATATACAAAACTAGAAAATAATACAATGAGCCTCCATGTACCTATGAGTCAGCTATGACAATGATCAACTAATGACCAATCTTGTTTTCATCTGTAATTCTACTTCCCACCTCTGTCCCTGCCACGGGGTTATTTTGAAGCTAATCCCAGACATTATAATATATTATCCCCCCCCTTTTTTTTTTTTTTTTTTTTTGAGGCGGAGTCTCGCTCTGTCACCCGGACTGGAGTGCAGTGGCCAGATCTCAGCTCACTGCAAGCTCCGCCTCCCGGGTTTACGCCATTCTCCTGCCTCAGCCTCCCGAGTAGCTGGGACTACAGGCGCCCGCCACCTCGCCCGGCTAGTTTTTGTATTTTT
The DNA here is from genome assembly GCF_007565055.1 of Rhinopithecus roxellana. NCBI lineage: Eukaryota > Metazoa > Chordata > Mammalia > Primates > Cercopithecidae > Rhinopithecus > Rhinopithecus roxellana. The sequence goes on from NC_044567.1 coordinate 23,164,999, forward strand.
AGTAGAGACGGGGTTTCACCGTGTTAGCCAGGATGGTCTCAATCTCCTGACCTCGTGATCCGCCCGTCTTGGCCTCCCCAAGTGCTGGGATTACAGGCTTGAGCCACCGCGCCTGGCCTATCCCTGTTTTGTTGATGGATAAATAAGTGTCCAGCCATTCTAGTGCCATTGCTTACTTAGTACAGAATCCCAAACTCCAACCACCCAGTAAATACTTATTGAATACTTATTCTGTGACATATACTAGTCTAGGCTCAGCGTATATAAAACACAACATAAACTTTTGGAGAAATTCACGTTAGGCACCAGCTAGTTACGTAAGGCATGGTTGCTCACTTCTACTTAAAAAATTTCCAATTGCTTTCCATCATATTACTCGAGCTTTATTACTGAAAAAAAAAAAAAAAAGGAAAAAGGAAAAAAAAAGAAAGGAAAAGCCCACAGTAATCTACTGGTCCTACCTCCTTTGCCTTACTGACTCATCTTGCACTCACAGCCTGGCTTACCCCACCCAACCACAGTGGCCTCCTAACTGTTACTGATTCCCTTTATTTCTCAAAATCTTTGCACTTAACATTCCCTTTGTCACATCTTTCCTTCAGATATTTGTATAACATATTACCTCACCTCTTTAAAATCTTCTCTGCCCTCATCTGCTTTCCAACCTCTACATATTTGTCCATATTCACATTTTTCACTAGTATTTAAGGGGTGGGAATTTCGAGGATCCTCTTGTTCTCTTCTGTAGTAAGAATTAATATAGAATTTAGTGGTGTGAAGATAACCTTTTGAAAACGTCATTACTTACCAGCCTTTGAATGTGTATCAGTTATTTCCAAAAGAATGCTGAAATAATAGATACTGTGGTATTCTTTTCTTCTTGATATCATTTGCCATCACAAGAATGTAGGTGTATGCTTTTGTGATCATTTGTGTTTTGTACAAATGCCACCATGCCTGTTGGCTGTAGAACTATGATTTTGAAGAACTAGCAGCTAAAAGTTTTGACTACTGCAGATCTTACACTTTACTGTGTATGCCTCTGTTGAGTAATTCACTGAATTAGCATTTCTCCTCTTGCAGCAAGTTAAGATAAGCTTTTTGTGAGTCTGTGTCTTTTAAAATCTTGCCCTAGGTTATGCTTTGTCCACTTTATTTGTATCTGTTTCACTAAGACATAGTTTTTCAAAATACTACCTTGTTCTAGCAAGAACTCAATGAGGTTGGCATTCTCTTTCACTGCTTGGGTAAGTGTATAACTCTGGGAATACATATTAAGAAATTTATATATTTACATCCTCTGTTTTCATATGGAGGAATCTAACTCAAGGAACTTTTTGTATGTTGATGTGTATATATAAATGTCTCTGGGTGCTGGAAATTATGAAAGTTGTTTTCAGCTTCTCATTCTTTTCTATTTCTTCCACACTTCTTTAATGATCATCCCTTACTTTCTTACTTTTCTTCCTACTTACCTCCCCTGTTTTTCTCTATTCCTCCCAGTACTTCATTGTTTGATTTCTCTGGGTATTAAAATGGTAGGCCGGGTGTGGTAGTTCATGCCTATAATCCCAGCACTCTGAGAGCCAAAGCCAGGGGATCACTTGAGGCCAGGAGTTTGACGCCAGCCTGGTCAACATTGTGAGATCCTGTCTCTACAAAAAAGAAAATTTTGGACAGGCATGGTAGCTCACGCCTGTAGTCTCAGCTACTTATTAGACTGGGGTGAGAAGATGGTTTGAGCCCAGAAGTTTGAGGTTACAGTGAGCTATGATCATGTCACTGCACTCCAGCCTGGGTGACGTAGCAAGATCCTATCTCTTAAGAAAAAAAAAAAAAAAAAAAAGATTAAATAAAATCATGTATGAGGTTGGGGGGTTATATGGGAAATATCTGTATCTTTAGCTCTACTTTGCTGTGAACCTAAAACTGCTGTAAAAAAAAAAAAAAAGAAAAAAAAGAAAAAAAAATACCTTTAGAGATATGGAGACAGAGTGAGTGAGTCGTAGCTTCCAAAGAAGAGACTAAGATTTTGAGGAGATAATGTCTGGTTCATATTAGGAACTCAGTAAATGTTTTTGAACCATTGTATTGTTTTACTAAGCAAATGTTCCTATTTGAGTGAAAAAGTAGGCTGTTTATAATTTGACTATGTCATATCACTTAAGAATCATGAAAACTACTCAGGTATCTAAGAAAGATAATGTATTTCTCTGGATAAATGAATTTTTTCAGGACTGAAAGCATTTTTTCAATTAAATGTACATTTTTATGCCTAGCATTTATATGAAGCTACTAAATAAACTCTTTTAAAGAATCCTAATATCATCCCCCAATGAACAGATTTGTCGCTGCTCTTCAGTGTACTTTTGCTATTAGCATGTAGTTAGTTGTTTATTTCTTTTATTGCAAGAAGATGTCATTACTAAATTCCTGTAGATATTTTTTAAGTATCTTATTCCTAAGAACTTCATTCTTACTTGTTCAATAATTGTTTGAATTGCCTCTGTGCTTTAAAGTATTATATTTTATCTTATAAATTACCATAGTATCCAAAATGGTTGTGCCCATGTCTGTTTTTCCACTGCACGGAATAAAGTGGTTTAAATCTTATTTTCTTTCTCCTTTAGTGGTTCCCCCTGGAAGTCCTGGGCCCATTACTCGACATGGGTCTTATGACAGTTTAGCTTCTGACCATAGTGGACAGGAAGATGAAGAATGGCTTTCCCAGGTAAAACTCTGAAATATTGAGAGTATTAAAGTAAAATAAAACAAATTTACTGTTTTTATTCTTTTTCTTAGAGGTAAATGGGGAGAATTGGTAACTCTTTGTTGGATTATCAAGAATTAGTTGTCTTTCCATATTACAAATTACTCCACAAATACTGCTGCAGATGTATATATACATATTATGTATACATTATACATATTTGTGTGTGTATATGTGTATACATATGTTAGCTTCCATACACATGGCAGAAAATCTATGTATTTTTCACACAATCCAATCCATTTAAAGCCTTAGGGCCTTGAAAGTAAGTAATTAATTTTTGAGGCAGAGTCTTGCTCTGTCACCCAGGCTGGAGTACAGTGACATGACCTTGGCTCACTGCAACCTCCACTTCCTGGTTTCAAGCGATTTTCGTGCCTGAGCTTCTTGAGTAGCTGGGATTACAGGCATGTGCCACCCTGCCTGGCTAATTTTTGTATTTTTAGTAGAGACAAGGTTTCGCCATGTTGGCCAGGTTGGTCTTGAACTCCTGACTTCAAGTGATCCACCCATCTTGGCCTCCGAAAGTGCTGGGATTATAGGCATGAGCCTCTGTGACCAGCTAGGACTTTGGAATTTAAATAGGCTCTTTGGAGCACATTTTCATCAGGTTTAAACTAAAAGTTTGATGAAACAGTAAAGCCACTCAACAATCTTTGGGATTTGTTTTGTGGAGCCAGCATTTTCTGAAGATTGAGTTCATACTTTCACTATTGGAAATATAACATTCTACCCTACAGAAGTTCTGATGGTGCCCTCTGGGTTTCCTTTCCTAAGCCCACGTGATGCTGCTTTTAGTGGTCTCTAAACCAGCCCTACAACATTGCTGGGACTGCAGGCATGCATCACCATGCTGGCTAATTTGTTTGTTTGTTTGTTTGTGTTTTAATGTAGAGATAGGATCTTCCTCTGTTGCTTAGGCTGATCTTGAACTCTGAGGCTCAAGCAATCCTCCTGTGTTGGCCTCCCAAAGTGCTGGGATTACAGGCAAGAGCCACCATGCCCAGTCTCCAACAGCTTCACTGACCATCCCTCCCCTTGCCAGGTGAAGCTGTCTTCATCTCAAGGGCTTTGAAATAAAAGATACTTGGGCAGATTTCAAAATGATGGGATTACAAATGACTTCGTTACAAATGCTGTTATGTCTTCCTCAAGTCTGACATCATTTTGTGAAGCTAATGACCTATCTCAGATTACCAATCTGGCAGCTTTTCATCGGACAGGGGCCTCAGAAAATGTGGAGGCCATTTGTAGTTTCATTTCTTTCTCAAGGAGGGTAGCCTGAAAACTAAAGTCTGGAAAATCAAAAGTAAAGTAAACTGGAAAATCAAACAGTGTCTAGGTAACATGTATTTATTTCATCACACCAAAAATATTCACAGGAAGTTTTTCAGTTCCTGGCATGTGGTGGTCCATCCTTTCTTAATGATAGGAAGATAAAGTAAACCCAAAATACATGTGTTTTTTCCAGAATCAAAATGTTGTCCAAGGAATGCTGGCAGAGAAACCACTGTCCTTCACTTCAACTTTTCAATTAGGAAAAGGGGTAATGTGTGCTGTCAGTGTGAAAGTATATACAATATGTTTGTCCGGCACACAACAGGAGAGTGAATAGGAACATCTGGCCATCGCCTCGGTGAAATTGCACAGGCATCTGTTTACCTCTCGGCTCTGTGACACTGATGGTTTTGAGCTTAAAATACACAGAATGCTTTATATGTGGCCTAATTTACATTGCTGAATACAACTACTTGAATCAGAAATCACTGTCCTCAATCTGAGCATTTTTCTCCCTGTGATTAGTGGGAATGTGAATATTGTTCCAAAGACCATGATGCTTTTGCCCTTTTGGACTCACAAACACAGGGCTACACTCTGTGAACCTTTTCGGTTATGTTTTGTTAAGAATTAATCACCACAATCAGAGAAATGTGATTAAATATAAAAGAACTCAGGACAAAATTAAGGCATGTGAGAAGTCAATTACATTGACTTGCACAGGCATAGAGGTACCAATGACAAGACATTTAAACTAATTTGCATATTTAGTTTCTCATTCGAGTTGATTATTTGTAAAAAAAAAAAAAAAAAAAATCATGTAATATAATCATGTAATATATATATTTTCAGGTTTTTCCAAGTGTTTTCTACCCACTTCTTTGACTTTATAATGTTTAATAAAATATTGGCAACATTCCCTACGCCCTCCATTGAGCATTAAATTCATAAAGCATTTTGGTATTTCTGTTTTGTAGCACATAAAATGCCTGTGTCGATATTTGTGGCAGTTGAGAAAACACACTAATTAATGGTATTTGGAAGACAAAAATTTAGTTTGAGAGAAAGTATAAAATAATTTTTTCATTTAAAAGTGGATTGGAGTAATATTAGGGCAGTATAGTAAATATTATAACATTTTATTGTGGAAAGAAAGTGGCTTTGGGCGTTAAAATTATTTCAGACCTTTACTTTTCCTTGCATAGTTCAAGAACAACTTCACATTTGTCATAAGCTTGATCCTCAGTGAAGGAATTACTTTTAATCTGTGGATTAATAGGTGTAGTGTTCAGTGCATGCCCGCAACATGGTAAGTACTGTCTAGAGTGAATGAAAATGTAGACCCTAGGGAGCTGACACTAGTTATATGAGGCAAGAAACTGGTCCTTTTACTTTCATGTGATTTTTGTGTTGTATATGTGTGTGAGGTGTGCTTGTGTGTCTGTGTATGTATATGTACACAAAGTGTATTTTTTGTTTTTGTTGATGAAAAGCAGTAGAGGGATATTTTGAATGTCTACATCAGCTGTGACTATCATCACCTTGTAATTATGGGTGCCCTATCCCTTTCCCACTTTAACATGGGCTTCTTGAAGAATGCGGGTGTTGAGAGGAAGAATGGGGGATTGTGAAGTCTCTCAAATCAGGATCACAAACCATTTAAATCATCATTGCTACTCTGTTCCAGGTTGAAATTGTAACACACACTGGACCCCACAGACGTCTGTGGATGGGTCCACAGTTCCAGTTCAAAACCATCCATCCCTCAGGCCAAACCACAGTCATCTCATCCAGTTCATCTGTGTTGCAGTCTCATGGTCCGAGTGACACGCCACAGCCTCTTTTGGATTTTGATACAGATGATCTTGATCTCAACAGTCTCAGGTAGGAAATGAGAACTAGGGAGTGATTTGAATGAAAGGATTAATATGTTCATGTGGAATGAGCATCATATGTAATATTTAGGTTTCCCCTTTTGGAGGGACTACATGTACTGTTGCATGTAATTCACCGTCATTACTTGGGATCGTATGTAGGGTCTCATGTGGGATCACATTACATGCAATAAATACTTGTTTTTCAGATTATATTATCCCTAAATCTAATACTCACTGCACGTTTCAAGCAATTTCACCTTTTGATGCTTTGCTTATATTTCTAACTGCTTGAATCTGATTATGTATTCTTTTCCTGATCTTTCAGAAGTTGGCACCACCTTTTAATTAAATTTCATCTGTGATTTTAATCTAATCCTGTATCTCCCTTCTTTTAGATTATATAAAGGTTTTGGATGGAAAAACGTTGGTATACATTCAGCTATAGTTTATCATTTATATTTTTATAATACATGTTCTCTCATCCTTATTTGTAGAAATCCTAGTACAGGTGTACAAATTATGCTTTTTATTATTAGCTTATTTTTTTATTGCAACTCAGACAGTTTTGACTTGCAGTCTCAAGTTTGCTTAGCAGTTTGTTATACCAAGACTTGACACATTAGGGTGCAATAGATAATGAAGGACTCAGTCTAATGTAATATAATCTCCCTTTTCTTGTCTTCTCTTTAAAACAAACAACCCCATGACAAAGTGGGCAAAGGATATGAACAGACACTTCTCAAAAGAAGACATTCGTACAGCCAACAGACACATGAAAAAAATGCTCAACATCACTTGCCATCAGGGAAATGCAAATCAAAACCATAATGAGATACCATCTCACACCAGTTAGAATGACAATCATTAAAAAATCAGGAAGCAACAGGTGCTGGAGAGGATGTGGAGAAATAGGAACACTTTTACACTGTTGATGGGACTGTAAACTAGTTCAACCATTGTGGAAAACAGTGTGGCAATTCCTCAAGGATCTAGAACTAGAAATACCATTTGACCCAGCCATCCCATTACTGGGTATATACCCAAAGGATTATAAATCATGCTGCTATAAAGACACATGCACACGTATGTTTATTGCCGCACTATTCACGATAGCAAAGACTTGGAATCAACCTAAATGTCCATCAGTGACAGACTGGATTAAGAAAATGTGGTACGTATACACCATGGAATACTATGCATCCATAAAAAAGGATGAGTTCATGTCCTTTGTAGGGACATGGATGCAGCTGGAAACCATCATTCTCAGCAAACTATCGCAAGAACAGAAAACCAAACACCACGTATTCTCACTCATAGGTGGGAATTGATCAATGAGATCACTTGGGCACAGGAAGGGGGACATCACACACCAGGGCCTATTGTGGGGTGGGGGAAGGGGGCAAGGACAGCATTAGGAGATATATCTAATGTAAATGACAAGTTAATGGGTGCAGCACACCAACATGGCACATGTATACATATGTAACAAACCTGCACGTTGTGCACATGTACCCTAGAATTTAAAGTATAATTTAAAAAAGAAAAGAAAAGAAAAGAAAAATTTGTTTCTTCTACTGTAGGCTTGACAGCTTTTCAATACTTAAAAGCATTTTAAAGTAAGATTGGTAGTTAAACTAAAAATGATTTTTGACACAATAAAACATAAACCAATATATTCCAAGTAAAAAAAAAACACAAAAATTCTATAGTGTATCTTGAATATAAAACAACCCTCTGACCTTTCTCTTGCACACCTTTTAAAAAATAGTGAGAAAATATGTTCCAGTTACATAGTGGAAATATGTTTTTGTCTTCTCTTTGTCAGTATCAATAGAAAATTGTATAACAAAATGAAAATTTTTGCGAACTTGGATTATGCCTGATGTATCTGTTTAGAAAATATGACACATATTTACTGAGTACCTGCCAGGAGGTGCCAGGAGATATACCTACAGTACAGCCAGCTGCCTGAATTGCAGCTCTTCATCTCACTCCCTAATCCTGCTCTCACCCCTATTCTTTCTCAGCTCTTTATTTCATTTATTTTTTATTTTATTTTTTGAGACGGAGTCTCGCTGTGTTACCCAGGCTGGAGTGCAGTGATGTGATCTCGGCTCACTGCAACCTCTGTCTCCTGGGTTCAAGCAATTCTCCTGCCTCAGCCTCTTGAGTAGCTGGGGTGACAGGCGCCCACCACCAGACCCAGCAACTTTTTGTATTATTAGTAAAGCCGGGGTTTCAACATGTTGGCCAGGCTGGTCTCGAACTCATGACCTCAAGTGATCCTCCTGCCTTGGACTCCCAAAGTGCTAGGATTACAGGCATGAGTATTTTTGTGTGTGTGTGTGACTCAGTCCCACTCTGTCACCCGGGCTGGAGTGCCGTGGTGTGATCTCAGTTCACTGCAACGTCTGCCCGCTGGATTCAAGCAATTCTCCTACCCCAGCCTCCTGAGTAACTGATATTACAGGTACGCGGCACCACGCCTGGCTGGTTTTTGTGTTTCTAGTAGAGATGGAGTTTCACTATGTTGGCCAGGCTGGTCTTGAACTCCTGACCTCAGGTGATCTGCCCGCCTCTGCCTCCCAAAGTGTGGGGATAACAGACGTGAGCCACTGCGCCTGTCCTCATCTCTTTAAATGACTCCACAAACTGCCTACTCAAGATAGAATCTAGAGGTTATCCTTGAAATCTCTCCTTTCACACATGCCACATCTAATTCTTCACCAACTTATGTCATTTCTATTCAAAATACATCTAGAAACCTTCCACTCTAGATGAATGCTAGCACCCTAGCAACATCTCAGACTCCTAACTGCTGTCTCTTTTTACATTTTTGCTTTCCCCTGACTGATGTATTTTCTTAAAGAATGATTCGGCCAGGGCACAGTGGTTCACGCCTATAATTCCAGCACTTTGGGAGGCCGAGGAGTGGGGATCACGAGGTCAGGAGTTCGAGACCAGCCTGGCCAGCACAGTGAAATCCCATCTCTATTTAAAAAGTGCAAAAAATTAGCCGGGCATGGTGGTGCGTGCCTGTGATCCCAGCTACTTGGGAGGCTGTGGCAGGAGAATTTCTTGAACCCGGGAGGCAGAAGTTGCAGTGAGCCGAGATCGTGCCACTGCACTCTAGCCTGGGTGACAGAGTGAGACTCCGTCTCAAAACAAAAAACAAACAAACAGAAGGATGATTCATAAAGAAGAATGTATCTCCTTTCAATACCTTGTTTAGTATTTTTCATTTGTTTAGTCTGCTTTGTATTTTGTTTTTTTCTTCTCTACATTTTTGTTTTTTTGTTCCAGCATAATTTCTCCAGCTTTCTAAAAGTGACATTTTTTGACCAAGATGTCAGGTAATAATGACAGAATACAGTGAGAGTGTAAGACCAATTTTCAGTGATGCTAATGATCAAATATGGTCTAGATAAGGATCTCAAGCCATGGTCAGGGAGTCAATTCTTTTCAGTCCTCAACTTAGTGATTCAGTGTACTCGTGTTTACAGCAGTCATTTGGTTATTTAAATGTTAATAATAAAGCATTTAAAATAAGTAACCCAATTTATTCTCTTAAACAACTATGTAACACATTTAGTTTTTTTGCTAAAACGGTGCGCAAGACACTGTCTCGTTTTTTTCTGGTGATTGACCAGCTGCTATTTATAAAACCCTGCGCTTTTTCTTAGGTGATCTTTGCCTCATTGTTTTGTGGCCTCCTCCAGCTTTCTTTGTTACTCTTTTCCTCAGGTATAGTCCTTCTATTAAGATAGTTCTAACTCGCTTCTTTTAAAAGTAGATATAGCTACTTTTCCAAGTCCTTAAGAATTTTCCTCAGAGACTTTCCCTTTGTTAATAATACTAAATAACTCCCCACATTTTATTTAAATCTAAATGACTTCAAATTGTTCATGTTTGATTAGAATATTAACCTGTTTACTGGACACATGTAACCTTGAGAAACCTTTATAGTGAGCAACAGGTTTATACATTTCTATTAACTGCATTTGTAATTTATATTTTAAACTTTCAGCAGGTAAGCTTGGTTGGGACCTTGGCTAAGACCCTACAGCAGTTTTTACGGGAAATTTGGATTTAACTCACATCAATTTTAAGTCCTTTTTGGTACCACCGTTTCCCACTCAGCATCCAATTAGAAACCCAACTGTTGAGATTCTTCTCATACTCGTTTATGATCACTCTAGCCCAACTTCTTGTCTCTCATCTAATTTCTACACATCTGTGCATGGTGGCCTAGGCCAACCTTTGGCTTTACTTTCTCTTTTAAATTGTGAAGTCCTTATTTAGAGTTTTGGGGGCTCACCTGACCCTTAACACCTAGTACGCTGTCCTGTACCCCATAGGATATCAATAATAATATGTAGTGCAGTGATAATCTTCCTCCCTGCCCCCTAACCAAAATAGGAAACAGGCGGGCGTAGTGTTGACTCTCATCCATAAGGGAATCAGGCAAGCTTCCTACCCAGAGCAGGTGTTTAAAAAGAATGGGCAATGAAATATTTGCTAACAGATCTGAGAAACATATAATGTAAAAGATGTTGAGTATGCAAAGCCTCTCTTTCCACTTAAGATGAGCTCCTCAGAAATTGGTTACTATTTATTTTATTTTATTTAACTGAGAGATAATTCACATAACTTGAAATTCTCTGGTTTTAAAGTGTACAATTCAGTGGGTTTTAGTATATTCACTATGTTTGGCATCCATCCCACTAATTTCAGAACGTTTCCATCATCCCAACCAGTTTTTCTCTTTTTTTTGTGAAGAAAGTTCAAACATGTCTAAAATAAAAAGAAAAATAGAATAAGCCCCCATGTATCTGTTGTCCAGCTTCAGCTCTCAACTCATGGCCAGTCTTGCTTCATCTGTAGCCTCATTCATACCCTACCTCCAACTCTGGATTATTCAGAAACCCCAATATAAATTGACTACCTATAGGAAATGTATTAGCCGACATAGGAAGTTGTTTAGACTAGAAGGGGGCATAACTTTGAATGAACTGACCATATCTAAGAGGCTAGCTTTTTGTTGCTCTCAAGAACAAGGAAACTTCTTTTCCAGACACTTTAAATAAATTTATCTTTTCTAACTGGCCCACATTAGCTTAGGCTTACCTATCTCCTAACTAACCACTGCCAAGACATGAGATTACCATGATTGGCTTAGAAACATTAGCTGGGATGAAATGAATATTGGGTAGTTCTATATAGCAGTGATCAATATGTGTTAATCAATATTTTCACCTTCCAGTACTAGATCATCCTATACCTCCCTCCTTTTTTATCTTCCTCACAACAAATGCATACATTTCATAACTAGTTTGCAGTACACACTTGGCGTTTCAGGCTTCTGTCATCTGTCCCACGTTTCTTATCAACTTTTTATCTTCCACCAATAGCCTTTATGAACTCTGTACTTCAGCCAAATCATGCACTTCAAGATGCCCTGAATCTATCGTATTCAGTCACTAATCTAAGTTTCTGCATGTTGCAGTCCTGTGCTTAAAGGGCATTTCTTGCTCCTCTTCATTATGCATGTATGCTATTACTATATCCATACCTAATCCCTGTTCCAGCTCTACAATATCTCTCTCTGATGTGGACCCTGCATGTCTTCCCCCATCTCCTCAATCTTATTTATTTATGTCATTCATATTTACACTTTAGTTTTATTTTGCATTGTCATGAATGTTCATGTGCTATGTCATATATATACACATTGGTCTGTATTTTATGTTTTGTTTCTACTTGTTCCCAGAGTAATGCCTACATGCAATTAATATTCAGTAAATACTTACAGTATGAATGAATTACCAGAAATGCATACATATATTGTTGTAATAAGTTTTTATTTCACTAAGTTGCCTGGGACTTTCAGATCTTTTAATCTTCCAGATACTTTTATGTTAATAGTGTTTATTCTAATGCAGCTAGAAAGAACACTCGGCATTTGGCATTTATATGTTTATTATTATTATTATTTTTTTCTGAGACGGAGTCTTGCTCTGTCACCCAGGCTGGAGTGCAGTGGTACAATCTCGGCTCACTGAAACCTCTGCCTCCTGGGTTCAAGCAGTTCTTCTGCCTCAGCCTCCTGAGTAGCTGGGACTATAGGTGCATGCTACCACGCCCGGCTAATTTTTGCATTTTTAGTAGATAAGGGGCTTCACTGTGTTATCCTGGATGGATGTTTATTATTCTTAAGCAACTTTAAATTGTATGTGGTAATTTGCACGTTTACTGAGGTTCTAATTGATTCTTGTATGCTAGTTGGTAATTTTATAAAGGTAGCTCAGTTAGTAGTGACCCACCCCAGCCACAGTACATCTTTGTTATCCTATGCTTACTGTCAGATATAAAGTAACTTTCATAAAGGATTTTAATGGAGCATCTCAAAATTTTGAATTACATATTGCTGCCTTTTATGGAACACATTAATAGCTATGGTGCTATTAGTGAATTTTAGGATTCTCAAAACTCTTCATATGTGTCCCTTGGAAATCCCAAAGGTTTCAGTATAAACATTTTCAGTGTTTTATTTCCTCTCCCATTCTACTTATTGTATCCCTTTGAATTAATGTCAGCTTTTCAGTCTCTTCCTTAAAAATCTATGGACTAACACACAAAGATAAGTTAGAAGGGGTCTGGCGTGTAGAGAATGTTTGTAGTGCTTTATCCTTGGGCAGCAATTAGGGACTGCTGCTCCCCTGTTTGTCTTATTTTAGAATGGATGGTTCTTTAATGAATTGTGCTACTCCAGCATTCCTGATTTAAGGTCTCTTGTAGCAAGTGACAGTTTTGATGCCAGTAACATATGTGAATTAAATTAAATTGCATTGCAGGATCCAGCCAGTCCGCTCTGACCCAGTCAGCATGCCAGGGTCATCCCGTCCAGTCTCTGATCGAAGGGGAGTTTCCACAGTGATTGATGCTGCCTCAGGTAGAAAACCACCTCTGAAATGTTTATTGGGCAGTCCTGTGCATTTTTAACTAATTTTCTCGCACAATGTAGAGGATGACATTTATTTGCTTTCCTCTTTGTTTTTTTGTTCTGTGGTGTGTGTGTGTTTTAATACAGTACTATGCCTATATTTGTTGCTGAACAATGCCATGCTTTTACCCGTTCCTAAGGTTGGTGAATGATGCCGTGGAGTTGACACTTGATTAAATGTAACGAACATAGTATTGAAGGCTACAGGGTTGATGACTGTTTTGCCTTTGATCACTGAAATGTGGAGAAGCAACCTTGACAGAGAACGTAAATACAATATATGGATTCAATTTACTCAACCTGTTGAGTATCAAAGTGCCTAATCTGTGGAAGTAGAGAAGAGTCCAACTGCTATAGCTTGAATGATTTTATTATCAAAAGCATCAAGTTTAGAAATTCATTAACTTAACTCTGGCCTATCACAGTTATTAATTTCCTATCCTTGGAAACAAGCTATGAATATATATCATTAGTACGGAGGAGATCTTTGCCTTTATATGTGATGATTGCTCTATTAGTATTATAAAACTGTTTTCAGCCAGGCCTACTAAATGGTAGAAGTGTCTGTAGTGATACATTTTCTCATCTCTAAGTCGAGTGATAAAATAAGGACAGTGATGCCTTGCTTTGTCATGCAGCTGGGGAGCATCTGAAGACAGCGCATGGCAGGATTTTGTCCAAAAATTCTCTCTCAAGTAGAATTATTAAATACTCGGCATTAGTCAAACAGTTGAGTCAGAGAGGATTTTAATCTATAGCGATTTCAAAATCCCTAGAGACTGCTGATTTGATTGAGGCTTAAACTGAAAGAAAATGGAAACAAACACGAAACTGATTTGTGAAGGTCACTTTAAAAAGACCAAAGCTTCTGTCTGTGGATATATTTTTAAGTGTCAAAGCTAATGAGTTTTATACATATTCTTAGCTTTCCGATTTTTTGGTTAGTGGATTGTACCTTGCATCTTGCTGAATTGCCCCATCTAGGGCTATGCTGTCATTTTTAATGTAGACTATTACTTTAGAGGACTCATGCTTCTTCCTACTGCTTTAACTTGGCAACCATGGTTGTCCCCTGGAAATGAGCATGGAAATGTGTAGAGTCGCTATCATTGCTTCCCTGCATTGAATGAGATATCGAGATAGGGAACTTAAACAATAAATCTTTTTTATAGTCACATTCTGAGAATGCTAGACTTTGTGCCCATTTGGAATGATCATTTACAATTTTGAACTCTGGAAATGTTACATATTTTAACCTGAAGTATTTTATTCAAGATTACAAGAGTAGTCCTTGATTGGGCTTTTTAGACCTTCTTAAACAACCAGATTACTGATGTTTTATTGTCGAGTGACTAGCTACTAGGAACACATGCTGCCAAAGCAGTTACCTTGTGTTATTAAAAGTAGACATATTCAATACTAGATTCTGAGTAGCACTCCATATATAAATATATATATAAATATATATATATAAATATATATAAATATATATATATATATAAATATATATATTTTTGAGACAGAGTCTCACACCATCACCCATGCTGGAGTGCAGTAGCACCATCTTGGCTCACTGCAACCTCTGCCTCCCAGGTCCAAGCAATTCTCCTATCTTGGCTTCCCAAGTAGCTGGGACTATAGGCACCTGCCACCACACCCAGCTAATTTTTGTATTTTTAGTAGGGACGGGGTTTCACCTTGTTGGTCAGGCTGGTCTTGAACTCCTGACCTCAGGTGATCCACCCACCTTGGCCTCCCAAAGTGTTGGGATTACAGGTGTTAGCCACCGCACCTGGCCAACATTCCATATTTATCATGTACCAATTTTTTTTTTTTTTTTTTTTTTTGAGACGGAGTCTCGCTCTGTCGCCCAGGCTGGAGTGCAGTGGCCGGATCTCAGCTCACTGCAAGCTCCGCCTCCTGGGTTCACGCCATTCTCCTGCCTCAGCCTCCCGAGTAGCTGGGACTACAGGCGCCCGCCAGTTCGCCCGGCTAGCTTTTTGTATTTTTAGTAGAGACGGGGTTTCACCATGTTAGCCAGGATGGTCTTGATCTCCTGACCTCGTGATCCGCCCGTCTCGGCCTCCCAAAGTGCTGGGATTACAGGCTTGAGCCACCGCGCCCGGCCTATCATGTACCAATCTTAGCTGTATGTAAAGTCATCTCATGCAACAAGGGAGGAGCTTCAGTGAACTGTTATTTAGCAGTTCTTCCTTTTGCAAGAAGAGTTTTTAAGTTGATTTTTGAATAAGGAATTAGATCCTACATGTAAATAATCTGATATGTAAGTAGTCCTAAGATTACTTAATTTGCATCAGATATACGCTGTATGAGTTTCTAAAATACTGTTCTATGGCATTGACCTTCTCTGCCTGAAAGTACCAATCTTTTGAGTAGGAAAGAACTTCTTGGTGGCTAAGCTTTATTATTATTTTTCTAGGCCTGTTTTCATTCCAGGAAGCCGTGGTACCTTTCTGAAAGACAACCAAAACAATGAAACATGCGTGCTGCTTTCTTTAACTTTGAGCTAAAGAAACCTCATAGATAAGGAATTGGACTTTTATGAGTAATTCTGTCTTCAGCTACCTCTCAGTTGGTTCGGATCCCTTTTGAATGAGAAATATACGTTAATGCATTTTTTGAGCAAATAATGTTTTGTTGTGGAATGTCCATCTACTTTAGTAGGACCAACTGTTGTTAACAGAATTACTTTCTACATCTGTGGAAAACAACATCTAGGCTGACAAAAGTCAAGGTAGCAAGTCTAACAAAATCGAGGCTAAATGATTTGAATTCTTTATGGAAACATATTTATGGGAAAATTTTGTTGTAGATTCTTCTGTTAAAAAGAATCTAATAAATTTTTATAATTGCTCCTGCACCAGGAAGTGCACCTCTGAGTATGATCCATGCCTTAGCGTCAGCTGCACATTACGAAGATGCTTATCTGGAGGTTTCATTGCCTGTTACTTAGAGATCCAGCTAGTGTGGCACCTCTTCTGTTGGTCTTCATTGTCTTATATTACCTTCAAGCATTTTACGTGACTTCATGGATTATCTTTTGAATTATTCTTATGGCACATGTTACACTTAACCCTCTATTTTAGTGACAGCTCTTGCTCTAACCTTGTGGCGGTATAATTATTTTTCATGTAATTACTTTATTCACAGATATAGAATTTAATGTGATATAATTAAATCCTTTGACAATTATAACAGTTTTTAAAGTGAAAATATTTTATTTAAATCTCGGGTCTGCAGTTTATTTTCTAGATATCTATGTATTAATCTAACAGCGTTATTCCATTGAAACTAAAAGAGGTGTGCAGAGTGTGCCACTTTTGCCACGTAATGATTTTTTTCACAATTTCTTAATCATCTGGTAATCTCAGGTTCACGCTTTTGCAAAGAAACACATTGCCTAAAATACATATTTTTAAATTATTAACTTCAGTGATTTAAGCACAGGGTAAATTCTATGCCTTTAGACACCTATGAACTGGATTCTTACAGTCTCTCTATAAAATACATATACAGTATTTTCGATTTTCAGCAGTTCCTTAACTGCTTGATTAGTAGATGTTATTCCCATAACATCAATCTCATCTTGGCTTTGGTGATTCAAACGACACCATACCAGCTGGGTGCAGTGGATCACACCTATAATCCTAGCACTTTGGGAGGCCGAAGTGGCAGATCACTTGAGGTCAGGTGTTTGAGACCAGCCTGGCAAAACCCCGTCCCTACTAAAAATACAAAAATTAGTTGGGCGTGGTTTCGCGGGGCGTGGTTTCATGTGCCTGTAATCCCTGCTACTCAGGAGGCTGAGGCACAAGAATCGCTTGAACCAGGAGGCAGAGGTTACAGTGAGTTGAGATTGCGCCAGTGCACTCCAGCCTGGGTGACCGAGCAAGGCTCTGTCTCAAAACAAAACCATCCTACCTAAAATTTGTGGGGGTTAAATAATTGTAAGATGTCCCCTTCTTGGCTGAGGAGATCATTTTGGAAATGGACACATTATAGGATTTTAACCTAAGACACAGGCTACCCAGAACAAATGGGATTTGGGGCAGTTGCTCACTTTTTTCCATGTCCTGCTGATGAACAACAATGTCTATGAATCATTGATAGTATTTCTAGCCAAAGCACTGCATCAATTTATTCATTTTTCTGTACGTTCATTTTGGCTAGATAGCTAAGAATTTCTTCCCATTCTTTGTACCTTATAACATGTGCCCTTCTTTTGATAAAGATGTAGGGCCTCTAAAGAGAAAGCAGAAAGACAGCTGTCAGTGTCTTGTTGGAACTTTGTTTTCCAGATTGCTGACTATTCTTGTTCCAAAACTTGAAGGCTGTACCTGATAGATAACCTTTCCTTGCTTCTGAGTCATCAAATCAAAGAGCCTAGAAAGATCTGGTTCACCCTGAGTTTGTTTGTCTTGATTTGTGGTTTTACTATGGAGATGGATGTTTACTAACAAAGAACTCAGATAATTGAGATTGAAGGACAAACTTATGTGTGACTCATATGCAGAGCAGACATCTTTATCAAACTCTATTAAAGAAAACATTTTATAAAGTTATGAGGTGTGGTGGAAGCGGTGTTTGTGTACATGCCTGAGGAAGATGCTAGTGTGAAGGGACAATGTGACAGATGAGAAAAATGACTTCTTATCCTTCTGAGCGGGCTTGGATCATAAGGTATTAGTGTTACATCAAGCATTTCAGTAAATAGGGATAAAGTTGCAGACTTGGGGTTTTTTGTTGTTCTTGACTCAAGAGAAGTACTACTTTTGTTGTACAATTGAAGTAATAAAAATAATTAATTTAGGATATACCTTTTGAGCACCTAATTTTCCCCACTATAAAATAACTTGTTTACTGAAGAAAATTATACACTTAAAATCCCAAACTAGTTTGATTTGATTGATTTTATAATGATCATTTATGCCTACTTTATGTATTTGGCATTTGGTACATCACCTTCAAAAAAACAAATAATACTCATTAATAGAGAAGTGCAACTAGATGGGTACCAAGGAGGTTATTTGAGCAGTTTTTATTTTGTCTTGCAGTCAAATCTGTGCTGGAAGGACCTTCTTATAGAGACATTCTTTTATCATATAGAGATTTTGTTCATGGACTGAGGGAAGAGTGTTTTTTTTTTTCTTAGACAGAGTTTCACTCTTGTTGCCCAGGCTGCAGTGCAATGGCATGATCTCAGCTCACTGCAACCTCCGCCTCCCGGGTTCAAGCGATTCTCCTGCCTCAGCCTCCCAAGTAGCTGGAATTACAGGCATGAGCCGCCACCCCACTCAGCTAATTTTTTGTATTTTTAGTAGAGACGGGGTTTCACCATGTTGGCTAGGCTAGTCTCGAACTTCTGACCTCAGGTGATCCCCCCCACCTCGGTCTCCCAAAGTGCTGGGATTACAGGTATGAGCCACCGCGCCCAGCCTAGGGGAAGAGTATTCTAAGATTATATTTCACTGTATCGACACTTGCCATTCCAGTCCGAGGCCGACTTAGATACTATATCTTAAAGGCTGTCAGAGGCACAGAGACGCTGATGGTAAAAATAAAGAGATTAGTGAGAGACATCGTTCATTCTACAAAGGTGTGGCCACAAAGCTCCATGGTCTTAAAGCTAGAACTGAGTGAAAAAAGCCATGACTTTATAATCATGATCTTGAACTTTTGCTAAAACCTTCAAGTCATTCTCCTACCATGCCATTCACTTCTACATCAGTAAAAGAAGATTAAGAGTCCCTTTGCAAAACTTTTTTTACCACCTTTTTTGGAAGGGGTGTGTTCAAATTATTTCCTAAAGTAAATCCTGAATACAAAGTTCTTCAGAAATATTACAATTTCTTTGAATAAATGATGTGATTTTCAATTAATAGAGTTTCAGATATTCTTGATGATTATAAAGTGATAAAAACTCCAGGCATGTACCTTGGGTACTGAAAACTTGTGTGGGATCAATAAGAGGATTAAGGATAAGAGTGAAATTAGGCCGGGCGCGGTGGCTCAAGCCTGTAATCCCAGCACTTTGGGAGGCCGAGACGGGTGGATCACGAGGTCAGGAGATCAAGACCATCCTGGCTAACACGGTGAAACCCCGTCTCTACTAAAAATACAAAAAAAAAAAAAAAACTAGCCGGGCGAGGTGGCGGGCGCCTGTAGTCCCAGCTACTCTGGAGGCTGAGGCAGGAGAATGGCGTAAACCCGGGAGGCGGAGCTTGCAGTGAACTGAGATCCGGCCACTGCACTCCAGACCGGGCGACAGAGCAAGACTCCGTCTCAAAAAAAAAAAAAAAAAAAAAAAAAAAAAAAGAGTGAAATTAAAGGAAGGCTCAGCCCTGACCTGTGAACAATCCCTCAGAGGGGAAAAAATATTCAAACTCAAATATTAAGATTGGCTTTTATATTAGAAATGAGGAAGTGTATGCATTAAATTAATTCTAATCTTTTGATTATCTACTGTCTGTATAAAATCAAAAGTAAGTTTTAAAGATTAAGAACGTAGGGAAAAGACCTTATTTGCTCGTAAGGAAAATACTCAGCTGTATCTCTCCTCTTCTGATTTAAACATTCCTCTTATTCTTTTTTCTTTTTTATTTTTTTTTGAGATGGAGTCTCGCTGTGTTGCCCAGGCTGGAGTGTAGTGGCGTGATCTTGGCTCACTGTAACCTCTGCCTCCCGGGTTCAAGCGATTCTCCTGCCTTAGCCTCCCGAGTAGCTGGGACTATAGGCGCATGCCACCATGCCTGGCTAGCTTTTGTATTTTAGTAGAGACGGGGTTTCACCATGTTGGTCAGGCTGGTCTCAAACTCCTGACCTTGCGATCCGCCTGCCTCGGCCTCCCAAAGTGCTGGGATGACAGGCTTGAGCCACTGCAACTGGCCCTTTCTTCTTTCAATATTTATAGGATGTTAGAAGACCAAAGTCAGGTTTAACAATGAGGAAAATTTTAGTTCAGCACAATTAAGAAAAAATGATAAGGCCAGACGCGGTGGCTCAAGCCTGTAATCCCAGCACTTTGGGTGGCCGAGACGGGCGGATCACGAGGTCAGGAGATCGAGACCATCCTGGCTAACATGGTGAAACCCCGTCTCTACTAAAAAATACAAAAAACTAGCCGGGCGAGGTGGCGGGCACCTGTAGTCCCAGCTACTTGGGAGGCTGAGGCAGGAGAATGGCATAAACCCGGGAGGCAGAGCTTGCAGTGAGCTGAGATCTGGCCACGGCACTCCAGCCTGGGAGACAGAGCGAGACTCCATCTCAAAAAAAAAAAAAAAGAAAAAAGAAAAAAATGATAGCCCCATTGGAAGATGAAGAAACAGTAAACAGAATTAGAAGAAGCTGTTGGGAAAGTGTCTTCTGATGACACATGCTTCTTTGAATAAATCTTTGTGTCAACTAAAACCTTGCCTATGCTTTCTGTATTGCAAGCACCAGGTCCTTGACATGGCTTTAAATCTTTCCTAAGCATTTTGAGAAGGAATTGATGCAATGCTTCTCACTGTTGATATCCTAGGGTTCCACATATTTACATGGGACTTTTTGACCAAAGACCCAACTTTTCACTTTTGTACATTTACTTCGCCTCTCATACAGGGCTGGACTGTTAATGTAGTCTGTTGCATCAGACTATGGTGGCAGAGGGACAAGGTTGGGGTCACTATTAGAATTTGTTTAAGTCTGAACCGGGAATTCCATTTGTCTTAGTGACATGAGTGTCAAACTGTTAGTGCAACACTATTTTAAACTGTGCGCAAGAGCCTGAGAGGCTTATGTTTATAGGTGCCATCTATAAACTTAGAAACAAACAAAGAGCCCCTCTCCATTGAATAGTAAGCCCAGTGGGCAATTAAAGAGCAGTCTGGGACCCCATTTGGTCAGCTAGTCAGAGCCAGAGCTCCTGATATTCCCTCTGGATATTGTTGAGAACTGTCACAGAAAGGCTAAAGTAAATAATCAAAATGAAAATAGTTGTTCCAGAGAAAAGTCTTGTTCTGGAAGCTTGGTGTTAAGGAAGGAATAATGACCAATAATTTATGGATCTTTATTAGTTCTAGTCTCAGCAGAGTCCCTTTCAGCTTGAAACATGCATGAACCTGTGTTTTCAAGCACCTCTGAAGATGTTTTTAAAATTGAGGTATAATTTGGGTATAGCAAAAATGCACATATTTTAATCGTACAGCTTGATGAATTTTTATATTCAGTTAGCCACTACTCACATAAAAACATAGAATATTTCCATTAACCCAGAAAGTTTCTTATGCCCCTTCCAGTTAATACCACCTATGACCTAGAGGTAACCACTTTTATCATCACAGATTAGCTTTGCCTATATTAAACTTCCTGTGATTGGAATCATCTTGTGTCTATGCTTTTGTATCTAACCTCTTTTGCTCAACTTAATTTGTTTGAGATTCATCCAGGTATTACATGTGTCACTAGTTCATTTTTAATATTGCAGTGTAGTGTTCCATTCTGCAAATATACCACAGTTTATATATCCATTATTCTGTCATTTCAAGCTTTTGGCTATTAGGAATAAATCTCCTCTAAACATTTTTTTACAAGTTATCTCTCTCTCTCTCTCTCTCTCTCTCATCAACATATGCATATATTTCCTTTGGGCATATCCCTAGTACTGGAATTGCTGGATCACAAAGTAGGCATATGTTTAACTCTATTAGGAACTGCCAACACATCTTCCAAAATGACTGTACCATTTTACATTCTTATCAGCAATGCATGAGCATTCCAGTTGCTCCACATTCTCATCAACACTTGATATTATTGATCTTTATTTTAACCATTCCGGTGGATGTGAACTATGGTTTGAATTTGCTTTTCTCTGCTGAGTAATGATATTGAGCATCTTTAATATACTCATTGGCCATTTGGATATCATCTTTTGTAATGTCCTAGTTAACGTGCTGATTTTTATTAGATATGTTGTCTTTATTGAATACCAAGTGTTCTTTAAATATTCTGGATATATGCCTTTCTTGAGATATGTGCATTACAAATATTTTCTTTCAGTTAATTGCCTTTTCACTTTCTTAATGGTATCTTTTGACAAGCAAAAGTCTAATTTTTTTCATTGTTTTTTCCTTTTATGTTTTCACAAACAAAAAATTATCTTTTGTCCCGTCTTTTTTTTTTTTTTTTTTTTGAGACAGAGTCTCACTCTGTCACCAAAGCTGGAGTGCAGTGGCATGATCTTGGCTCACTGCAACTTCCGTCTCCCAGATTCTAAGTGATTATCCTGGCCGGGCGCGGTGGCTCAAGCCTGTAATCCCAGCACTTTGGGTGGCCGAGACAGGCGGATCACGAGGTCAGGAGATCGAGACCATCCTGGCTAACATGGTGAAACCCCGTCTCTACTAAAAATACAAAAAACTAGCTGGGCGAGGTGGCGGGCGCCTGTAGTCCCAGCTACTCCGGAGGCTGAGGCAGGAGAATGGTGTAAACCCGGGAGGCAGAACTTGCAGTAAGCTGAGATCCGGCCACTGCACTCCAGCTCGGGTGACAGAGCAAGACTCCGTCTCAAAAAACAAACAAACAAACAAATAAACAAAGTGATTATCCTGCCTCAGCCTCCTGAGTAGCTGGGACTACAGGTGCCCACTACCACGCTCAGCTAATTTTTGTACTTTTAGTAGAGACGAGGTTTCATCATGTTGGCCAGGCTGGTTTTGAACTCCTGACCTCAGGTGATCTGCCTGCCTCAGCCTCCCAAAGTGCTGGGATTACACCGTGGCCAGCCCCTCCAGTCTTGAAGAGATAACTCTTTTCTATAAATTGTATAGTTTTAGCCTTCACATTTAGGACTATGATCCTTTTCAAATTAATTAATTAATTAATTTTTTTTGAGACAGAGTCTCGCTCTGTCACCCAGGCTGGAGTGCAGTGGCCAGATCCCAGCTCACTGCAAGCTCCGCCTCCCAGGTTTACACCATTCTCCTGCCTCAGCCTCCCAAGTAGCTGGGACTACAGGCGCCTGCCATCTCGCCTGGCTAGTTTTTTGTATTTTTTTAGTAGAGACGGGGTTTCACCATGTTAGCCAGGATGGTCTCGATCTCCTGACCTCGTGATCCGCCCATCTCGGCCTCCCAAAGTGCTGGGATTACAGCTTGAGCCACTGCGCCCGGCCTTCAAATTAATTTTTTATTATGAGTGGTCAGGTGTGGTGGCTGATGTCTATAATCCTACTTTGAGAGGCCCAAGTGGGCAGATTGCATGAGCTTAGGAGTTTGAGACCAGCCTGGGCAACACAGTGAAACACTGTCTGTACAAAAAATACAAAATTTAGCCAGTCGTGGTGGTGCCCACCTGTTGTCCCAGCTACTTAGGAGGCTCAGATGGGAGGATCACTTAAGCCTTGGATGTTGAGGCTCCAGTGAGCTGTGATCGCATCACTGCACTCCAGCCTAGGTGGCAGAGCAAGACCTTGTCTAAAAAAATAAAAAAAATTATTTTTATGCAGGGCAGGGATCAAGGTGTTTAGTTTCTTCCAGTTGCTCCCACACTGATTATCAAAAAGATACACCTTTCCTTTAATGAATTGCACTGATGCCTTTTTTAAAATTTTATTTTTTCTTGGATTCTTTATTCTGTTACATTGATTTATATAACTTGTCATATTGTACTATCTTAATTACTGTAGCTGTTTAGTAAGTTTTGAAGTCTCATATTCTACCTTTGCTTTTCTTTCTGGTTATCTTGGCTATTCTAGGGCCTTTGCATTTCCACACATGTGCATTTGTATGAACATGCCAGTGGTTTTTCAAAGTGTGGTCCACAGAACTCTGGGAATTCCCAAGATACTTTCAAGTGGTCCATTAAGTCAAAATTATTTTTGTACTAGTACTAAGTTATTATTTGCCTTTGTTTTTTCTACTGTGGTGAAATTTAGTACAGATGGTGCAGAAGCAATTATGGATAAAACTAGTGGCCTCTTACCATAGTAAAGGCAATGGCACCTAACTATGCTAGTGGCCTCTGCTACCTACTTAGAGTTCTTTTTTAAGCTGTATTCACCTAAGAATATCTTTGAAGCAGTAAAAATCATCAACTTTAATTTTATTAAGTTTTGATCCCTGTGTAACTTCTTGATATTCTGTATATTAAGTGGGAATGAATGCACAATAGTTGTCTTGAGGGAAAGCCATTGGGATTTGTAAACTGAACTAGCAACTGTTTTCATGGAATACCGTTTTATCTGAATAAAACAAACTATGTTTATTCAGACATGGGCGTTTGGCAGAAATTTTCTCAAAAATAAGCAAACCCTGTCACTTTGAAGAAAACAACTAACAATATTTATTACCAATAATAACATTCTAGCTTTCAATTGAAAATTAGAAATTTGAAAACCTTGTATCCACCAGTATCTGCTTAACAGAGTCCCCATATTTAAAGACATTTCTTGGCCAGGCGTGATGGCACACGCCTGTAATCCCAGCACTTTGGGACACCAAGGCGGGTGGATCACCTGAGGTCAGGAGTTCGAGACCAGCCTGACCAACATGGTGAAACCCCATCTCTACTAAATACAAAAAATTAGCTGGGTGTGGTGGTACATGCCTCTAAACCCAGCTACTTGGGAGGCTGAGGCAGGAGAATTACTTGAACCTGGGAGGCAGAGGTTGCAGTGAGCCAAGATCGCGCCATTGCACTCCAGCCTGGGCAACAAGAGTGAAACTCTGTCTTAAAAAAAAAAAAATTCTCGTGAAATAAGTAGTGATATCAACTAATATGATTTTTTACATAATAGATAATGAAATATATCAGCATTCGGAACATCTGCAACATTTTCCAAATGACCAGTTTCATGTTGCTACAAAATCATACAAGAGTAAAGGACTCATTCCAAATGCAAGATAGGACAAAGGATTTTCATGTAATAGAATATGAAAGTTAATTGATATGCTTTCAGATTCCACATTGCAACTAATTTGTTAAGGGTCATATCGAGGAAGAACATCCCCAGAACCTGAAAATGCTATTAATATACTTTATCTTTTAGCAGTTACATATTTGAGTTGAACCAACTTTTCTTCATGTACGACAACCGAAACAGCATATCAGAACAGATAGAATTCTATAGCAGATATGAGAATCTAGCTGTTGTCTATTAGAGGGTTTTCTCATAAAAATGTTACTTTTCTCACTGTTTTTTGTTTAGAAAATATTTTTATGTAGAATGTAATTTATGTTTCTACATAGAGGCTTTATCCTTGTTTTTAAATTAGCTAATACATAATTGTATTAAATGTTGATAGATATAGTACATATAAACCAAAGATCTTTGGAGTCCTGGGTTTTTTGTTGTTGTTGTTGTTGTTTGTTTGTTTGTTTTTTTGAGATGGAATCTCGCTCTGTCACCCAGGTTGGAGTGCGGTGGTGCAATTTCGGTTCATTGCAACTTCTGCCTCCTGGGTTCAAGTGATTCTCCTGCCTCAGCCTCCTGAGTAGCTGGGACTACAGGCATGCACCACCATGCCCGGCTAATTTTTGTTTTTTCAGTAGAGACAAGGTTTCACCATGTTGGCCAGGCTGGTCTTGAACTTCTGAGCTCAAGTGATCTGCCTGCCTTGGCTTCCCAAAGTGCTAGAATTACAGGTATTAGCCACCACACCCGGCCGGAGTCCTGAATTTTTTTAAGCACACTGGGATCCTGAATTTGAAAATGTTTGAAAACTACTGGTATGCGTATTCTCATACACACACACACACACACACACACACACACACACACACACACACACATATTAAATTACCAGCTTGTTTATTTCTACAGAAATTCAGATGAGATTTAGTTGGGATTTCATTGAATCTGTATATCAAATTTGAAAGTAGTGACATCTTAAAAATACTGAATCTTTCAAAACATAAACTTTTTTAAAAATTTTTTGAAGTGGAGACTTACCCTGTTGCCCAGGCTGGAATGCAGTGGTGTGATATAGGTTCACTGCAACCTCTGCCTCCAGGGTTCAAGCGATTCTTGTGCCTCAGCCTCCTGAGTAGCTAAGATTACAGGCAAAACATAAACTTTTATAACTATTCACTTATTTAAGCCTTCTTTAATTTCTCCCTGGTAAGTTTCAATGTAGGAGTCTTACACATCTTATATAAAATTTTGTACTTTCTATTATTACATTTTGATGATAATAACTATAGCACATATTTATTTCACTTGTCAGTTTTCTTTATAGCATATAGAATAAAATACTTTTCTGTATAATAAACTCGTATCCCAGCCTGGGCAATATAATGAGACCTCATCTCTACAAAAAAATTTAAAAATTAGCTGAGGGTGGTGGCATGCACCTGTAGTCCAAGCTACCTGGGAGGCTGAGGTGAGAGGATTGCTTGAGCCCAGGAGGTCGAGGCTACAGTGAGCCAAGGCTGCACCACTGCACTCTAGCCTGGGTGACAGAGGAGAGACCCTGTCTCAAAACAAAAACGGAACTTGTATCCAGCAACTTTTCCAAATTCATTTATTCATTCTAATAGTAGAATCTCTTGGATTTTCTACTATGTAATCATGTCGTCTACAAATAAAGATGGTTTTATTTCTTTTTAATCTTTGTATTTATCTTTCTCCACTTGCTTAAACCTCCACTACGATGTTGAATAGAAATGATGATATTGAATATTCTTGTTTTCTTCTCTATTGGGGGAACCCGCCCCCGGCATTTCAACATAGGTTCTTTCTATTTTCCGTAAGTGTTGGCCAGCTGAGAAATAAAGAGAGACAGTACAAAGAGAGGAATTTTACAGCTGGGCCACCAGGGTGACATCACATATCAGTAGGACTGTGATGCCTGCCTGAGCCTCAAAACTAGCAAGTTTTTATTAAGGGTTTCAAAAGGGGAGGGAGTGTAAGAACAGGGAGTAGGTACAAAGATCACATGCTTCAAAGGCCAAAAAGCAGAACTACTAATAAGGATCTAACAAAGATCACATGCTTCTGAGGGAACAGGACAAAGGGCAAAAGCAGAACTACTGATAAGGGTCCAACAAAGATCACAAGGCAAAGGGCAAAAGCAGAACTACTGATAAGGGTCTATGTTCAGCAGTGCGCGTATTGTCTTGATAAACATCTTAAACAATAGAAAACAGGGTTCGAGAGCAGAGAACTGGTCTGACCTCATATTTACCAGGGCGGAGTTTTTCTCCCACCCTAGTAAGCCTGAGGGCACTGCAGGAGACCAGGGCGTATCTCAGTCCTTATCTCAACCACATAAGACAGACATTCTAGAGCGCTGTTTATGGACCTCCCCCAGGAATGCATTCCTTTCCCAGGGTATTAATATTAATATTCCTTGCTAGGAAAAGAATTTAGTGATATCTTCCCTACTTGCATGTCCATTTATAGGCTCTCTGCAAGAAGAAAAATATGGCTCTTTTTGCAGGCAGTCAGACCTTATGGTTGTCTTCCCTTGTTCCCTAAACATTGCTGTTATTCTGTTCTTTTTCAAGATGCACTGATTTCATATTGTTCAAACACACATGTTTTACAATCAGTTTGTACAGTTAACACAATTATCACAGTGGTCCTGAGGTGATGTACATCCTCAGCTTACAAAGATAACAGTATTACGATATTGAAGACAAGCATAAGAAATTATAAAAGTATTATTTGGGAACTGATAGATGTCCATGAAATCTTCACAATTTATGTTCCTCTGCCGTGGCTCCAGCCCGTCCCTCCATTCAGGCTCCCTGACTTCCCGCAACACTTCTCAACCCTAGGAGGAAGGGTTTATTATTTCACTATTAAGTATAATGTTCGATAAGTAAAAATTTATCAGAACTGAAGCAGAGAGAGAAAAATACTGAAGTAAAACAGAAATTAGTGTGAGTGGTATATCAAACTATAGCAATATCAAAGTAACATCTGTGTAATTATTTCACATATATGAAAGAAAAGAAGAGAATATGGCAAAAGAAATACATGAAAGGTTGAGAATTTTCCAAAATTAATGAAAGACATAAGTCAAAGTTGTAAGAAACTCATTATATGCTGAGATATTAATAAACACAAAGAAAACCATACCTAGGCATATCATAATCAAACTGTTCAGATCTAAACATAAGGAAGGAATTTTAAGAAGCCTACTCTGTTTCTTTCTTTTTTTTTTTTTTTTCTTTTTTCTTTTTTGAGATGGAGCCTCACACTGTTGCCCAGGCTGGAATGCAGTGGCGAGATCTCGGCTCACTGCAAGCTCTGCCTCCCAGGTTCATGCCATTCTCCTGCCTCAACCTCCTGAGTAGCTGGGACTACAGGCAACCGCCACCACGCCCGGCTAATTTGTTGTATTTTTAGTCGAGACGGGGTTTCACCATGTTAGCCAGGATGGTCTTGATCTCTTGACCTTGTGATCCACCCACCTCGGCCTCCCAAAGTGCTGGGATTACAGGCGTGAGCCACCGCGCCTGGCCTCTTTATTTCTTAGGTTTATATTTAAGTGATGGTTTGGACTTTTGATAAAAAGAGAAATTGGAAAAGTAGCAGGGTGATTTTTAAGTTTCCTTGGCAGTGTGAGATCCCTGTCTCTGAATCAGGAGGCTCTATGAGGAATCTTCAGGATATTTTTCAATAGACAGAAGTAAAAGAGATGGGAAACCAGTATTAAGTTATAAACAGTTAGGTGCCCAACACTGTGCTAGGTCTTGCCACATGTCTCATCTCATTTAATCTTGTTTAATTAGGATCACAGGTCCATTTCAGCAATAGTAAAAGAACAGGACCTAGAACACCTAGCTCCTGATACTTAAAATTACTTAAAGTGCATTATGGTGACACCTCAGATAAGTCCAAACCTCTTTCTTCCCTGCCTAATCAAATATTCATTTCAAAACACTGTATGCTGAAATGAGCCACGTGGGAGTTGAAGAGAATCAACTATTCAGGTGGTGAAAATGTGTGAATGCAGCTGGCAGATGAAGTTCCAGTGTG
Organism: Rhinopithecus roxellana; assembly: GCF_007565055.1. Taxonomy (NCBI): domain Eukaryota; kingdom Metazoa; phylum Chordata; class Mammalia; order Primates; family Cercopithecidae; genus Rhinopithecus; species Rhinopithecus roxellana. The sequence continues at coordinate 23,193,912 of NC_044567.1, forward strand.
ATGAATTCCCAGCTTGTCCTTATTGCTTTAGGCAACAACTGACAGGCCTGACTGGTCATTGGCTTTCCATTCCTGGCATTGATAGTACTGAAAATTCTTAATGTCACAGATCCTTAAAAGCTGTCATAGTGGATACAAATGGTGCTGGAGGGTCCTTCTTGCATAGAGATGTAATCAATATGGTCTGGAGTTCTTGACCTGAACCTGTAATTACTTGGACATTTTGAAGGTAGCTTGTTGTTATAGAACATGCATATATTTATAACATTGGGACTGAGTTGTGCATGGAGAGGAGAAAAATAGAGGCTTTGTCCCTCTTTCTGTTCTTAGTATTTAAGGGGTCTTAATAATCATCACAGAAGAGAGTGATATTATAGGATTAGAATATTGTATTTTTGGTTTTGGGTGCTGAAGTTCAAATCTCACCCCTGAAGTGATCCTGATATTTTGCCAAAGTTTTGACTTTAATGTTCTGTGGCTTGTAATTGTGATTTTTCTAATACCAGAGTAGAATTTTGGGGAGGAATTTTTCAAAACCTAAATACCTCAATTTGAAGTGAGGCTTAGCTTTAAATAATAACACATTTGAGTTTATGAGATGATACTGATAGCAGTTCTTAAGTCTCTAAATGTTTTTAGGTTATGTGATCAGGATTTCCTTGCCAAATGAAAATGGTAAAAGTGGAAGCATGAAACACCTTAATAGTAGGTGTGGATGCTGATTGTTCTATTACTGCTTGGCTTAAGATACCCCTGGATGGGCTGGGGACAGTAATTACAGGCTCACGCCTGTAATCCCAGCACTTTGGGAGGCCGAGGTGGGTGGATCACCAGGTCAGGAGATTGAGACCATCCTGGCTAACACGGTGAAACCCCGTCTCTACTAAAAATACAAAAATTAGCCAGGCATGATGGCGGGCACCTATAGTCCCAGCTACTCGGGAGGCTGAGGTAGGAGAATGGCCAGAACCCGGGAGGCAGAGATTGCAGTGAGTCGGCATTGCACCACTGCACTTCAGCCTGGGTGACAGAGTGAGACTCCGTCTCAAAATAAAAGAAAAAAAGATAACCCTGGATGGCATTATTGGATTACCCTATATGTAGCATGCTTGGAACAGATGGGGAAAAGTAATGGCTTATAATAAAGGACTCTTTGAGAACAAGGGCTGTCTTCGTATCTCTGTTTGCCTGGTATTGGTACCTTCCACAGAGCAGGTAATCAATATTTCTTGATATCTGATTAATAATGATAGTCAGTGATAATCAACAATGATAACGATTGTTGATTTCTTATAAAACATAAGGCTTTAAATATCATAACGTGATTAAAAGTTGGTAATGCTGAGTCTTTATCTTCATTACCTGACTTAAACCTGGCCCTCAATTAGGTTTGCCCTTATGTTATGGTCACTATTCCTTTGTTTGGGCCTATGGTCAATTGTGTAATCAAATGAAATATTTTACAAAGCATTTCAAATTATCTTTTACGTTATTCTTTTAAAGCAGCATTATGTTTAAACAATATTTCTTTGATACAAGCTTTCGTTCTATTAGGCTTAGCATGGAGATATTTGTTTTAAGGTTATCCTTATAAAGCATTAACTCTAGCAAAGTCTTGCTTTCTGGGATCTGTGGTCAAGACTGGTAAACATCTGCTGTAAAGAATGGACATACTTTTGCTTTCTGCTCTTACTAGGCTAACTTTCAGACATAATTTTAGGGATATTTTGGGCTGCCTTTGAAGCTAGCCCATTTTGGACACAGGACATTGGCATATGGAGAACTGACCCTAAGTTCCATTAAGCCAAAACATTTTGTTGAAGAATTTCCAAAATGTTAATTGTGTCATTACAGTTTAGTTACTTGTACTTATGTTCTAGACAGCTACAAGAAACATGGTAGAATTGACTTCTGTTGTATGAAGTGGCGTCTTGAGTCTTAAACCTATTTTACTTTGGTGTTCTACAATATTTGGAAAGGCAACAGTTGTTCTATAAATGCTCAATGTTAAGATTGTAGAGAACACTAAGTTATACTTGACACTTAGTTGAACTTTCTAGTTAGTTATCCCTTCTTTAGATGAGTTTATGTAGTTCTCAATGAATGCTTGTAAGATCGGGAACAGAACCCATTTACTCTTCTGTTTCTCTCTACCTAAAGAGGAAATAGTGAACCCTTTGACCTGCTATTTGGGCTACCTTTTCCTTTTCCTATGTTAGAAATTCATAGCCATGAGTCAGTACCTCAAATTAGAGTTTTTATAGCCATGAGAGGGGCCCAGTTCCTGAATCAGATGACTTAAGTCAGAGAGAACTTACTATGGTGCCTGAAACTTTTCCTTTCCCTTGAAACATGTTCTTAATCTTACTCTTTATTCCAACCCACCCCCTTGAATAAATTAATTTATGTTCTCATCTGTTCTTAAACTTTTACTGTTATGTGTATCATCTCATATTAAAATCAGTGTGGTATTGTTTTTCATTCTAGACTATGAACTCATCTTTTTACTCCCCGTAGCTCCCTGAATAGTTCTGACACATAATAGGCACTCAACAAATGTTAATGAATTCAACATTTCATCATGGAACATTGAAACCAAGTTCTTGCATTTGCCTGGAAACAGTAATTACCTCTTCAAAGAGAAACTGTGTGGCTAGGGAGCAGAAGTGACAAGGAGACCATCTTTCCACTAGAGTCCTTTACAACACGGCCATACACTATCCATGCAAGCATAAATTAAACTCTGTTTTTAGCAACATACTTTCTAGATTTTTTCAACAATTGACGACGCTGAGGTTAAGAGATTTAAATAACTTGTCTACTGTCACAGAGCTAGTAGATGGTAGAGCAAAGGTGTGAATCTGTGAAACCTTCACTTTTTCCGCGATCTTGAACAGCATCTCTCAGCCAACCTTGATTTCATTCATATAATCATCAAGGCGTGTATGTGACCTGGGAACTATTTATATTTATTCTTTTTATCATATACTGTTGTATCATAGAGGACACAAAATGCATCACCTCCACTCTGGCATGGCACCTCTATTTTAAGAGACCACTGGCAAAACCTCTCCAATGAGATTTTGATGATGGAAGACTGTTACAATCAAGGCTCTCCTAACTATACCTGCATCTCACAGACACTACCTTTAAGTAGTAAACAGTTATTTTCAGCTAGGAAAGCCCCTGTCGATCAGGTAACGGTTTCTTAAGCTGAAAAAGGCTTTCAACTTAAGAATGGTGATTGGCCAAGGTCACATCCCCTTTCCATCTACTTATGGGAAAATTCAAAATAAAGGAATACCAGTGTTTGAAACTCACAATTCACTCTATAGTGAGCGGTGGAGGACTGCGAGGTAAGCAAGGTGATTATATTTCCCTTAGAAATGTTGTTAACTGTTTTTTCAAAATATGGATTAAAGCTTAAAACATACCCAAAATACACTGATTCTAAATGGACCTGACACCTTGATCTTCAATCATGGACTAACATATGAGTGGGGATTCCCAATGGACCATTGTACACTACAATATTTATTACTATAAAGATGTAAGAGCTCTTAGCCACTTTTAAACTTATAAGAGCTGTTCAGCTCTCATCCTCTTGACTTGTGGTTTCACATTTTAAAATTCTGGTTTGTTTTGTGTGATGTATTCAGAAGTACCTCCCTACCTCGATTTCAGAATAATATTTGGCTTTTTAATAAATTTAAGGAAGTGCAGATATGAAAGTGTACCCATTGATGCGTGGGGACTGCAGTGTCTTTAACTGGCCCATCTTTGGCCTCTGTTTATTCATCTGCAAAATGGTAACTAGGTTTTGCCATCTAGTTAGTTGATATGATAAAAATACTAATAAATTAAAAGGCTGTGGGATGATACCTTTATCAGTTCCTTCTATGGATGGTGTAATTTTCACTGTAGTTTACTTTAGCGTATATGGTCTCAAGAATAAAAATAAGAAATTGCTAAGGAATCTCCTGAATGCAATACTATTAACATTCACAAAAATAGCTATATGCAAATTAGTAGATGTCCTTAGCTGAGATAAAACTATTTTGAGGTTGTGATCATGAAAATTAACGTAAGCTGATATAATTTTGAATTGTATGCATCTGTTTTCATGAAGGAAACCTATTTGGAGAGGTTTATTCTTGAAAAGTTATGGAATTAAAAGTTAAATGGGATACTTAACATCTGTATTTAACTCTTGAATTATATGCAGCTCATAGAGTTTCTCTCCTATATGCATATTAAATTGTATATAATGAACTATTAGTGGTTTTAGGTAACATTTGGTTGCTGAATATACTATGCTAAGCATTTCACATGCATTATCACCTGTATTCACAAAATATTATGAGGTAAAAGCACTGTTACAATTTCCATTTTTTCAGAAGAAGGTGTGATTCAGAGAAATTAAGTACTGTATACTACCTCCCACCTTTGGCAGTGTCATCTGAATTTTTTTGTCATGAACATGTTTTACGTAGCTCGTTGTTAAAGTCCATTTCTGAGAAATTTTTTGAATAAGCGTGTGTAATGCAAGTGCGTGAGCTTTGTGGTTAGGTGTAGGTTTCATTCCCATTTCTGTAGATGACTGGGTACATGACCTTGAGTTTTTTTGTCCGTAAGAAGAGTATAGGAACATCTGTCTCCGATGTTGTAAAAATTAATAGATACAACATTTGTAAATCTTCTGGCCATAGTTCAGGTACATAACAAGGACTCATTAAATGTCAGTTGTCACCACCTTACCTTCTTTCCATAAAATATTTCCTTTTTGTCTGTCCCAAAGTTTTAGTTTTACTCTTCATGTGTATTATAGTGTATGATGAGTATCCTAAGAAGATAGGTTATACTATTGTCCCCATTTTACAGTCGAGCAAACAGACTGAAATGTGGTAGGTTCCAGGTTGAATCCCCATAGCAGTCTGATTCCAGAGCCTGTTTTTAGCTATAATGTGCTTTGGTATGAAGATATGTTCCAATAACAGAGTATATTCTGATATTTCAGACAAGAATCTAAATCCTAGAAATCATTCTCTTATACCCACATCCCTGCCATTCAGTTTTTCCCATCTTAGGTTATGCTGGTTTAACAGTGTGTCTCCTAATCCTCAGTTGACTCTTGTAGTAAGTTTGTATATTAAATGCTCAAACACCCTTCTTATTCTAAAATCTGTGATCCTCTGTCATTTGGATACATTTGCAGTAGTCCAAGGCAGCTCTGAGAATTGTTTAAGGGAAAAGTATTCATCACTGTGGCTTTAGTAAGGAGTATGTTGACATTCTTACTCTTTAACTCCAGGAACTCCTACTGACCTGAAATTAACCAGTTCATGGAGGTTTTTGGCTGGGACTAAGGAATGAAATTAACTCCCTAAGTCCCCTCTTCTTAAAAAAAAGAACTTCAAAATACTGCTGCCCAAATGGATTTAACTTTAGTTGTATTTGTTTTTACATGCAAATACATTTTGCTCAGCCTAAAAAGGCGAAGAAAAGCTATTTGGTTTGCAGAGGAACAGATGACTGTCCTGAGCATGTCAGACTGACTGTTTATATGTGTTTTTTACTCCGTCTTACTCTGTCTTTGTCTTTCATTTTCTTTTTTCATGTTCTTTTTTCTGTTTCAGTTTGTCCTGCTTCTATCTCTCCCTCACAGCAACTATCTTCCTATTTTGATAATCCTGTTTCATCTCTATAAGGAAAAGGCTCTCTCAAGGATGCAGAAAATGTTACTATTTTTATAACAGTCCCTAAATACAGAAAAGATTTTAACTTGGCTATAAAACTTTATTCTTGGCATAAATTTGGCAGATAGTCTTTTGCCTGGGTGAGACTTTTCACTGGGATCCTGGAAGTGTTGGGACGTCACTGCCCTCCACTATTGCTTCTCCAAGTATGACATTAGTGGTTTTAGCTCTTGTTGACCCATCTTTAAACCAAAGCTTTATAGCCTATTAGAAGTACAGTGTGGATTTTTCTTATGATATGTTGGAATAAAAGAAAAAACTTCTCTAAAGTTACAAATGGTTTCGTTTACCAAAATGACTATTTCACTTGGAAAGTTTTGTCTTTTCTGTAAAAATTCCAGGAGTTGGGTGGGCTTGATGTCCTCTCTCCCATTCCACCTCCCCACCCACAGACTCATGTCAGCAAAGATGCTGGGAGTTTTATTCCAGTGTTTTAGGAGGCGAGACCCTGACCAAGGACTAAGACATATTTTTCTGCTTTTATTTTTTTAAAAAAGCAGATCTCTATAACTTTTTCATCTTGTATAACTGTATAAAGAAACTTTTCTGATTGAAATTAAAGTAAGGAAATACCACAGGATGGCTTTAAAGTGTTTGTTTCATTGTAGAACATAGGGCAAATGCCTTGGAACATCATTAGTTACTATTTGAGGCAACCTTTGGGGATTGAGATATATGCCTTTCAGATCTGCACTTCATCTCATAGTTCATCATTTATTGGATCAAATAGCAGTCTCATTTACTTAGGATCCGTGTCAGCACCCTGAGTTCCAAACTGGGTATCACATGTCACCCTGTGAGAGATCCTCTGCGTTACCCCCATCCATTCTGCTTCATTTAGGAACTGGTCATCTTAAGGATGGTCATCTTAAAGCTTTAAAGAAATGAAAAATATTTGCCCTCTCCATAAAAAAAATACTTACAACTTTACAACATTTTACTTAGCAGAGTAACTTTGCCCAGCCCTGGAGCACAGCATTCTTAAAAGTAAGCCCAGTAAACCTAAGTGTTGAATGGTTCTGCAAGTAACCACTGCAAAAAAAGATTTCCTGGTGGAAGTAAGTAGCTGAGAGTAGGAAAAGTCATGAAGCTTTTTCTCATGACAAGCTGTGTAATACATACTTCAGGTAACCTCCGTGGGTTTCCTTACTGCTGTTGGCTGAGCTGTGACTTTTTATGGAGCCATATCTGCATTTTCATCTCTTTCATCCCTCCCTTTTTATGAGAATAAAAAGTGAATTGGGTGCTATTTAAATATACTCTACTTACATTTATTGAAAACTACCCTGCCGCAGGGCACAGCACATTGGAAAACTGCCTTGTACCAGCCCAGTTTTCCACTCAGGTGGTTTACCCCAAAACCTAGCCTTTGCTTTCCTCAGACTTTTAATTTCTTTAAACTAAGTGATCACAGAAAAACCTAGGAGGAGCTAGTTTCATTTGTGAGGTTTTCAATAAAACTTAAGTGGAATGTGGCTAGAAAAACAGACCCATGAAAGGCCATGACTACTATGCTGACACTAGAGGAAAAACCCGCATAATTTTTTTTTAATTTTTTTGAGACGGAGTTTCGCTCTCGTTGCCCAGGCTGGAGTGCAATGGCACGATCTTGGTTCAAAGCAACCTCTGTCTCCTGGATTCAAGCGATTCTCCTGCCTCAGCCCCGTGAGTAGCTGGGGTTAACAGGCATGTGCCACCACGCCCGGCTAATTTTGTATTTTTTTAGTATAAATGGGGTTTCTCCATGTTGGTCAGACTGATCTTGAACTCCCGCCTCAGGTGATCCATCTGTCTCGGCCTCCCAAAGTGCTGGGATTACAGGTGTGAGCCACCGTGCCTGGCCTAAACCCACAGAATTCTTATACCTCTTGATTTCAGTGTTGGGGAAAAATGGGAAAAAAAAAAAAAAGTGAAAGAGCTTTAGTACTAGTACACTTTGGGAAAGAAAGGCAGCTAGGGATGTTTGGTTAAATTCATTTGTCTCATATTGATGTTTTATTTAAAATATTGTCCAGAAATAAACAATTCATACATGTTCAATTTTGTGCCTTTCTGAGTAGCCTGGTGAAATCTTACAGCGTCCCTCCCAGGCTGTGAATCATCCCTTTGTCTGGCATCTCCAGGCTGTCTATGCTGCCTACCCTTTAGTCACTTGGCAGCCGTCTTGGTTGCAGTATTACAGTGCTTGTATTCAGGTAACCTTTATTTTACTTAATGACCCCAAAGCACAAGGGTTGATGCTGGCATATTGTTATAATTGTTCTATTTTATTACCAGTTATGTTGTTAATCTTTGTGCCTAACTTATAAATTAAACTGTATCATAGGTCTGCACATATAGGAAAAAACATGGTGTCTTCAGTCATGTATGGCATAATGACCTTTCAGTCAACAGTGAACCTTATATGCTCGTGCAACAGTGTTCCGGTAAAATTATAATACCAGATTTTTACTGTACCTTTTCTATGTTTAGATACACAAATACTTACCATTGTGTTATAGTCATCTACAGTATTTGGTACAGTAACATACTGTACAGATTTTTCACCTAGGAGTAATAAAAGAAGTTATAGCATATAGCTTGGGTGTGTTGTAGGCTATTCCACCTAGGTTTGTACAAGTATACTCTATGATGTTTGCATAGTGATGAAATCACCTAATAAGACACTTTCTCAGTACACATCTTTGTTGTTAAGCAACTCATGGGTGTATAGTGTTGGTACTGTCTATGGTTTCAGGCATCCACTGGGGGTCTTGGAACATATCCCCATGGATAAGGAGTGGAGGACATTTGTAGAAAAAATGATATTTTGAAACTTGCTTGATTTATTGTCAGCAGATTTCCTTCAAGTCATTAAATATTTTTGAAGACATAGATATTTAATGGTGGCTGGATCATTTATTTGTCTGATTTTCTATCATTAAACTTTTAGATTGTTTAGAATTTTTTCCCATACTGATTTAGAATAAATACATTCCTATATATAAATCTTTGTTGTTATCTGTGACTATTTGTTTAGGATAAATTCCCAGAAGTGGAAATTCTGGGTCCAGAATACGTGTATTTTTAAGTCACTTTATGTTTACATATTGCCAGGTTGCCCTAAGTAAAGTTCTATCAATTTGTGCTTCATTCAGCTAAGTTTGATGTTTCTCATTTCCTTCCTTTAGTCGTGCTTTGCTGACACTAGGCTTACTTTTTTTTTTTTTTTTTTTTTTTTTTTTTTTTTTTTTGAGACGGAGTCTCGCTGTGTCGCCCGGGCTGGAGTGCAGTGGCCGGATCTCAGCTCACTGCAAGCTCCGCCTCCCGGGTTCCCGCCATTCTCCTGCCTCAGCCTCCGGAGTAGCTGGGACTACAGGCGCCCGCCACCGCGCCCGGCTAGTTTTTTGTATTTTTTTAGTAGAGACGGGGTTTCACCGTATTAGCCAGGATGGTCTTGATCTCCTGACCTCGTGATCCGCCCGTCTCGGCCTCCCAAAGTGCTGGGATTACAGGCTTGAGCCACCGCGCCCGGCTAGGCTTACTTTTTTTAAGGACTTCAATTTGGTAGACTAAAAACAGTAATTCTCTCTCTTATATTGCTGGTAGGAATGTAAAATGGTATAGTCACTGTGGAAAACAGTTTGGCATTTCCTCAAAAACCAAAATCTAGAATTCCCATATTATCCAGCCATTGAACTCCTAGGTAAATAACAACAACAACAAAAAAGAAAATAGTAAGCTTGTATGATAATGTTCATTGCAGCATTATTCACAATAGCCAAAATGTGGAAACAACCCAAGTATCCACCAAAAGAAGAACGGAATAAACCAAATGTGGACTGTCCATACAATGAACCATTATTCAGGCCGGGCGCGGTGGCTCACACCTGCAATCCCAGCAATTTGGGAGGCTGAGGTGGGTGGATCACCTGAGGTCAGGAGTTTTGAGACCAGCCTAGCCAGCATGGCGAAACCCCATTTCTACTGAAAATACAAAAATTAGCCGGGGGTAGTGGCAGGTGGTTGTAATCCCAGCTACCTGGGAGACTGAAGCATGAGAATCACTTGAACCTGGGAGGCGGAGATTGCAGTGAGCTGAGATTGGGCCACTGCACTCCAGCCTGGGGGACAGAAAGAGACTATCTCAAAAAAAAAAAAAAGAAAAAGAGCTGGGCGCGGTGGCTCACGCCTGTGATCCCAGCACTTTGGGAGGCCGAGGCGGGTGGATCACGAGGTCAGGAGATCGAGACCAGCCTGGCTAACATGGTGAAACCTCTTCTCTACTAAAAATACAAAAATTAGCCAGGCGTGGTGGCAGATGCCTGTAATCCCAGCTACTTGGGAGGCTGAGACAGGACAATGGCGTGAACCCGGGAGGTGGAGCTTGCAGTGAGCTGAGATCCACTCCAGCGTGGGTGACAGAGCGAGACTCTGTCTCAAAAAAAAAAAAAAAAAAAAAGGAAAGAAAAAGAAACATTATTCAGCCACAAAAAAGAATGAAAGTATGATACATGCTGTAACATAGATGAACTTTTGAAACATTCTGCTAAATTAAGCCAGAAACAAAAGGACAAACAGGGTATCATTCTACTTATACGAAAACTGTACAATAGGCAAATCCGTAGACATAGAAAGTAGACTCGAGGTTACCAGGGACTGGGGAAAATAGGGGAATGGAGAGTTATTGCTTACTAGTCACAGGGTCTGGGAAGTGATCAAAAAGTTTTGGGTTGGGAGGCTGAGGCAGGTGGATCACTTGAAATCAGCAGTTTGAGACCAGCCAGGCCAACATGTTGAAACCCCATCTCTACTAAAACTACAAAAAAAAAAAAAAAAAAAAATTAGCCAAATGCAGTGACACACGCCTGTAGTCCTAGCTACTCGGGAGGCTGGCGGGAGAAGTGCTTGAACCCAGGAGGCGGAGGTTGCAGTGAGCTGAGATTGCACCACTGCACTCCAGCCTGGGCAACAGAGTGAGACTCCATCTCATAAAAACAAAAAAAGTTTTGGGAATAGGAAGAGGTGATGGTTGTACCACACTGAATGTCATTAGTGCCACTGAATTGTATTCCTAAAAATGGTTAAAATGGTAAATTTTGTTTTATATACTGTGACCACAAACGAAAAAAAGAACAATAATAAGTTTTATTTGGAGAAGAAAAGCAATTTTAATTTATGTTTATTTAATTACTATTGAGGTTGAACATTGAACAGAAGTGTTAATTGGCCACTGACCATCTTGAAGTTTTTCTATTCTTATTGGTTTGATTTGATTTTTTGAGACGGAGTCTCACTGTGTCGCCCAGGCTGGAGTGCAGTGGCAGGATCCCGGCTCACCGCAATCTCTGCCTCCCAGGTTCAAGCAGTTCTCCTGCCTCAGCCTCCCGAGTAGCTGGGATTACAGGTGCATGCCACCACACCCAACTAATTTTGTACTTTTAGTAGAAATGGGGTTTCACCGTTGTTGGCCAGGTTGCTCTCGAACTCCTGACTTCAAGTAGTCCACCCACCTTGGCCTCCCAAAGTGCTGGGATTACAGACGTGAGCCACTGCACCCAGCCCTCATTGATTTTCAGATCTCATATATGAGGATGATTAATATTTTATATTTGTATTGCACATTTCATATGTTGCAGATAAACCATGGTTGTTTTAAAAACATTAGAATACATAAGAAGGAAGGTAAGCAGGGAGGGAAGGGAGAGAGGGAGTTCAGAGTCACCTAAAGATAAACCTTTGGTATATATACTTCCAAATTCTTTTACGAATATCTTTTACGAATATCCTTCCATGTCAATTTTGTTTGTTGGTTTAAGAGACAGGTTCTTGCTATGTTGCCAGACTGGTCTTGAACTCCTGGGCTCAACAGATCCTCCCACCTCAGCCTCCCATGTAACTAGGACTATAAGCATGCACCACCTTGCCCAGCCTCCATGTCAGTTTTTTTTTTTAATTTAAAAATTTAATTTTTGTGGGTACATAGTAGGAGTATATATATATACACGTGTGTGTGTGTGTGTATATATATATATATATTTTTTTTTTGAGACGGAGTCTCGCTCTGTCACCCAGGCTGGAGTGCAGTGGCCGGATCTCAGCTCACTGCAAGCTTCGCCTCCCGGGTTTACGCCATTCTCCTGCCTCAGCCTCCCGAATAGCTGGGACTATAGGCGCCTGCCATCTCGCCTGGCTAGTTTTTTGTATTTTTTAGTAGAGACGGGGTTTCACTGTGTTAGCCAGGGTGGTCTCGATCTCCTGACCTCGTGATCCCCCTGTCTCGGCCTCCTAAAGTGCTGGGATTACAGGCTTGAGCCACCGCGCCTGGCCATGTATATATACACACACACACATACCTGGGGTATTACATCATATATATATATACACACACACACACACACACGTATACACACACACACATATACCTGGGGTATTACATCGTATATATTTGATGTTTTGATACAGACATGTAATACATAATAGTCACATCATGTAAAATGGGGTATCTGTTCCCTCAAGTATTTATCCTTTGTGTTACAATCTAATTATACTCTTTTAGTTATTTTAAAATGTGTAATTATTATGACTATAGTCACCCTGTTGTGCTATCAAATCCTGGGTCTTATTATTAATTCCATTTTTTTGTACCCATTAATCCTCTCCACCTCCCTGCTACCCTCCCACCACCCTTCCCAGCCTTGGGTAATCATCCTTCTGCTCTCTATCTCCATGAATTCAATTGTTTTGATTTTTAGATCCCACAAATGTGTGAGAACATGTGATGTTTGTCTTTCTGTGCCAGGATTATTTCACTTAGCATAATGACCTCCAGTTTCATCCATGTTGTTGCAAATGACAGGATCTCATTCTTTTTTAAGGCTGAATAGTACTCCATTGTGTAAGTACCACATTTTCTTTATCCATTCATCTGTTGATGGAACACTTAGTTTGCTTTCAAATTTTGGCTGTTGTGAACAGTAGTAGTGCAACAAACGTGGAATGCAGGTGTCTCTTCAATATGCTGATTTCTTTTCTTTTGGGTATATACCTAGAAGTGGGATTGCTGGATTGTATGGTAGCTCTAGTTGTAGTTTTTTGAGGAACCTCCAAACTCTTCATCATAGTGGTTGTACTAATTTACATTCCCACCAAAAGTGTGTGAGGTTTTTCCTCCACATCCTTGCCAGCATTTGTTATTGCGTGTCCTTCGGATGTAAGCCATTTTAACTAGGATGAGATAATATCTCATTGTAGTTTCGATTTGCATTTCTCTGATGATCAATGATGTTGAGCACTTTTTCATATGCCTGTTTGCCATTTGTATATCTTTTTCTGAGAAATGTCTATTCAAATCTTTTGCCCTTTTTAAAATGGTATTATTATATCTTTTCCTATAGAGTTGTTTGAGCTCCTTATATATTCTGGTTATTAATTCCTTGTCAGATGGGTAGTTTGCAAATATTTCCTCCCATTCTGTGGGTTGTTTCTTCACTTTGTTTCCTTTGCTGTGCTGAAGCTTTTAAACTTTATGTGATCCCATTTGTCCATTTTTGCTTTGGTTGCCTGTGCTTATGGGGTATTACTGAATTAATTTTTGTCCAGACCAATGTCCTGGAGCATTTCCCCGTGTTTTCTTGTAGTAGTTTCATAGTCTGAGATCTTAGATTTCAGGCTTTAATCAAGTGGTCTCCAACCTTTTTGGAACCAGGGACCAGTTTCATGGAAGCCAGTTTTTCCATGGACCAGGGTGGGGGACAGGATGGTTTCTGGATGAAACTGTTCTACCCCAGATCATTAGGCATTAGTTAGATTCTCATAAGGAGCATACAACCTAGATCCCTCACATGCATAGTTCACAATAAGGTTCGTGCTCCTATGAGAATCTAATGCCACCACTGATCTCACAGGAGGTGCTCAGGCAGTAATGCTCAGCCACCTGCCACTCACCTCCTGCTGTGTGACCCAGGCCATGACCAGTACTGGTCCACGATGTGGGGGTTGGGCCCCCTGCTTTAATCCATTTTTCATTTGATTTTTGTATATAGTGAGAGATAGGGGTCTAGTTTCATTCTTCTGCTTATGGATTTCCAGTTTTCCCAGCACCATTTATTGAAGAGATTGTCTTTTCCCCAGTGTATGTTCTTGACACGTTTGTCAAAATTGAGTTCATTGTAGGTGGGTAGATTTGTTTCTGGGTTCTCAGCGAGGTGCAGTGGCTCATGCCTTTAATCCCAGCACTTTGGGAGTCTGAGGAGGGTGGATTACCTGAGGTCAGGAGTTCGAGACCAGCCTGACCAACATGGTGAAACCCTGTCTCTACTAAAAATACAAAAATTAACTGGGCATGGTGGTGGGTGCCTGTAATCCCAGCTACTCGGGAGGCTGAGGCAGGAGAATCGCTTGAACCTGGGAGGCAGAGGTTACAGTGAGCTGAGATTACACCACTGCACTCCAGCCTGGATGACAAGAAGAAAACTCCATCTAAAAAAAAAAAAAAAAAAAGAAGATTTATTTCTGGATTCTCTATTGTGTTCCATTGGTCTATATATCTGCTTTTATTCCAGTACCATGCTCTTTTGGTTACTATAGCTTTGTAGTATAATTTGAAGTCAGGTAATGTGATACCTCCAGTTTTGTTCCTGTTGCTTTGGATAGCTTTGGCTATTCTGGGTCCAGGTCAGTTTTTCACAAGTTTATTGTTTTCCATTGTGTGCCTGTTTCTTAAATTATGTAATCAGCCTTCTATTTTAATTAATCATCTCTCTGTTTAAAGTTTAATTCATGCAGAAGACAATAGTACCATGGGAGTACCTCACCAGTCTTCGGGGAAGTCTTAGAGTTCTCAGAAGAGGTGATGTTGGCTGGGTGCGGTGCTTCATGCCTGCAATCCCAGCACTTTTGAAGGCTGAGGCGGGCAGATCATGAGATCAAGATATCGAGATCATCCTGGCCAACTTTGTGAAACCCCGTCTCTACTAAAAATACAAAAAGGTGTGGTGGTGCGTGTCTGTAGTCTCAGCTACCTGGGAGGGGGGCTGAGGCAGGAGAATAGTTTGAACCCTGGGAGGCAGAGGTTGCAGTGAGCCAAGATCACACCATTGCACTCCAGCCTGGCCACAGAGCAAGACTCCGTCTCAAAAAAAAAAAACAAAAACAAACAAAAAAACACAAAGTGATGTCTAACTTGAGTTGGAAGGGCTGCAGGGTTAGGTGTTTCCCTTCTGACAAAAATACTCTTAAACACAGGAAGCTAAGACCTGTCCCCATGTAACTGGAAAACTGGGATTTAGATTCCCAGTTTCTTCAGCGTGAAGCTCAAGCTCTTTTAGTGATGTCACACTGCTTTTCAGAAGGTGGCTATTTGCACTTACAAGCTGATGTCTCTGTATTCCTATAGCTGAAGAAATCTTTGAGTTTATTGTGTTACATTGAGGCATCTTGCCTACCTAGACTTCATCTAGGAAGTCTCTAATCCTGCCTAATGATGCCACTGTATAGAGTACATCTTCCAGCAGACTTATTACTCCCTACATTTTACAGAGGTGAAAGAAAATTGACATTGATCTAAAGTGTACATATACTTCTGTGTCTGTTTTTTTTTTTTTTTTTTGAGATGGAGCTTGCTCTGTAGCCCAGGCTGGAGTGCAGTGGCACGATCTCAGCTCACTGCAACCTCCGCCTCCCAGGTTCAAGCGATTCTTCTGCCTCAGCCCCCTGAGTAGCTGGGATTACAGGTGTGCACCACCACACCCAGCTAATTTTTGTATTTTTAGTAGAGACAGGGTTTCACCGTCCTGGCCAGGCTGGTCTAGAACTTCTGATCTCGTTATCTACCTGCCTCGGCCTCCCAAAGTGCTGGGATTACAGGCGTGAGCCACAGCGCCTGGCCACTTCTGTGTCATTTTATCATGTGCACAGATTCATGTAACTGCTATCATCAAGATACAAACTATTGCATCACCACAAATATCTTGCTCATTTTTTCCTGCTCCATTATAGCCACACTCAGTTCCCATCCCACCACCATCTCTGACCCCTGCCAGTTACTAATCTATTCATCTCTATAATTTTGTCATTTTGAGATTTTTTAAGAAATGGAATTTTACGGTATGTGACCTTTTGATATTGCCTGTTTTTAAAATGAATTATAATGCCTTTGAGGTCCATCCAAGTTATTGCATGTATCAATAGTCTGTTCCCTTTAATTGCTGAGGAGTGTTGCATGGTGTGGATGTCACACAGTTTAGTTAACTATTCACCTATTATACAACATTTTGGCTGTTTCCAGGTTAAGGCTATTTCAAGTAAAGCTGCCTTGAACAATCATGTAAAGGTTTTCACGTAGATAAAAGAAGTTTCATTTCACTGAGCTAAAGGCCCACAAGCACAGTTGCTGGGTCACATTGTAAGAATATGTTTAATTTTTCAAGAAACTTCCAAACTATTTTCCATACTGTCTGTATTATTTTATAATCCCACTATCAATATATGAGAAATCTACCTGTTGGGAAAGACTTATTGAAGTCTCTAGCTATAATGGTAGATATGTCTATTTCTTCCCTCAGTTCTGTCAGGGTTTGCTTCATATGTTTTGTAGCTCTGTTGTTTAGTGCATGCACATCTAGGGTTGCTGTGTTTTCTTTGTGTAACTTTTTATCATTATATAATGTCCTTCTCTTACCTGGTAATTTTCTTTTCTCTAAAGTCTACTTTATCTTGTATTAAGGTAGCCACCCCCGCTTTCCTTCCTGTGACGTTTACATGATGTATCTTTTTCTAACATTTTAGTTTCAGTGTGTCTGTATCATTATATTTGATATGTTTTAAATGAATTTCCTGTAAAAAAAAATAATTGAGTCATGTTTTTTAGTCCATTCTTCCAATATCTGTCTTAATTGGTGTTTGTAGACCATTTACATTGAATGTAATGAATATAATTATTTATCTGTCAGGGCTTAAGTCTGCCATTTTATTTTTTATTTTCTATTCTCTGCTTTTTCTTTCTCTGTTGTTTTGTTTTGTTTTGGCTTGTTTTTTGTTTGTTTGTTTGTTTGTTTGTTTTGGCTGCCTTGCTGTAGGTTGTGGAACATTTTCTAAAATTCTATCTTGATTTATCTGTAGTGGTTTTTTTTTTTTTTTTTTATTTCAATAGGCTTTTGGGGAACAGGTAGTGTTTGGTTACATGAATAAGTTCTTTAGTGGTGATTTCTGAGATTTTTGGTGCACCCATCACCCAAGGAGTACCCAATGTGTAGTTTTTTATCTTTTGCCACCTCTCACTCTTTCCCCTGAGTCCTGATAGTCCAATGTATCATTCTTATGCCTTGGCTTCTTCTTAGCTTAGCTCCCTCTTATGAGTGAGAACATATGAAATTTGGTTTTCCATTCCTGAGTTACTCCACTTAGAGTAATAGTCTCCGGCTGGGCACAGTGGCTCACGCCTGTAATCCCAACACTTTGGGTGGCTCAGGCGGGCGGATCATGAGGTCTAGAGATCAAGACCATCCTGGCCAACATGGTGAAACCCTGTATCTACTAAAAATACAAAAATGAGCTGGGTGTGGTAGCACATGTCTGTAGTCCCAGTTACTCGGGAGGCTGAGCATGAAAATCACTTGAACCCAGGAGGCGGAGGTTGCAGTCAGCCGAGATCACACCACTGCACTCCAGCCTCGTGACAGAGTGAGATTCCATCTCAAAAAGAAAAAGAAAAGAAAAGGTTTAATAGTCTCCAATTCCATCTAGCTGGCTGCAAATGTCATTATTTCATTCCTTGTTATGGCCGAGTAGTATTCTAGTGTGTGTGTGTGTGTGTGTGTGTGTGTGTGTGTGTACACCACATTTTCTTTACTTGCTGATTAATGGGAATTTGGGTTGGTTCCATATTTTTGACTTGCAAATTGTGGTGCTATAAACATGTATGTGCAAGTATCTTTTTTGCATAATGACTTCTTTTCCTCTTGGTAGATTCCTAGTAGTGGGATTGCTGGAATAAATGGTAGATCTACTTTTAGTTCTTTAAGTAATCGCCACACCATTTTCCCTACTGGTTGTAGAAGTTTACATTCCCACCAACAAAGTAAAAGTTTCCTTTTCACTGCATCCATGCCAACATCTGTTATTTTTTGATTATGGTCATTCTTGCAGAAGTGAGGTGGTATTGCACTGTGGTTTTGATTTGCATTTCCATAGTGATATTGAGCATTTTTCCAAATGCTTGTTGGCCATTTGTATATCTTCTTTTGAGAATTGTCTATTCATGTCCTTAACCTACTTTTTGATGTGATTGTTTGGGTTTGTTTTGCTGATTTGTTGGAGTTCTTTGTATATTCTGGAAATTAGTCCTTTGTTGGATATATAAATTGTGAAGATTTTCTCCCATTCTGTGGGTTGTATGTTAACTCTGCTAATTATTTCTTTTGCTGTGCAGAAGCTTTGTAGTTTAATTAAGTCCCATCTATTTATCTTTGTTTTGGGCTCTTAGTCACGAAGTCTTTGCCTAAGCTAATGTCTAGAAGGGTTTTTTCTGATGTTATCTTCTAGAATCTTTATGGTTTCAGGTCTTAGATTTAAGTCTTTAATCCATCTTGAGTTGATTTTTGTATTAAATATAAGGTGAGAGATGAGTTTCATTCTTCTACATGTGGCTTGCCAATTATCCTAGCACCATTTTTTGAAAAGTTATTATGTATACAGTTTTAAAAATTGTGGTCCTTTATGTATCTTTATTAGTGGCCAATATATGTATATTGCATTATGTATACCTAACTTATCACAGTCTACTGGTATCATTACTTCACCAATTTGAGTGTAACCTTTCTTCCCCGTATGTTCCTTTACCATCTCGATTTATAATGTAATTATCTTCAACGTTCTCTTACATGCATTTAGAACCACACCAAAGAGTGTTGTGTTTGCCTCAACTCTCAAACATAATTTAGAAAACTCAGGAGGAGAAGGAAAGCTTATAGTATTTAACCATATTTTTGCTTACTATGTTTTTTCTTCCTTCTTACTGTTCCACAGTTACTTCTTCATTTGTTTTCCTTTTGTTAAAAGATCTTCTTTTAGAGTAAGTCCACTGGCAACAAATTCTTAGTCTTTCTTCATGTGAAAATGTTTTGATTTCCCCTTTAATACTGAGTGATATTATGGCTGGGTATAGGATTCAAGGTTGATAGTTCTTTTCTTTCCATACTCGGAAGAAAATACTGTGTTACTTTCTTTGAGCCTCCGTGTTTTCTGATGACAAATGTGATGTTAATTGAAGTTTTTTTTCCTATATATATAAAGTGTCATTTTTCTCTCACTGCCTTCAAGATTTTTTTTTTTTTTGTCTTTCATTTTCAGAAGTTTAGCTATGATGTCTCTTCTAGTGGGTTTCTTTGGAAGTCTCCTGTTTGAGGTTCATGATTTAGCTTCTTTAATGTGTCAATTTATGTCTCTTACAAAATGTGGATATTATTCAACCATTATTTTTCAAATACTTTTCCAACCCACACCCTTCCTCCCCTCCTTTCGGGCTTAAAGTGGTAGAACTGCCACATATTTCATTATAATCTCACAGATCCCTGAGCCCTTGTTATTCAGACTGGGTAATTTCTATTGCTCTGTGTTACAGTTTACTAATTCTTTCTGTGCCTCTTCATTCTGCTATTGAACCCACCAACTTAGCTTTTTATTTTAGTTATTGTATTTCTCAGTTCTAAAGTTTTCATTTGAGGCCAGATATAATGGTTCACACCTGTAATCCAAGCACTCTGGAAGGCTGAGGCAGGAGAATCACTTGAAGCCAGGAGTTGGAGACCAGCTAGGGCAACAAAGCAAGGCCCTGTCTCTACAAGAAAAAATTAAAAATCAACTGGGTGCAATGGCCTGTACCTGTAGACCCAACTACTAAGGAGGCCGAGGGAAGGAGAATTGCTTGAGCCCAGAGTTTGAGGATGTAGTGAGCTGTGATCACACCACTGCACTCCAGCTTGAGTGACACAGCAAGACCCTGCCTCAAAAATAAGTAAATAAGTAAGTAAAAATTCCTCTTCGGTCTTTTTTATATCTTTTACTTCTTTGCTAAGACTTTCTATGTCTTCGATGAGGATTTGGGGTTTTTTAGAGCAATTTTAGTTAGGTTCCCAGCAAAATTAAGTAGAAGGTGCGGAGATTTCCATATACTCTCTGCTACCCCCAACATGCATAGCCTCGCCCATTATCAAGATCCCCCACCAGAGTAGTATATTTGCTATAACTGATGAAGCTACGATGACAATTGATGTATTATTATCACCCAAAGTTTACCTTTCTTTCATTTTCATTTTTTATATGTTTCTAGCATGTTCATAATTACTCATTGAAACATTTTTATCATGGCTGCTTTAAAAGTCTTTGTCAAATAATTTTGGGATCTCTGTCATCTTGGTGTTCATATCTATTGATTGCCTTTTTTTCATTTGTTATGATATCTTGCTGGCTGGAAGTATGTTGAATCATTTTCAGTTGAAAGCTGGGCATTTCCCTACGATATGAATTGTACTTAAACCTTCTGTTTTAAGGGCCTTTCTCTGGTATCACAATGGCAGGGGAAGTAGGATGTTCTACCTCATTTCTGCCAGGTGGAGGTAGAAGCCCAGGTTCCTTATCACACTACTGTTACCACTCAGTCAGGTTACTAATGGGGAGAGATGGAAGTCCCAGCTCCCAATGTAGTCTCCAGTGACAGTGCATTAGTGCTGGATATGGTCAAAGTCCAAAAAGGGATTCTCCCCTAGACCTCTTTCATAAGCACCCCATTGTAGAGAAGGAGTAGTGCCTCCTTACTACCAAGCAGGGGTGAAAATCCAGGCTCCGCATTTGTCCTGCACCAAAACTGCACGTGTGTGTTAGGAGGTGGTTCTTGTTAACAGCAGATAGGGATGAAAGTCCTGACTGTACTTAGCCTTCTCCAACACCACCCCCTTGGAGGTGTTGGGCACCTTGTCATAACCTCTCAAAGGTGGAGTCTGGCCTCTCTCCTTGGCCTTTCCCAGCGTGGGTGGTCGGGGTGCCGCAAGTTTTTGTATGGCGTTTGGGTAGAGTAAAGCAATTATTGTCTAAAAGTTTCTGTCTTGCTAGGCTGCACATTCCTGTATTTTTGGCAAGAGAGAGCAACCTTTTGTTGTGACAAAAGCATAGACAAACCTTGAAGTGTAGAAATGTTCAGTAACCTTTACCGATATGGGGACTAACTTCGCAGGATTCTGGTGCTGATATTTGAAATAGATACTGTTTTTTTCCTAATCTGTTTTTTTGTTTGTTTCTTACTCCATATTAACACTACCCCCAAAATGCATGGTTTTTAAATTATCTTCCAAAAAGTTGACAGTTTCTGTGTTTGTCAATTACTTTAATATTCTATATATTTTTAAATGGATGGTTGGTTGGGAGTCTCTAGACACGACACTTCACACTAAGCAAGGCTGACAGTTAAGTGATGCAGAAGCCATTATCTCACCTTCGTGCTTGCAGGCTGTGGCCTCTTGCCTTTTCCTACTTCATAATAAATAGCATTAGCATTGAGGAACTTTTTAACACCTATTGAGGACAGGGTTTTTCTAATCCCCTCTCAGAGAGGCTTTTAAAAATGAATGACTAAAACCTAACAAACATAACATACATAAAAGAAAGCTAGGTAGCAATCTTACATATGAATTTAGATTCAGAAATACCAAATAAAATACCAACAAACCAAATTGAATGTTACAATGAAAGAATCACCTACCATGACCAATATGATTTATCCCATATTATAATATATATTATTGTAATGTATAGTATTTGTTGGTCCACTAAGAAAACATGATAGTGTCATTAGTTGCTGAAAGGGCATTTGACAAAATTCAGCATTTATTTATGAGATTTATTCTGAGATAACTAGAAATAGAAAGATGTCTTCTTCAAATAATAAATAATAGCTATCTTAAACCAAAAACCAACATTGTATTTAATATAAAATACTCTTGGCATTCCTCCTAAAATCATTAAAGAGGCAATCATGTTAAAACCATTATACAATTACTCTAGATGTAGATATTCCAGACAAGACACAGTAATATGTAAAAAATAAAGAAGAGCTATAACTACAAAATCACCATTTACAGACAATATAATTTTTTCACTTACAAAATTTAAGAGCATTATCTTTGAACTTATCAACAGATCAGAGACTTGGTAAATGTGTAAAACATTCATGCTATTTCTATAAACAAGTAAAAGCTAATTAGATGGGTGAATTCTTTAGAATATGTCACTCCTCATAATACCAGAAAATATAAAATACTTAGGAATAACCCTAAGAAGAAAGATATAGAGCCTATATAAAGAAAACTATGAAATTCTACAGTGATTAAAGAATTATTTACATAAATTAACAATATATCATGTTCTGAATAAGGAGACTGATTATTTTAACAATTGAAGATATTTTGAAATTAATTCAGAACTTTTATGCAATCCCAGTCAAAATACTAGTAGATTTACAATGTTGATAAAATTATTCTTTAGTATATCTGAAAGTATACAGGCAAGAATTGCTAAGATAACTTTTTAACTTGACAGTAAGTAGGAATTTCAGAACCCGTTGTTATGAAAAATTTCAAACTTACATAAAATTCTAAATATAGTACAGTGAATATATAAACATTCTCACTAGATTCAACAATTGCTGACATTATGTGACATCTCCGTACACAAAAGAGAAATTTAAATAAAAATGAACAAATGGTGTTCATGCGATATCAGCTACAAACCTGTATCTTTCCTTTCCCTTAAAACACCTCCTCAAAAGAATAACTATACTTGCTATGAACAGTTTTTTTGTGTGTGTGCATACACACATTCTTGCTTGCTTTTCTCTTTAACTCCTTGTTATGAAACATTTCAAATATGTGCAAATATTGAATGAATAGCCTGATGTATCCCTGAAAATCAGGTAGTTTTGACACTTAGCAACCCATCACCAAACTAGTTTTATATGCTACCCCACCACTCTACCATATTATTTTGAAGCAAATCCAGATGTCATGATATTTCATTTGTAAGCATTTTAGTACATATCTCTAAAAATAAGGACTTTTTTAAAAAACAAAGTATTATCATGCCTGAGATTAACAATAATAATGTAATATCAAATTTTCAATTCATGTTAAATTTCTCCATCTCATTTTAAAAATCATGTTTCACATAAGACCTATATATTGCAATTGGTTGATACATCTCATAAGACTCTTTTAATATGTAGGTTTATCCTCCACCTCCTTTACTTCTTCATAGTTTTTTTATTGAGGAAACCAGGCCATTTACCTTGTAGCATTTCCCACAGACTGCATTTTGTTGATCTCTTGGTGTCCTTTTGTTCCTAAAATTCCCCATAAATTGTTCATTAGATCTGGGAGATTGGTTTGATCAAATTTTATATTTTAGCAAAAATATTTCATGACTTTTGTAAAGGTTTCATGGGCGCTTAAAAAAAGGGTTTATTTTCTGTTTTCAGCATACAGAGTTGCAATTTCATCAGTTAGATTTACCTCATTAGTTACGTTACATGCTTTCTGAGAGAGAGAGCTATAGATGTAGATATATAGACATATAAGCTGTTATGGAGTTAAAAATGGTGACATTAAAATCTCATGCTACTAATATTTTTCTGTATTTTTCCTTATATTCTATGGTTTTGCTATATGATGTCAACGTTGTTATTTGATATATAGATAGTCATAATTGTTAGAGTATCATCACAGAATAAAATATACCTTTTAACATTTCTAGGTGTCCTCTTTTCCCCCTTCTTTAATGCTTTTGTCTATTTAAGATCGTAACCACTGCTTTGCATTTTAATGAACTTAGAAGAGTATAAAACTGTACAAAAAGTATTATGAAAAATTATGTAGTTACAGATTTATGTAACTTTCTGGTATTCATTCATGGATGACACGAAGGAAACAGATCAAATTGTAAATAGTGTTTAACCTCCAAGTGATAGGATTATGAATAGTTTGAATTTTCTTCTTTAAAGTTCTTCCAAAGTTTTCTTTGGTGAGCCTGTGTTGTAAGGCTCAAAAACATCTATTTTGCGTGTGTGTGTGCGTGAGACAGAGTCCTGCTTTGTTGCCCAGGCTGGAGTGCTGTGGCACGATCTCAGCTCACTACAATTTCCACCTCCCGAGTTCAAGCAGTTCTCTGCCTCAGCCTCCCAAGTGGGTGGGATTACAGGCACCCAACACCACGCCTGACTAATTTTTTGGATTTGTAGTAGAGACGGGGTTTCAACATCTTGGTCAGGCTGGTCTTGAACTCCTGACCTCGTGAACCACCCGCCTCAGCCTCCCATAGTGCTGGGATTACAGGTGTGAGCCACCATGCCTGGCCAAAAACAGATTATTTTTACAAAAGAAAATTTAAGAGGAAGTATGCAAAGATAGATTGATTCTCTTAATATTTTTAGCATAGTTTGCCACAGCTGAAATAAGAACAGTATTGAACAGTCTCCCTTCCCCCAGTTTTAATCACAACTAAAATCATACACATGCATCTTCCAGTGATGCATTTGAAATGGTGAAATCTGATTGCTAGAAATTGTGACGTGAATAAGTAAAAATTTACTAGAGTCTCTGACATGACTTGAGGATTAGAAGTAGAATATAGGAGGCCTTCTGAAAATCTGTCTCACATTCACTGAGGCTCCCCTTGGTTGTGAGCCAGATAACAAACCTTTCAGTTGAATTTTTTCCGTCCAGACACTGGCTTAAATGAAGGTATACTGAACTTGGAGATGTCATTTCAGCATTTGGCTGGAAGAGCTGTTGTAGAGGAGCTTCTTTAGATAGGAAGCCATGAGGGAATTCTCTGAGTACATGCATTTTCACACATCTGCTAATGCAAAAGCCCTGTGTGAGCATTAGTACTCAGGAATGTGATGTGGATTCGAGATGATCTCCACAGGATTTTGGCAGGTCAGAACAAACATTATCTTGCTCCCATATGTTTTTGTAGGATCTTGAAAGGGAAATCATATACATTTCCTTTAACTCACATGCTGAATTTTCCCACATAGACCAAAAAAAAAAAAAAAAAAAAAAAAAAAAAAAAAAAAAAAAAAAATCTCAGCAAAAATAAATTCAAGAATGTGTATATATGATGTTCATATATTTAGCATCTGTTGTCAATACAGCAATGTAAGCTGACGGCTATTGGAATTCACATACAGTTTGCATTTACTTTGATTTATGTTTAAATGGCTTATCTCAGAAAACCTGACCCACCAGATAAAGACTGTGAAAGATTCCACATTATGGGTAAGTCTTTTTTTTTTTTTTTTTTTTTGAGATGGAGTTTTGCTCTTGTTGCCCAGACTGGAGTGCAATAGTGCGATCTTGGCTCACTGCAACCTCCACCTCTCCGGTTTAAGTGATTCTCCTGCTTCAGCCTCCCAAGTAGCTGGGACTACAGGCACCCACCACCACGTCCAACTGATTTTTTGTATTTTTGGTAGAGATGGGGTTTCACTGTGTTGGCTAGGGTGGTCTCGAACTCCTGACCTTAGGTGACCCACCCACCTTCCTCCCAAAGTGCTAGGATTACAGGCATGAGCCACCACACCCAGCCACTGGGTAAGTCTTCTTTAATTTCTCTCTACACTACATCTCCTTAGGTGCAGCATATATGTGACCTGGTGCCCCACACCTCCACTGCTTCCCTGCCAATATCACTGTTCCCCCAGATGGACACAACTCTCAATAGTTTTGTAGTATTTGATATAACTCTGACATATTCAGTATAAAAACAACCAGGGAACCCCTGTGAAGCTAAAAACCTGTTTTCCAAAATAATAATGATGATATATACTATAGACAAAAACCCTATCTGTTTTTTATCACCCTTGAGCAAACCCAGCCCTATTTGATATGGGGCCTGACATAGAGTGGCGAGTCATTAAATGTTGACTAACCCTTTTTCTAAGTCTTTTTTTTTTTCCTGTTTTAATTTTTATTGGGGGGGGGGGGTGGGGAGGACTCAGTCCCAGAAGACCTATGTCTTTTAATTCTCTACTTGTGGTCCCTCTATAAAGTGATATGTAATCTGACCAGTATTAATAGTTTGGCTCCTTTTTCTCTGCAAACATATTGAATAAAGAAATAGAACCTGTGTCAGCAACTTAATGGCCCATGTGTCAAGGATAGCATATTGGTTGATTCTCATTGGCATATAAGCTGACATATTTAGTTTTATTTCATTCTCTGTTACACCCAAGACCTTCTGTAGGACTGAACATAACTTTGAGAGGAAAATGACCACTAATCACTATTTGTTTTCATGTTTTGTGAATGAGTTTTGTTGTCATAGTCTCATGTGTCTAATCAAATAGATCTTCAAACCAGTTCTAATCAAACCAGTTCTTTTATGTGCTTATACCACATGGTTTTCAGCTATCAAATGTTATTTCAAACTTGTATCTAGAATATATATAGATACTTTTTTTATTATTTAATATTTGGAGGGAAGTCAGATATCTTTGACCTCATTTCTTTTACTCATTTTATGTTTATTTAACACCAGTGGTTTCCTATTGGCTTCTTTAGCTGGAAAAATTATTTCTACAGGGCAATATAACCTGGGATTCTGCTTCACAAAATGAAACATGAAGTGATAATATCATTAATCTATTAACAAATAATTGCTCTTGGGTTCTTTTCCTGGTATCTTGAGCCACCAAGGTATACCTTTTACTTGATCTGAATTTGTCAGTCTGTAAAAGTAGGGATTATAATATAACAATGCGTCTTTTTATTTAGTTTGTTAACTACATTCTATTGTAGAACTGTTCTTATTTTTAAGACCACAGAGATCCATAGAAATATTGGCATTCTTGTACCAGTTATTCATATTTCATTGTATGTTACTATTTTGGCATCATTTCTTACATACCCTGTTATTGTTTAGGGGAAAAATGTGGAAGCATTTCTTGGTATTTTTTCACTGTTTTTCCCTAGTGAGTTATGTAGTTAATCATATTAAAATGTTCTTCAGTTTTGAAATATGAGAGATTTGTCAGCCCTTTGAAAAAATGGTTATAGTTCATTTTCCATATATTACTCAACATTATGGATCTGCCTGCCAAGTGATCCCAGGTGTGGGATTGCAGCAGGTAATTTCCTGAGCTGTATGGTACAGATGATTTTCTGTGTTAGAAGATGCTATCGGCTCACCTGGCCTCTTAGTGACAGAGAAATCCTTTGTTTATTCATTTAGTAGGCAGATTAACCCTAATGAATATTGGCTTCCTGGAAATAGATACAGGTGACAATGGCAAAGTGAGGAGTGGGGAGATGTAAGAAAAATTCCCTTTTCTTTCTTCACTTATAAATAATGGTGGCTTTCATAGGAGAGTGTTTTAAATCAGAAAGGAATGTAAAATATTTGAACCAAAAAGATAGATTTAAATAATCAGCCTTTAATTTTTAAAAGTTTTGAATGTCTATGTATATGTATATTTTTCAGAAGAACTAGAGATTTTCTAATTTTGGCAAATACTTAAAAGTTTTATGTTGCCATTAGCGTTAAACAAAAATATTTAATTAAATACTTCATACTGGTTTGGGCAGACCTAGTCACTTGAACATGAAAATGCTTTCCTAATATGTCCTTGTACTCAGATAAATTTTGTGAATTAGAGAAGTGTAACATTTATCAGCCTCTCTCAGCATGTGAAAGAAAAATGTGCATTATTCTGTGTCTTTTCTTATAGAGTGATCATATTGCTTCAATGACGTATTTGCTTTCTCAGAGCAAGGATGAAGGACTAATCTAGGCATCAGAAAATTATTCATAGAGTTATACTATAAACTATAAAAAGTTCCTAGAAATAAGCTATTTTAAATTCATTGCTTTGTTATGACTTTTAGAATATTGACAAAAAAACATTTTTACCAATATAATTTTATGGATATTGGATTGTGTAATTATCAGTAATCTATGATGAAAATGAAATGTTCGTGATTGCAACTCTTAAGTTTTGCTCACCAACAGAGTACTTTACAGCATTGTTCTGTGAATGGTTTTGGACGTACATTATTCCCAAGATGGGAATGTATAGATACAGATGTGGAAATCTCTTAATGTTCAACCAGACTTTTCCAGATCTTACAGCTATGATTTATACTGCATTCTCCAAAGACTTCCAAAATGTCTTCTTTTACATAACTTTATCCATTAGAGGAAAAGTTAAAATTCTTCCCTTCTTCGTGCTAAATGCTGAAGATAGGCTTTTCATGATACCTTTTGTAGCTGACTATAAAAGCTGTAGAATTTCAAGGAAGAAGTGAAAAAACAGAGTTTACTTTTCCACAAAGATTTAAAATTTACGATTTCTCCTAGCTATGGAGTTGAGATTTTCCTTGAATTGTGTTATTGGGAATTCTGAGTAATGTGAAATATATATGAATTGGAAGCAGTAATAAATTGTGAATGAATCTTTTGCTTTTTACTTAAGATTACTTTATCCTTAAAACTAATGTTTCTATAACCTCTGACCGAATACAGAAGATCCAAAATACTTCCAAGGGTGAGACTTTCTCCTTGCCTGTTGTGAGCAGTTTAATTCATTACAATTGTGTGTGCATTGTGGCATGTGGGTACATCAGAAGAATATTTGCAAAATCTGAATTTACATATCACCTTGCCAAAATGTGAGGCAATCCTTTACTGAATTGGCAGTAATATTTATTTTCAGAGACATTAGAAAAAAAGACCGCAGTGTATATGTGTCATGTTATCTCACATGAACCACTGCCTATGTTAAATAGATTTTTCTTTTAGTGAAAAATCGAAGGACAATAGTCATTATATGATTTTGTATTTTAAGTATTTTCATAATCCAACATAAATTGGCCCACCCAAGGATTATGTCTGTCTTGTAAAGATGTGTTTATATAGTCATTGGGTGAAAGATTGCAGAAGTTGAACCACTAGTTTTGAAAGTTGAGCCAGACCAGGAAAAATCAGGATACAATTTGGCACTTATGGGGACGAAATGATTTCCTTTTTAGCTGCTGATTTCTACTGGGAAATGTATCCTTGGACTGAAAATTGCATCCGGAAAAATGTTTATGTAGTGTTTTTCAAATGACTGATTATTCTTCTAACCTTTAACATGAACTGTGTCTAATTTTGGTCTCTCTTAACTCTTTCACGACTAGGGGATTTTTCTTTGTGGGAAAAATATTGCAACCATATCATTACTACTTTGAATACAGGAATGTCTTACATGGTAACAAGAATACAAAATGTGTTAAGATTTCTTTCTGGGTTATTTTTCCAAGCGGGTAGTAGAACACCCAAGGTTATCCAACCTTCATCACAGGCACTTAAGTTTTAGATTGCATTTAAATTAGGATACATCTCAAAACATAAACAAAAAAGAGAGAGAGAAAAAAAAGGATACATCTCCAGCAGCTGCATCTCTTCCTCTTCACTACCAGCTACACACATGCAGTAGGAGCTTCTTGACATTTTCATGGGTAATATTTGGTCTTTGCGAAGATCAGTACTTCTCTATTTTCTTTCTTGTACATTTAGTGACTTTTCTGGCTAAATCATTGCTAAATATTGTCCATCGCAGATTGAGGGGTCTCTGTTCCATGTTATCTCCATTCAAGGAGCCAGGTTAGTGAAGGCTTCACCACTGAGTTATTCTAGGTGATCATGGCAGGGGTAAGGGGACACTGGACATCTCATGGTGGTCACTTCTGCTTTCAACTCATAAGCTATAACTGTGCTGTCCAATCCAATAGCCACTAGCTGTGTTTTTTTTTTAATTTAGACTTAAAATAATGTAGATTAAATAAAATTTGTAATTCATTTTCTCAGTTGCACTAGCCACATTATCATATTAGACAGTACAAGGTTTAGAAAATTTTTATCATCGTAGAAAGTTCTGTTGCAGACTACTAGGCTAGAACTTTAAGAGGATAGGGAAGTACAGTTATCTTGTATGTCCAGAGGTGGGAAAGAAGGAAATATTACCAAACTTCAATAATGTCTGTCATCATTGGTAAACGGTATGCTTGAAAATTACTCCTCAGATCCTCTATATCCTGTTTTTCCCTTTTTGAGGGAGTGGAATAGGGAGGAAGGGGGCTACAAAGTGAGTTGGGTGATATAAAAAAATAAATAATACATATACACACGAATGCATACATACTGCTTCTGTGTGAAAAAAGAAAACTTAAGGAGTACATGCTTGAAATTAACATTCTGCCAAGTGGGAGTCATTCTGTTCGATGCCTTCCTTTGAAGGAAGACTGTATTGCATTTGTGTGGCTTTGGGGAAGACATTCAGCAAAGAACACCACAATTCCCATTGAGCTCAGAAAATGTGATTAAGGAGTTTGAATGTAATTACCCAAAGTTTGGCTTTTCTTTTAAAGAACCCATTCATTTTAGAGATTCCTTGATACTGTAAACCCGACAGCTCAATCTGGTTTTCTTTTAGGAAGCCTTCCGCCAGGAATAGTGTGAGTTAAGGATGAGTACATAAAGATGAAACCCATGCAGTGAGGACAGCCTGGGCCGTGTTAGGATTTGACTTAAATCAGATTTCATCTACGGCTGAGACGCAGAGGAGATACTTAGTGAAATGTGCAGAGCTCCATTCAAGTTCGTTTCTTATTTCTTTGATGTACAGGCTTATTTAATTGAAAGGTGGGACACCGATAGGTATACATTCAGACAAATCAGCCTGCAGTTACTGCTGAACAGAGTAATAATAATAGATTTGGAGAACGTTCTGTGTTTTCAGAGACAGAGTTTGACAAGCAATGGACAAACTTTCCATTCTTCTCTATCCCAAATTATTTGAATCATTTGACAGCTATATATAATCCCCAGCGCTTGTAAAGTAAAAGAAAAAAGTATGGGGAGAGAGAAAGCAAGTAACCCAACAGAGTTTGTGACAGAAACTGTTAGCCCTCCTTTGTATTGTTTCTGCACTGTCCTGTCAAACATCTGGAAACCAGCATATTGGCAGTCGTCTTACAGCATGATTTTGCATTTACATCATTGTGCTAGCTGGTAGAATTTTTTTCCCCCAGGAAAAAAAATAGGCAACTTTTGGTCTGTCACAAGGTCAAGTGATGATTAGTGATGCCGTCTCTCCTAAACACATGGTTAGCACAGAAATGTTAAATCAGTTCCCCAAAATTTGGTAACCATTAGAGTATTTCCTAAGTCACTTCCGGATGTCAGGCCTAAGGTGGAGAGGGGGACAGGGCTATATTGAGTTCTCCACAGTTTTCTACCAAAGGGATTTAGTTTGGCAGCTGATCCAGCCACGGAAACGCTCACGCAAGGGCAGAGCTAGACAGGAAACACTTTTGAAAGTGCTGTTTTGATAGAGGATCATGAGATCAGGCAAAGAGCTGTGAACTTTATATGTAGCCTAGGCCATGTAGCACTAGGCTAGCCACCTGAGGGTATGGAGTAAGAAAGGAAATTAAAGAAGGGTCAGAGATCTTACAGGCAATTTTCTTTTCTCAAAAGAGCAGTGCTAAAAATTATGAATTTCTGGCCGGGTGCGGTGGCTCAAGCCTGTAATCCCAGAACTTTGGGAGGCTGAGACGGGCGGATCATGAGGTCAGGAGATCGAGACCATCCTGGCTAATACGGTGAAACCCTGTCTCTACTAAAAAATACAAAAAAACTAGCCGGGCGACGAGGCGGGCGCCTGTAGTCCCAGCTACTCGGGAGGCTGAGACAGGAGAATGGCGTGAACCCGGGAGGCGGAGCTTGCAGTGAGCTGAGAGCCGGCCACTGCACTCCAGCCTGGGTGGCAGAGCAAGACTCCGTCTCAAAAAAAAAAAAAAAAAAAAAAAAAATTATGAATTTCTTTGAAGTGGAGGAACATAATTAATGAATTCCTCTGTTGTTGTTGTTTGTTTGTAAAGCATTCTACCATCATTATTCACCTTTACATTTTTCACATGATTGTTAGCTTAGACTACGAGAGCTAACCTCGTCCCTTCTAACCACCTTTTTATAGCTCTCAGAAGAGCTGTCTTCCAAGGAAAACACTGCATTGAGCAAAGGTTGTACTTTTGGAAGATGGACGTTTTATAATGATAAGTTTTGACAACTTGCTCTGGTTGCCATGTGTCTCCCAGTCCTGCTTGTGGGTGGGTATTTGTCAGGAATGAGAATATGTCTGAGATGGTCTGCTTTATAGCAGCCAGTCTTGATTTTCAACTTCCAGGGCCTTCGGCATCCTTTTGGCTCTGGAAACATAGAAGGCTTTGCTGCCCTTGGCTGTGCTGTTGGAGAAAAGGAGAGTATGCTGTTTAGGGAGGTGCTGATCTTCAGTCTCAGAACCACTGTTTGACACCTTTAGTTCCCCCCATGGACTTCTTTATGTCCTTCTTTGTCCATAGTTTAGAACTTACAATCTGAGTATTCCTTCTATTGAGCTATTCTTCAAGGTCTGCAGAAGTCATTTTTGTTTATAAATCTGTGATTTCTCACAGCAGATCATTTATTTCTGTCTTAATTACAGAATTTCAAAGAAAAATAAAATCCTTATCTGTACTTAACAAAGGCTGCCAACACTTTTCTGTAGACCACCAATGATTCTTGTTTTGTAACTTTTTGTTTATAAAGGCAATGTTGTATTCCACAGCGTCATTACACACACTCTGCTTCTGTGACTAAGACAGCTGGCAGGTCCAAGACAGAGCATATGGATGACGCTCTAATGACATCTGTCCAGTTATTGTAATCACATATTTGGTGTACAGCTGAAAGACCCACTTTCACCTTAACTGAGTTTATGTGACTAATTTTAAATTTACTGTAAACACTTTTTTATATGTCTCATGCTTATTAATACTTAATAATAATTCCACAAGTATTTCTCTCAATTCTAAACCCCAGAGCACCATAAAAACTGGCAAAATATCTTCCCAGTTAATTATGAGAAATTCTTCTGTATAATTTTCTTATTAATTCTCAGATCCAAAAGAACCACCAGTACAACCCAAGGACCCCAATCATTAGAATAACCACAAAACTGATTCTTAATTACCTCTTGCCTGAGACACTACAGAAGTAACCAAATCGGTCCCACAAACATAAGCATCTCTAACCCTGCCACCTCCCCCAGTTTGTCTTACATAATATGGTAAGAATCTTCTTCCTCAAATAATTTTTATCCTGTCACTCCTGTTCTCAAGAACCTTTGGTTGTATCCCATTTTACAACATGAAGTTCAAATGTTTTGAATGGAGATTTTAAAAGTCTAGCCCTGCTTCTTGTACATCCCCTCTAGGAGCACCCCCACTCTAATCAAACTGACCTTGTTAGTTTAGCTGGACTCCAACCAGTTCTGATTTTAGCTCCTGAAGTCAGTGTCAAGAAATATTTGTCTTGACCAGGAGCAATGCCTCACACCTATAATCCCAGCACTTTGGGAGGCCAAGGCGGACTGACCACTTGAGGTCAGGAGTTCGAGACCAGCCTGGCCAACATGCAAAACCCCGTCTCTGCTAAAGATACAAAAATTAGCTGAGCATGGTGGCGCGCACCTGTAATTCCAGCTACTTGGGAGGCTGAGGTGGGAGAATAACTTGAACCTGGGAGGCGGAGCTTGCAGTGAGCCAAGATTGCGCCTCTGCACTCCAGCCTGGGAGACAGAGCAAGACTCTGTCTCAAAAATGAAGGAAAAAAAAAAAAAAGACATTAGAGACCTAGGTTCTAGAGTAAACTCTGCCACTACCTAGCTAGGTTGACCTGTAACAAGTCTATTTAACTTTTTCATAGATTATTTCTAAGATACTTTGGAAATGAAAAAAAAAAAAAAATACTATGTGTTTGTAATTTTATGATTGTAATTCCATTTAAGTAAAATAACAAAAATAACAGTCGTATTGTGGACGTTAGAGAGTTCTTACCTGGAAAGTTTCATTTCCTAATGACATCACTGAAACAGCAGGTATGAGAGAGGGTTCCCTGACTTTGATAGTTTTACTTATCTCAATTTGTCTTCTGTTCCTCTGCCTTGGGCTTATTAAGTTTTGAATTAGGTATGAAAAGTATTAAGCCAGGGGTATAAATTACAATTCATTAATAAATTCATAATCTATTTTATACTGTTAAAATGAAATTATATTCCAAACTCTTATAATTGTGAACAATTTGCATTTGAGATTTTAAAATAAAGCCTAAACATTGTATTCCCTTCCTTCTTCACTAATTTATTTCTGCGTAAAGGCCTTTCTTCCTTGAGGCCTGTGAGCCTCCAGGCCTTTGCAGCCTGTAGTGGTCTGCACTTCTCTGTTTTTCTTTCCCTGAGAGTGCTGATTAGTGACTTGCGGTGTGGATTCTGATTTATCGCAGACCAGAGCTGCCCCTAAGGGGCTGAGCAGAAACACTCATGAAGGAGCCCTGATTAAAAAGAGTGGTAATGAAGACAAATGTTTCGGAGGGAGTTGAGAGAAAACCAGTCCTTGGCATTCCCCGTAGCTCCTCTGAGCTTTTGAAAAGGAGGTAGTGGTAGCCAAAGGAAATATTTCTTCTTTGTTGTTTATTTCTCATGGCACTGGAAACATTTTTCTTTTCCTCTTGGGTGTTCTAATTCTCACTTGTTAACTGCTTTTCATGCAGGGTTGCAATTAACCCCTGGCAGATACCTCACCATGTTCTCCTTATAGCCACTCTGTCCCCAAAGAAGTTTTTAATGCTTTGACCTATAACCATTTTAGAATTCTTCAGACTTGACACTTGCCTAATTTCTCAGATCATTAAATCACACTTCTGGTTTTTTCCAGTGATTTTTACTAAATTTGATGTTAGGTGCCTATAATCACCTTCCCTTCTTCTTATTTTTACAAGACAGAATGCCAGCAGAAAAAAAAAAAAAAAATTCCTGTTCACTTGGTAATTTTAAACACAACCAGGTCAAAAGTTTCAAATCTAGTGTTAAATCCGTAACTGAAGGCACCATTCCAAAATTACTTGAGTATAAGTGAGAACTTGACAGATAATTATGGTTGCTTGACGTGGGTCTTGGGGCGTCTACCAAATCTTAATGGTAGTCCCACCACCTGTAGCCATGTGAGCTATAATCTACTGCCCTGGTCAAACTTAACCAAAATTCTGTTTTCTTTCAGAAGATTCCCTAACATTGGAATAAATGGTAAGAATATAGATTGTTTGTGCCAGGCTTATACAGTGGGTCTCTAAACTATATTGAGTGGTCAGAACGCCACATTCAGAATACTTAGAGAGGGAGAAAGAAAGATAAAGTGCCTCGGAAGCCATGAAACATTCTAGGGAGCAAGAGCACACCGCTGCGCATGCTCCTGGTTAGTGTGCTGCAGACTTCGTTAAATGTGGAGGAGGCAAGGTGGAGAGAAGGAAAGACAAGAGAAATGGAAGATAGAGTCCACTTCCCTATCCCCGACAATGAGAAAAAGCTCCTTACCAGGTCTATGTGGGTCATGGGACAAGATCAAAGAATCAAGCAAGGTTCATAAAATGCCACCACCCCTGATTCATGACCTGACCCACTGAAAGTTTAAACTTCCAGAGGCAGGTTGTGGTTTCTGATCCAATCAAGTGGATTCCTTTTTTGGATAAAGTCTCACTGTACTTAAAGAATCTTGTCAAATATCCAAGGCTAAAGGAAAATTTTAAATCTAATCCAGTCAGATGAAGAAGCTGATAAAAAGGTAGAACCATTAGTGTGAGAGCAGCATTTAAAATTATCTTTGGCTGGGCGCGGTGGCTCAAGCCTGTAATCTCAGCACTTTGAGAGGCTGAGATGGGCGGATCACGAGGTCAGGAGATCGAGACCAAGGTGAAACCCCGTCTCTACTAAAAAAATACAAAATACTAGCCGGGCGCGGTGGCGGGCGCCTGTAGTCCCAGCTACTCGGGAGACTGAGGCAGGAGAATGACGTAAACCCGGGAGGCGGAGCTTGCAGTGAGCCGAGATCCGGCCACTGCACTCCAGCCTGGGTGACAGAGCGAGACTCCGTCTCAAAAAAAAAAAAAAAATATATATATATATATCTTTATGGCTTTTCTGGATTTTTACCTCTGTCTCAAGCAAAACAAAAACAAAAACCCAGAACAACAACAAATGAGTTGAATGTTGCTCAGATTTGGAGTATTTGATGTTACCCCTTTCTGATGAACATCTGAGATTAAAGATCTGCATTAAAGATGAAATAGAACACACTGAGAAAAGGGTTGGGTAACAGCTTTCACACTTACTTTGTTTCTATTGAGGTTGGGTCCATCTTGAAGATTAAACTCTTCCCCAAATACAAAGGCAAGGTCAGGGTCTGAGTTAGGCTAACTGATGTCAAGTACAAGTTCTGTAGCAAAAAACAAAAATTGCTGCCACTCATCTGCTAAGAGACAAAGATTTAGGCTGCTGGACTAATTGCCAAGTTTGTAAGATAACTTCAGGAGCACCCTCCAGGCTAGTAGAATTCCATGCAAATTTCAACCATTTGACATTACTTCCCTGTTAAGTAGGGAAGAAAGACTTAGTAATTTTCAGGACTGAACCAAATTTCCCATCAAGTATTGATGCAGTCTCTTCCCAGTCTGAAATACTGGCATACTGTTCTTTATTTTTCCTGACTTCAAACAGGCATATTAAGATTTCATGGATCTCTGAATCTTTCTTTGAGGATCTGGGAACACATCAGAAAAATCAGATAGAAAAGAGGGAAGAGGAAATAGGTTATTTCCTTAGCCTCCTGAAGCAAATGAATTGGAAGGGTGCTTTCTGTGACTTTCATTGGCCAGCAACTGCCTGGAATCTCAAAAAAAAAAAAAGAAAAAAAAAAAGGGAAACCCCCAAAAAATCTTTGATTCCTTACTGTGTAATCTTTTAACAAAGTATTTTTGCAAACAGACTTAGCATGTGATTTTCACATGTGTATTCCAAGGAGCCATGTAGCAGAGTTGGAGAGATGAAAGCATTTGAAGATTGCAAAGTAATTTTAAATTGAGGGATATACTAACATAGGAGTCACATACAAAAAGGGAGAGGAGGTAGAGTTGGTGTGATGTGGAAAATAAATATTTCATATAGTCTGCTATAGTCTGGCCAGTATGATTAGATAAAAGTCACATTCAGAACAAACACTGGAGCAATTTACACATCCCAAAAAGAAAGGGAAGAAATACCATTTCATAATCAGAAGATGAGGATCAATAACAATAGTGAACACTTACTGATTTTTTAAAAATCAACTGTTAGGCACTGTGCTCAGACTTTATGTGCATTATCTCATTTTTCATCGTTTTATAAATTAGGAAATTGAGGTCTTGTGAAAGTAACGTGCCTGGATTGACACAGTAAGCTGGTGGAATGAGGATTCAGAACCATGCATGTCTGACTCCAGAGCCCTTGCTTTTTACACCAGCCTCTACTACCTCCCTGTGTGACTCTGGTCAGTTAATCCATTTATAAAATGAGAGTATTGGACTGGCAATTTCTAGATCCTTTTGGTTCTAGAATTATAGAAAAGTATTATAAAGTTGAGAGAACTGTGTTATGGTGGGACATTTAGAGACAAACTGAAATAGTGATTGTAATGACATTTCAACTTAATGATAGTTAGCACTGAGGGAGCCTGTACTAAATAATTATGTAATTAAATTTACAAACACCTAATTTAATCTTCAAAACAATTCTTTTTGACACCAGTTTTTTGTTCCTAAGAAAGGTTAAGTAACATCTTCAAATCACAGAACCGGAATTATTCATGAAGAGTCAGACACATCAAAGATCCAAAAAACAGTTTTTAAGATTTCAAATGGTTAATACTCTACTTTTCTCTTAGATTGTTTTTTTTTTTTTTTTTTTTTTGAAATAAAGCATTTTTACAAGTTAGTAAAAGTGATATACAAAACTGGAATGTTCTTCAAACTGGAATGTTACTAGAGTTCTTGCTTGAAAATAGTTCCAAATTAAACATACGAGGCTTCCAGTAGTTTGAAGACTTTAGAATCCGACTTGAGATCAAATCAGGACTCTCTGAGACAGTGAGGTCACCTAAACCGCAAAGTGTGAGGTGCCCTGTTTCATGCTTCTCATAATGACACAATAAGGCCATTAGTATTATCTTTATTATAACAGATGATTATAAATGGTACAGAGTTGGTTTCTTATTATCTGGTACTTTTTGTCACTTAGCCCTAATTTTCTTAATTCAAGGACATACTCTGTTACTACTAGGGAGCAAGTCTAAGACTGACTTTGCCACACTAATCAAATTACATCAGTGTCAGATGCTCACTAATTAATACAAAATTTATATCTGCATTAGGTAAATGTCATTTCACCACAGTGGCCTGAAATAAGCTTTTTATTCCTTTGAGTTAGCATACCATTTCATTGTAAATATTACAAACAAGCTACTGACCAAATTTAGGCCCATGTGCATTTGTTATTTAGCTGGAAATAGCTAGAAGACAGTCAGTACTTCCAAAGATCTGTAGGAAAATGCCCTGCTTCGTTTTTTAACTGATCAACTAGCTAACTTGTCACCTTGAGGTCCTGTGTATACATCATAGCAGGGCTTAGCAGACTACTGCCACCCCCTGTCTATATGCAGCCCACGGGCTAAGAACCGTTCTCACATTTTTAAATGGGAGGAAAAACATCAAAAGAAGATTTTATGAAACCTGAAAATCATATGAAATTCAAATGTCAGGCTCATAAATAAATCTTAATGCAACAAAGTCATGTCTGTTCCCTTATGTATTGTCTATGGCTGCTCTCCCTGTGATGGCAGAGTTGAGCAGCTGTAACAGAGACTGTGTGGCCTAAAGATACTTACTTTCGGGCTGGTTACAGAAAATGTTTTCCAACCAGAAGCTGTATTCCAAACTCTTTCCTAATGTGGCATACAAAGCCTTTAGGATCTGGCTCCTGTGTGCCTCTGGTGCTGCTGCTGCTGCTGCTCCTGTTTCTGCTTCTGCCACAGCCACCGCCACTGCTGCCTCCCCCCCCCTTCTTCCCTGCACCCCCTCGCACCCACCTTCCCCATGACCAGCAGCCTGAGCTCTAACAATTCTC
The DNA here is from genome assembly GCF_007565055.1 of Rhinopithecus roxellana. Lineage (NCBI taxonomy): Eukaryota > Metazoa > Chordata > Mammalia > Primates > Cercopithecidae > Rhinopithecus > Rhinopithecus roxellana. Next base: position 23,232,762 of record NC_044567.1, read on the forward strand.
AACTACTAGCACCTCTTAGACTCCAAAATGCTTTGCACCTATTTAAATGTTGTCCCGTGCTTTTCCCTCTACATAAAATCATTTCTTTCCATCCTGAGTACCCCTGACAAGCTCCTATCTTCCAATATTTTTACTTAAGCATCCCCTCTTCTTCTCTGCACCCAGAGCATCTTGGACATAGTGTTGTTTCCACCTTGCATTCACTCACTAGACAGTAAGATTTTTCAATACAGATACTGTCTCCTCTTCATCTTTATATCCATAGAACAGGGTTTCTCAGCCTAAGTACTGAAGGTATTTTGGACTGGACAATTCTTTGTTTGCAGCAGTTTTATGCATCATAGGATGTTTAGCAGCATCCCTGGACTCTACCCATTAGACAGTGGCATGCCCCCTTCCCTCAGATTGCCTCCGAATATTGCCAAATGTCCCCTTGTGGACAAAATTGTCCCATTTATTTATTTAGAGATGGAGGCTCGATGTTGTTGCCCAGGCTGGAGTGCAGTGGTGCGATCTCAGCTTGCTGCAACCTCTGCCTCCCAGGTTCAAGCGATTCTTGTACCTCAGCCTCCTGAGTAGCTGGGATTACAGGTGTGTGCCACCACATTCAGCTAATTTTGTATTTTTGGTAGAGATGGGGTGTTGCCATGTGGCCCAGGCTGGTCTCAAACTCCTGGCCTCAAGTGATCCACCCACCTCGGCCTCCCAAAGTCCTGTGATTACAGGTGTGAGCCAATGTGCTCAGCCAATTGTCCCCATTTAAGGACCACTGCCCTGGAAACCAGCAGTAACTAGACTTTGGTGGATGCTGAGAAAATGTTGAATTATTCAGATACTTGATTCACATTGAATTGTATACATCAAATGTATGAATTGTGAATTACATTTCAATAAAACATTTTTTAAAAAGTATTGATTTACTATTAGCTATTATTAGTGGCATTATTATGGTGGTTTCCGTTTGTTTTCCACAGTGGCCACCAGTGCAACTGATTTTGTCATACACTGTACTCATTGATGCCAAATATATATTATCTTATTTAATGCTGACTTCAAACCTAGGAAGTTGATTTGGTTATCTCTTCTTGACTTTTTGGAAATGCAGACACAAAGAGATTCAGCAAATTGCTTAAAATTGAGGTAACTAGCAAGCATGTATAAGGGGATACATGACTCAGCTCTTGTCTAGTTTCAAAGCCTGTGCTCATTCCATCTGACCATGTTGCTTCCATAAGCCACATGCCAGCCACCTAATGAACTTCTTGATTAGAAGAAAATGCATGTACCTACCAAAGATAGTGTGTGTATATAGCAAATATGAGCAATTTCTAAATAATGGCAGCATTATTTTTGTTCAAAATGCTAAAAATTGGGGCCAGGCATGGTGGCGCATGCCTGTAATCCCAGCACTTTGGGAGGCCAAGGTGGGCGGATCACCTGAGGTCAGGAGTTTGAGACCAGCCTGGCCAACATGATGAAACCCTGTCTCCACTAAAAATATAAAAATTAGCTGGGCATGGTGGCGCACGCCCGTAATCTTAGCTATGCCGGAGGCTGAGGCAGGAAAATCACTTGAACCCAGAAGGTGGAGATTGCAGAGCTGAGATCACACCAGTACATTCCAGCCTGGGCGACAGAGCAAGACTCCATCTCAAAAAGAAAAAAAAAACCAAAAAGCTAAAAACTGAGTTATCATTAGAACAGCGCATGTACTCTATGGATGGTGATGGGTTTTTCTTTTGTGGGAGTTGTTGTTTTGGTTGATTCGGTGTTTTCTTTGAGTCCACTGAGGAGCCACTGTTCTCTTCCATATCTTTAGATCCTGATATGGTAGGACATGCACAATCTATTTTTTTTTTTTTTTTTTTTTTTTTTTTTTTTTTTTTTTTTTTTTTTTTTTGAGACGGAGTCTCGCTCTGTCGCCCGGGCTGGAGTGCAGTGGCCGGATCTCAGCTCACTGCAAGCTCCGCCTCCCGGGTTTACGCCATTCTCCTGCCTCAGCCTCCCGAGTAGCTGGGACTACAGGCGCCCGCCACCTCACCCGGCTAGTTTTTTGTATTTTTTAGTAGAGACGGGGTTTCACCATGTTAGCCAGGATGGTCTCGATCTTCTGACCTCGTGATCCGCCCGTCTCGGCCTCCCAAAGCGCTGGGATTACAGGCTTGAGCCACCGCGCCCGGCCGCACAATCTATTTTGAATCATCATAAAGATTGAATTTTCAGCCTACAAAAACAAAAGAAAATTCATAGGGCATCAGTTCTCACCTTTCAGGTAGAACCTTGGAGCAATGGCACTAAAACAGATAGGACCTGTGAGGCTGGTAATCTTTGGAATGGCACTGTATGGCAAAACTTTCAGTGATAATGGAAATGTGGCATATCTGTGCTGTCCAATATAATAGTCACGTGTGGCTACTGAGTGCTGGGAATGTGGCTGTTATAACCAAGGAACTGAATTTTTAAATTTCATTTAATTTTGATTAATTTAAATGTGAATAGCTTATGTGGCTAGTGGCTATCGTTTTGAATAGCACAGCTTTAGAAATCTTAGCTTTGACAAAACCACAAACTTAAGTTTATCCCCAGCAAACATCTTAGGTGCCAGAGACGGCAGATTTGGATTGAATAAATTATCCATGTTGAGTATCTACGTGGGAATTCCTGCTTATACAGTGCAGATTCAGAGATTACTGTTGTACCTTGGCTATGTGACTTACACACAGACCAAATTACTCTGCTGGGGGTAAATTCATACTCCAGTGTTACTTCAACATTTCTGAACATCTTTTTGTAAGCAGTGTTGCATTTTTTATTGGCTTGATTGTTGTAGTAATTACAAAATAAAGTATCCATTTAGGGGGCAATGTTGAAGCATTGAGGAATAAATGGATAAATGTGGTATATTTGATTGTTTTTGGTGTTTAAGAACTATTATTGGAATAAGAGACTTTTGCTTTATTGAAGTCTTGTAATTTTTTACTAGAACATTTGTTTTATGGCTCTTGATCCAAATGACAGCTGAATTTAGGAATTCAGCAGAAAAGTAACAATTCTTCTTCTTTGGGCATTTTTCTGATTATTTACTTTGAAATTCAGAGGATTCCATGTCTTGGAATATTTTTTTCATACCCATAAGATTTGAATTGTGAAGATAAGAAAATTATAAAGTGTTGATAGGTTTTCATCAGCAGTACATTCTTAAAAAGAAGAAAAATATTTTATTTCAAATGCTATCCTAAATTAGCTGTAATCTTCAACAAATTATTTTTAAACCCACTTTGTGCTTTTGCTTACATTTGTTTATTAAATCTATTAGATCTAGAAAAAAAACAATTCAATTAGAGACAGATATGAATTTTTTATTACTGGATTTTCAAGAATTATTATCTTTTTATTTTTACTTCTTTCACCCCCGTACTTGTATTGCTAGTGATAGAAGTTCTGAATTATGGATACATTCTTAGGCTTAAAGCATGCACATTTTTTCCCTTAGAGTTGTAGATGATCTAATCTAAAAAGTTGGAGGACTTAAAAAAAAAAAAGTGTCAAGATTTTTTTTCTTCATTTCCTGATTTGCTCCTTTAAGGAAGTGTGAGAAGGTTAAAGATGTCTGTGATCTGGCCAAACGAGGTTCACAAATGCTGTTTTCATATTTGTGGTTTTGGTGTTTCCTCTTACACATGTGTCTTCCTTCTTCAGTTTCTCACTCTGTCGAGAGAACGTGGCTGCACCCTTTGCATTCTGGGCACACATCATCTGGGCTCAGTGCGGGCTGTGTTTATAGCAGAAGCCATAATGTATAATATTCAGGAGAGGGTGAGCTACATGAGAAACTCCCTTTGAAGGATTCCTTGTGTGGACTGCTTATCAGAAAAAGTGTAAATGCTATTATTTTCTCTTTCCTAGAACTCATCCATGCAGCATAGTTCAGTGTGATTAAAAGTCATCATGCTACATGATTTAGGGAATATAAAAAATGAAGAAGGCATGTTCCCTGGCCCCCAGAAACTTGGAATTCAGTTGATAAAAATACAACTCTAGTGACCATAGAACAAGGCAGATGGAGTTCTCTCAGAATGCAAAGAAAGGTAAAATTCTTTGTAATGGGTGATCAGAGAAAGTTTTATAGAAAAAATGCCATTTGAGCTAGAATTTGAGGAATACATGGAATTTTGGCAGGTGAAGATTAAGGAAAGGGATACCTACTGTCAAGACACAAGGTCATATGACTGGGCACAGTGGCTCACGCCTGTAATCCCAGCACTTCGGGAGACCGAAGTGAGTGGATCACTTGAGGTCAGGAGTTCAAGATCAGCCTGGCCAATAGAGTGAAACCCCGTCTCTACTAAAAATACAAAAAATTAGCCAGGCGTGGTGGTGCATGCCTGTAATCCTAGTTACTCAGGAGGCTGAGGCAGGAGAATCACTGGAAACCAGAAGGCAGAGGTTGCAGTGAGTCAAGGTCACACCACTGCACTCCAGCCTAGGTGACAGAGTGAGACTCCATCTCAAAAAAAAAAAAAAAAAAAGGAACAGAGTCACTCACCAAGGCATACACATACTGGACCAATTTGGGAAAGTACGGAAGTTTGCTTTGAATATATAGCAAAGGATATGTGAGGGATAGCTGTGGAAGATGCAACTATCAAGGGCGGCTAGGACCAGGCTCTGAAGGTGGAGTGCTGGGTGGGAGATGTGGAACAGGGGACAAGAGATGGAAGGTTGTTTTTTTTTTGTTTGTTTGTTTGTTTGTTTGTTTTGAGACGGAGTCTCGCTCTGTCGCCCAGGCTGGAGTGCAGTGGTGCGATCTCGGCTCACTGCAAGCTCCGCCTCCCGGGTTTACGCCATTCTCCTGCCTCAGCCTCCCGAGCAGCTGGGACTACAGGCGCCCGCCACCTCACCCGGCTAGTTTTTTGTATTTGTTAGTAGAGACGGGGTTTCACCGTGTTAGCCAGGAGAGGTGGAAGGTTTTGAGTTGGGGAAAAGTATTCCTGCAGCAGGACTGAGACACTAAAAAAAAGTAACCCTGTTAAGTGATTATCACAATCAAACATTTACCAAGTAATCACAGCAAGTGAATTCGGTTTGTAAAGTCACATAAAAGTTGCTTATCTCTCCACTTTTTTTTTGGGGGGGAGAAACAGCACTCTGGCATTTGACCATCTTAGTATGGCCTCTACATAACTTTGGAATGCAAAAGAAAAGAGAAAACTCTCTTTGTAAAATCAATTAAAAGCTAATTGTTTGTTATTTTTTTAAGTTAATAAATATATATTTACATAGTTTATAGTTCTTACATAAAGCTTTCATGTTCTTTTCCTTATGAAATGACTCTATGACTTTGGGCACATTACAGATTGTAATGTAGTGGATTGATGGTACATAGTTTAAGAGAAATCTTATACTAATCTGCAAGTATCCTGAAAAATGTTAAGTAAGGAAAAAGCATGCCTCCCTGTGCTCTTTGTCCATTTGAGTGTTTTTCCCCCCAAAATTATAATAGTGAAATGGGGCAGGCATGAACCCTGTGAGAGATCATTGCTACCACTTCTACTTTTCATGATCATGTCTGTTTATCCTGGTTCACCTGTACAGTGGGACTGGGCTGGTTCATTTCAACACAGTAATGAGTATTTACCCTCTATTGCCCTCAGAACTTACACCAGTACATAAATGTTACATTCTTCAATGAGGGGCCTTTACATTCATATGTAGGGCATTTGATTACTTAAATGTTGAAACAATTATAAAGAAGTTGAATTAGGCTGGGCGTGGGGGTTCATGCCTGTAATCCCAGCACGCTGGGAGGCCAAAGTGGGAGGACCACTTGAGGCCAGGAATTTGAGACCAGCCTGGGCAACATACCAAGACTCTGTCTACAAAAAAAAAAAATGTTAAAAGTAACCAGGTATAATAGCAGGAGCCCATAGTCCCAGCTACTTGGGAGGCTGAGGTGGGAGGATTCCTTGAGCCCAGGAGTTTGAGACTGCAGTAAGTTATGATCACACCACAGCACTCCAGCCTGGGCGACAGAGCGAAACTCTGTCTCAAAAAATAAAATAAAAGTTGAATCACCCATGTTTTAGATTATGAGCTTATTAAAAGTTAAACAGGCTGGGCGCACTTTGGGAGGTTGAGGCGGGCGGATCATGAGGTCAAGCGATCAAGACCATCCTGGCCAACATGTTGAAACCCCATCTCTACTAAAAATACAAAAATTAGCCGGGCATGGTGGTGGGCGCCTGTAGTCCCAACTACTCAGGAGGCTGAGGCAGAAGAATTGCTTGAACCCAGGAGGCGGAGGTTGCAGTAAGCAGAGATCGTGCCACTGCACTCCAGCCTGGTGACAGAGTGAGACCCCATCTTAAAAAAAAAAAAAAAAAAAAAAAAAGTTAAACAATTACACACAGATCCTCAAGTTCTTGAAAGAAGTTTGTTGAGGATAAGATTTATTTAAATGAAGTAGTTTTACTCCTGTTTCCACTCTCATTTTCTCCTTTTCCCCAGATATATACAGCTTCTCATTATTGGTGTTTATTACATGTAAAATTTACATTTTATTTTTTTAATGAGCTAAATTTATTATTAAGGTACTTGGCTATGTACTGTATATACCTTATCTCAATCAATCTTGCTGACAATCTGTTAGGTAGTTGTTGTTATGTCCATTTTAGAGATGAGGAGACAAAGACTTAGAAAGGTTATTTTGCCAGTTAGTAATTGCCAGAGCCAAATTTAAACCCGGATCTGTACAATTGAAGCTGATGTCTTAACTACTGTAGTACAGTGGCTTCCTTGATGCTAGATGATGTGACCCCAGTTTTGGTAATGGAGGAATACTGATCAAATCCAAAGTGGGTATTTTGCATGGAGGAATCAGAGAATTTTAAGAATGAAAGGGTACATGGAAGCCATCAGCCCCCATGTAAAACAAAAGTCCTGTGTATCTGATAAATGTTCTCTGTTTAACTAGATTTGTAGAGTGCCCTGGGAGTGCTAGTTAGCATTAGTAACAACATTCTGGGGCAGGGGAGGGTGGGGGAATGTATCATCAGAAAAAATGGATTTGGGAATATAGAGGTGAAGGCAGGAAGAGGCAGTCATATAGAATGATGTGCTTGGAAGATCTCTGCCTTTTCATGTACTGCATCTGACAAAAATGGATTTGATGACATCGGGGATTTGCTTCAAAATAACAGAGGAGGAGGGAAGTGGATTTGGATGTGGATGGGGCGGGATTGGCCTGGTTTGAGGGTTGTTCGGGTTGTATGATGGATGCATGGGTTTTATTATATTCTTCTATTTTGATGTATGTTCAAAATTCTCCATAATAAAATGTTTTTAAAAGTTATTTGAAAGTACTGTTTCCATGATTTTATAGTGGTTAAATTATGTATATGTTTTCTTATCCAAAATTCTCTTGGTTTTTCTCAAAAGAAGCTTTTTCTTCTAGCATTTGTTCCCTTTTAGAATATCCCTCACCTCTCTTTCTGATTATTTATTAAAAGAACTCAATTTTTTCAGTGCTGAAGGAGAAGTTAACTGTCAAATGCCCATATAGCTACAGTATTGGGATAATTTATCTAATTTTTTTTATGAGTAAGTTCTCTTTGACTTTATTTTTGAACTCAACTTGCTTGCATTGTTCTTGTTAGTAAAAAACATCGCTAGGATGTACTTAGTAATTGGAGTCAGCTGCACTTAAGACTGTTCGGCCAGACTGTTATTTTAGCCTTCACTAGTAGGGTTTTTAACACCAGTTTGACCTTACTTTGAAACATTCTCAAAATACCATGCTTTAATATCAATTTATATACTTTCATATTAAGGCAGGGCTGAGTCCCTGGGGAAAAAAATAATGAAATTTTTACTTCCCACAAATGTAGAATAAAGGTAGAAATTCTGATTTTGTTTTTTAAAGAAAAATAGAGGTAAAGACTTTAAAATTTTTCTTTGGTCAGGACATAATGCTTGCAAATACATTCTAAGGTTATAAGTCGGCCAGGCATGGTGGCTCATGCCTGTAATCCCAGCACTTTGGGAGGCTGAAGCGGGTGGATCACCTGAGGTCAAGAGTTTGAGACCAACTGGCCAATATGGCGAAACCCCGCCCCTACTAAAAATATAAAAATTAGCCGGGCATGGTGGTGCATGCATGTAATCCCAGGTACTAGGGAGGCTGAGGCAGGAGAATCACCAAAACCTGGGAGGCGGAAGCTGTAGTGAGCCGAGATTGTGCTACTGCACTCTAGCCTGGGTGACAGAGCAAGACTCTGTCTCAATAAAATAAAATAAAATAAAAAATAAAGTATAAGTCACAGAAAGATAGGACACCTACAAATTAGGGGTGCTGGTTTCAGTGGCCTGTGTGTCCTACCATCGCTTTGGGATAGAGACCGAATCAGTGTGAAGCACCAGGTAGATGGTAATTATTCATGAAATCAGATTTTTTTCCGGAAATACTAAATTCCCATAACTTATGCAAATTACATTTTAGGCAAGTAATGCTCAAATTTTCTATAGGTGTTCTGAAAATAAGTTTTAAGTTTTTGTTTATTTTATAGGAGGACAGTTGACTCCTTTCTACTCTTTTTTTGCCGTTTTCCCTATTTTTTGCCACTGGTAAACTCTTGCCTAGAGGAATGCCAGAGGCAGAATAAATTTTGGAGTGTAGATTTTTTTTTTTTTGGGAGGGTTATGGTAGCCTGAGGACTTCGTTTCTTTCTCTGAAGACACAACTATCAGCAAATCCGTATAAGGCAAGGGACTCCCTACCATCTCTTCTGAGCCTTCTACATATATGTCTAGATACTATGACAAATCCAGTGCCTGTGAAGACCTGGAACATTTCAGACAATCACACAGATGTTTTCTTATGCCATATATAAGAATTAAGCAAGTGTTTTCTAATGAAGTGTCCCTCCAAGCATTCTCTATCTTCTGGTAATGCAAAACTAAGCAGCCCTTTTTAGGTCTAAAATGTTAACTACTTTATCTCTGTTACCTTTCTGAAATGTTTGGCCTAATATTTTTTATAAAATCTGTGAAAGTGTGAAAATTTATAATTGTTGATCCTCAATAGTCAAAAAACTAGTCATTTAACAACACAATATATCTCTCCGTGTTCTTGAGCATGTATTTAAGTTAGCTTTAGTTAACCCTTTATTTTCTGGACTTCTTCGAGTCAGCTCTTGGAATTGTGTTTATGGGTTGCTGAGGAAGCTAGAGGTCAGAGATATTTTCTTAGTCAGTTGATTTACCTCAAAGGATTACTTCATGTAGATTAACTGAAATAATGATACTGCTAAGATTCCCAGATTAAGATCATTATAGCATTTGAGTAGGCCCTCGGTGACAAGTTGCTCTAAACCTGTTTGGCTCACCACCATAAGGTTTAAAACATAAAAATATAAAAGTGCTTAAAATTTTTTTTCTGTTTCCTTATCAGAAATATTCATTTAGACCATAACAACTGTTAGAAGAAGATAACAACTCCAGGCCAGCTGTCAAATGTTTACCATTATCAAAACTCTCCCTGGAGGGAGATGCAACTTTGGCTCGCCTCACCGGCAGTAATTTAATTTTTCCTTCATTCTGACTCGGAAATGGCAGCATTTTTCAAAGCTTCCTCCCACTGATGGCTGAAATTTTCCTTGTGAAATGATTTCCACCAGTCTTGAATCTTTCTTGTTTCTGCCGTCTTCACCTTTGCTGATGGTTCTGCAACTCATCACCAGCTATGCAAACTGACAGTTCACATCCTGGGGCAGCAGCGGGGTCTGGCCTGCAGAAAGGAGCAGCCTGACCAAATTTACGCTCACAAGATCTCTTAATTCACAAAAGCATTTGCTCTAGTTCCTGTTCTCTGCTGCAGGGGCTGCGGAGAGGGAGTGGGGGTTGGGGGAGGACCATTGGGAGAATGTTCTGAGGAGAAGAGAGGCTCTCTTCACACTCTACTGAGTACACAGACTTTGGAGATGAAAAACAGACGGAGAGAGGCATTTCCAACCATCTTGCTGATCTGTGCAGGAGTTCATTGAACTGTACAGCATAGCACCAGACCCTTGTGTCATTTAATGTTACTTTAAAAAATTATTCTTAAATGTTCAGCACAAATATCCCTCCCCTTTTTACTTAAGCTGAAAAAGAATATAAAAATTAAAGGGAAATTGAAAATTTAAGTCTTGCAGTGAGAATGACCAGAAATCATTTTCCTCTCTGGAGAGTTCCTGTTTAATATGAAAGTCCTCTTAACAAGCGTGGACAGAGGAAGTTTTAGGTTTGATTTGAACTTCATGTACATGACATATTTCATTTTTTTTTTTCTTCGCTCACAAATTTCCACCCAGGCCACTTGTTTGCAGAGATTGCCAGACCTTCCATAGCTGCTTCCAAGATACTCCTGGAATCTGAGATTACCTTTTATCCTCTTGATGGACCATGTTGTTATTTTTGTCCTTTTCCCTGAAGCTCTTTTGCTTTGCTGGGGAGGACTCATCCCCCTATGCCTGATCTACCCCCAGATAGCTGACACAGTCCTGTTCCATAGCACAAGGTTACCTAACCTTTTGTTTTTTTGAGACAGTTTCACGCTGTGGCCCAGGCCGGAATGTAGGGATGTGATCACGGCTCACTGCAACCTCCACCTCCTGGGCTCAGGCGATCCTCCCACCTCAGTCTCCTGAGTAGCTGGGATTACAGGCACAAGCCACTACACCCAGCTGATTTTTTTTTTTTTTTTTTTTTTTGTAGAGACAGGGTTTTGCCATGTTGCCCAGGCTGGTCTCGAACTCCTGGGTTCAGGGATCCATCCCCCTCAGCCTCCCAAAGCGCTCAGATTACAGATGTGAGCCACTGCATCCAGCCAAGGTCATTTATTTGTGTACCAGTTTGGGTCACTCTGAAAATTGCTTTGAAAGACTTACTGTTTAAAATGACTGAGCTCTTAGGAGTGTTTTTGTCCTCTTCACAACCCCCAAATATCTAAAACAGCCTAATCAAATTGGTAGGTTGTTTTCATGCCTTTCAAAATGGAACTAAAATTAAAGTAAAAATGAGAGAATCTTGAGCTAGAGTGGCAGATTGGAATTCTAGGCTTTGCTGGTCCACTGATGATGTTCATTTTCTTTCCTTGTGACTGTCATAATCAGAGAAAAAGGATGAGATTGTAGGTGATAACACAATCCATTCAGGAAGTATGACTCTGCTGAATTGAGGTTGATTTTTAAGTGTGAGTAAAATGTTATGCAATTTGGTCGTTTAAATAATATTTCAGAGGGGAACATGCATTTGCTAGAGAAAATGAAAATATTTCAAACCCACTTAGTTTGTTGTAATGACGGATGTTTCTTCTTTTTTTTTTTTTATTTTTATTTTTTGAGACAGGGTCTTGCTCTGTTGCCCATGCTGGAGTGCAGTGGCGTGATCATGGCTCACTGCAGTATCGACCTCCCAGGCTCAAGCAACCCTCTCGCCTCAGCCTCCCGAGTATCTGGGATTACAGGTGCACACCACCACGCCTGGCTATTTTTTTTTTGTTTGTTTTGTTTTGAGACAGAGTCTCACTCTGTTGCCCAAGCTGGAGTGCAGTGGCATGATCTCAGCTCACTGCAACCTCCACCTTCCAGGTCCAAGTGATTCTCATGCCTTAGCCTCCTGAGGGCCTGGGACTGCAGGCATGCGCCACCACACCCAGCTAATCTTTTGTATTTTTAGTAGAGATGGGGTTTCTCCATGTTTGTCAGGCTAGTCTCAAACTCCTGACCTCAGGTGATCCGCCCGCCTCAGCTTCCCAAAGTGCTGGGATTACAGGCATGAACCACTGCGCCCGGCCATGCCGGGCTAATTTTTGGTTTTGTTTTTGTAGAGACAGGGTTTCACCAGGTTGCCCAGGCTGGTATTGAACTCCTGAGCGTAATCAGTCTATCCACCTTGGCCTCCCAAGGTGCTGGGATTACAGGTGTGCACCATCGCACCTGGGCCAACAGGTGTTTCTTATAGCAAAGTAGCGCTAATAGATTTCTGTTTCTCAAAAAGTGTTCTCAAGTATAACTCACCTGCTTCCTTGTTTCAGACTGGCCATTTCCCTAATTGCCTGAATTAGAGGTGTTTTTATATTCTCAATAAAGCTGTGGGGAATACATACCTTAGAAATGTATAAGTTGGGGTGGGGCATGGTGGCTCACGCCTGTAATCCCAGCACTTTGGGAGGCCGAGGCGGGTGGATCACCTGAGGTCGGGAGTTCAAGACCAGCCTGACCAACATGGAGAAACCCCATCTGTACTAAAAATACAAAATTAGCCAGGTGTGGTGGTGCATGCCTGTAATCCCAGCTACTCAGGAGGCTGAGGGAGGAGAATCCCTTGAACCTGAGAGGTGGAGGTTGCAGTGAGCCGAGATCGCGCCATTGCACTCCAGCCTAGGAAACAAGAGTGAAACTGTCCCCCCCCCCCAAAAAAAAGAAAGAAATGTATAAGTTGGTTGGGAATGCAGATACCAGTACAAGATACAGTATGTGCTAAATTCCACAAGGAATATTGTTAAAAGTAAGTGCTGTAGGAATTTTAGATAAGTAGAGACACTCAGAAGGTTTAGAAAACTATGTGTAATTTATATTAATACATCTCACACACACACACACACACGTTTTTGTATTATTTCCAGAGCTTAATATATTCTCTGCCCATAAAATGTTTAGCTGATATGTCTGTGAAACCTCCCTCAAATTTGGAGCCAACTTATTTTATTTGGTGTGTAGTATCTCACATAATAGTTACATTTTATTGAGTACTTACTATGTACCAAACATTATGTGCCAGACACTGTTCCAAACACTGTGTTAAACCACTTCATGGAAGGTTCAAAAACTCAGAAGCTACACTGGCCAGATTTAAGTGGTGGGGGTTATATAGCAAATTACCTACATTTAAGGTTACTGCTGCTGTTTCATTCCATGTTACCAACTACAGAAATGTGGGCTCAGTGTTGCCAGACCTTCCATTTAGTCAAAAGAGACAGGAAATTCACATTTTTATGGATATTTCCTGATTTTTTAAACACTACAGGCTAACCGAAACAGTTTGTGACTTTTGCATTGTATGTTCCACTCCATTTTATCCTCATAACATCCCTACAAGATAGGTATAATTATTCGTATTTGCCTATTCTCAACACAGCTAATACAGAGCAAAAGTAGAAATCTACTGTCTCCAAAAACTATGTTGTTATTGCGCTTCCTCCTCTGCTTCCCTAAAGTCATGAAGGTGGTGGTGGTGGCAAAAAATGTGCTGTTTGGTTAAAGCCAGGCCCTTAACGAAATTATCAAATGGCATGGTACTGTACCACGGAGTGCCATTTTCCAGAAAACAGTTATTTATGGCTTTGGGAGAATTAATTATAACATGAAGATAATGATAACTGCAAATATCAAACAAAAGCTCTGTTGACTTTGCTACAGATTTTTTATTTCAACCCTATGGTACTTCTAGAAAAGGCACACAAATACTCTAAATCGTTGACAGAGTTCTTCGGGTTTCTCAAAGAGTAGCAAAAGTATCAGTGGCAATTTTACAAAGCCTGACCTTGCCAGAAAGGGATATCAGTAGTTCTCAGGATCTACTAAATATTTAATCACTTTTATTAAAATTCCAAATGAACTTAGACGCCTGAAGGAGTTAATGCACTTCCACAAACCTGCTTTCAGCTGGTAAGATCAGGCCCATTATTATTATTATGTACAGCTGTAAAAAGCTGGTTCCATAGCATAAATTGTGAAATACTTAGGCCAGAAGATTACTCGAGAAGAATTGTATTGCTTGTTCGGTTATATATTTTGATCTTTATTGCTAGTAGTTTTTTTCTCATGAGAGTTGGGGATTAACCTTGCTTTTAATGTAAAAAGTATATCTGTGAGGGTAAAAATAGAAAATGAAAATAGATTTTTAATGGCAACTTTGGTTCTTAGCATTAATTTTAAATGCATTTTTCATTCTGGACTTTTAAACAGTTTTGAGAAACATATGAGAGATTTGTGAACAGGGGCAAGGGAGGGTCAAATGTATCAAATCCTTGGATTCCAGCAAATGTAGGATTTGTGGAAGAGCGGAGAAGCACACATGTGTTGGGAATGTAAATTAAAATAAAACCCCACTTTGTGGAGGCTTTGAAAAGTGAGTGCACCCTGTTATAGCAAATGTCGGAGGCGTTTGTCTTCTTAATAAATTAACCAAATATTAAAATAAACATTACTTTTATCAGTCTGCATTTTTCCTCTCTGGATGAAAGTGTTTCAGGAAAAATCATAAAAGAATCTATGGTAGCTCAGAGAGGTTAAACTCAACAGTTGTTTTCTTTGAAGTCTCTGGCCATGAGGTTAATTGCCAAAACTGCTTGTGGAAAAGGTGGTAACAATTTAACAAGACTGTACAACTGCAGAGACTTAGATGAATATCAGGTGTTTGCAGATGTTTTTTCCTAACAGGAAAGGGGGTGGGGAGGAGAGGCGGAACAGAATGAGAAACAGGGGAAGAGAGAGGCCTGAATAAAGTCCTAACTAAACAGCCAATAATTCTTTGTTTGCTTAGCCAATCATCCTGTAATTGGCCAGGAGGTTAATAGGAGTCTATTGATTGGTCAGGAAGATTGCTTACTGTGGCTATTTTTACAGTATGCTCCCAGACAGAAGACTGCAATTACTGGAGCTCTCATTCCCACTCTTTAGGGCCATGGCTGCTCTGATTTATGAAACCCGATCAGGTTGCTGTTGGCAGTTTATGTTTTAAGTGTTGCCTTCTGGGTCTTTGCTGCTTGTGGGTCAGTGTGCTCTTTCTCATCATTTTTTGTGGTCATTTGAATAGGTAAGCTTATTTATGACTTACTGAAGTAGGAATACATTAAAAATAATAACCACCACCCATGTGCACTGAAAAGCGGGAACAATCCTACAAGATGTGTGACAGAGCTCTGCTTGTTCTAGAAATAGAGATTCTGCTACCAGTACAGAGTTTACAAAAGACCAGGCAATGAAATAATACTGCCCTTCCTTTCTCTGTCTTCAACAGACATGTTTCTCAACTCTCCTCATTAATTCCTGCTAATTGATTACACTTAGATTTGCTTTCGTATAACTTCTCATAATTAGATTTGGTTGCTGGTATGTTAGAGTTAGGAAACTGAGGCCAAGTTGTAAATGTCTTTAACCCCCAGACTGCTTTTGGAACTTGTGACAGGGCTCTTCTAACTTAACCCATCCTGACCTGGTCTTGACCTTAGCATTACTAATAAGGTACTTACCTCATCATTTCGTTTCTCACTTACTGAACGTGACTATAAATCCTCCTGTTACTCAAGATCTTGGTTTTCCACACTTGTGCAAACCTTCTTTTGTAGTTCCCTGGGAGCCCAGTTGAAGGGGAGTAAATCTTTAATGCTGATAAAGCCCTGGAGCCACAGATTTCTGTATAGCCACATCTAGACAACTGAATTTCACTTACACTTCCAACTTCTCATTTAAAGCTACAGTGACCACAACTACTGCAATTAATGCTACTGCTACTACTACTGCTATTACAGGTTGACCGTCCCAAATCCAAAAATCTGAAATCTGGAATGCTCTGAAATTCAAAACTTTTTTGAGTGCCAATATTACACTCTAAGGAAATGTTCATTGGAGGATTTTCGATCTTCAGATTAGGGATTCTCAACCAGTAAGTCTATAATGCAAGTATTCTAAAATCTGAAAAAATTCAAAATTCAAAGCACTCCTGGCCCCAAGCATTTCGGATAAGGGATAATCAACCTATACCACTACCTCCTTCTCCTGTTTTTACCTACTTTTTTTTTTTCTTTTAACTGTTAAGGACTTCTGCAAATTCCTACATTGCTTCTAATCTAAACATGTCTTTCATTCAATTTTTTTTTTTTTTTTTTTTTTTTTTTGGAGATAGGGTTTCACTCTGTCACCCAGACTGGAGTACAGTGGCGCGTTCGACTCACTGCAGCCTCAACCTCACTGGCTCAAGCAGTCCTTCCAGTTCAGTCTCCCAAGTAGCTGAGACTGACTAGCATGCCCAGCAAATTTTTAAATTTTTGGCAGAGACAAGTTCTTGTTATGTTACCCAGACTGGTCTTGAATTCCTGGGCTCAAGTGAGCCTCCTGCCTTGGCCTCCCAAATTGCTGGGATTACAAGTGTGAGCCACTGCACCTGGCCAACGTCTATGTTTTGAATGACTACTGTATGCCAGGCGCTCTTGGCAAGGTCTCTGGGTACAGTGATGATGAGATAGACCACAGGCTTTTCATGTCAGTACTCCTCCTGCAAACATGAATGTTCCTAAAATGCACCAGACTTACTGTAAGAAGTATGGCAAGCACCAGCTCCACATAGTGACACAGTACCAAAAGGGCAAGGATTCTCTGTATGCCCAGGGAAAGTGGTTTTATGATAGGAAGGAGAGTGGCTTATAGTAGTGTGTCCAGAGTTGGTTCCTTCCGGTGGGTTCATGGTATCGCTGACTTCAAGAATGAAGCTGTGGACCTTCGCAGTGAATGTTACAGCTCTTAAAGATGGCACAGACCCAAAGAGTAAGCGGTAGCAAGGTTTATTGTGAATAGCAAAAGAACAAAGCTTTCACAGTGTGGAAGGGGACCCGAGCGGGTTGCCGCTGCTGGCTGGGGTGGCCAGCTTTTGTTCCCTTATTTGTCCCCTCCCATGTTCCGTTTTTGTCCTATTGGAGTGCCCTCTTTTCAATCCTCCCTGCAATTAGCTACTTTTAGGATCCTGCTGATTGATGTGTTTTACAGAGCGCTGATTGGTGCATTTTGCAATCCCCTTGCTAGCTACAGAGCGTTGATTGGTGCATTTTGCAATCCCCTTGCTAGCTACAGAGTGCTGATTGGTGTGTTTTACAATCCGCTTGTAAGACAGAAAAGTTCTCCAAGTCCCCACTTGACCCAGGAAGTCCAGCTGACTTCACCTCTCAGTAGGCAGACTGAGCCTATTTTTCTAGAAAAGGGTTAAAACTAGGAAGAAAATAGTGCTAAGACTTGAATATGTTGAGCCCAACCTCAGATCTAAGAGAATGCTTGTGGAGGAGGTCAGAAGAGAAGAAAGGGCCAAATAATCCAGTTCTAAGTTTCAATCATTAATATTAATATTATTATAAAGATAATAAAGTCTTAAAGTTATCTTCTAAAAAAAAAAATAATAACCCAATACTGCAGATTCCTGGTCATTCTCCTTCCTCAAAGGACCCTTTAGTTTGGTGAGTGTACCTCTCTCCACAAAGCAGCCAAAGGTGTGCTTACCACAACTGGGGCAAAGGATCTAAAACAGCCTCCCGGAGATTTGTTTTTCTGTAAGGGAATCCCGTATTGTTAAACTGTTATTTTTTTACTGACTGAACTTGGATATAATGCCTTTTCTACTTCCTTCTTTTGAAAGAAATTTTCTATCATCCTATACTAACTTACAGTTTTTCTTGTCCTCCTGAGCTTACTGCAGCTCAAAAGAACCTTCATAATTTACTCCCCTCTCTGTCAGTTGAAGCTGGAACTCCCTTTCTCTTCCCATAGCTTCTGTAAATAAGAGAAGTGGACTTTTCCTGCCTCTCTCCCATTACCTCACTTTAGAAGTCTATTCTGGTGGTAATCTCACCTTTTATGAGAGTGTTTTCAACTATTGTAACTAACTTGTTGTTCCCATAATACAATGTTGCAGGACAGTGCTAATCTGACTTGTCCTTCTGTGTGGTAATTATGGGCCAAGTAAAGTAAAATGTTAGTTGTTAAGTCTTCAGTGAGGTACTCTGCCACCAGTTCCACTGGACTTTGAGAATATTGCTCCTGCCTTTCTTCCTGGTTCATGTCTAGGGAAGATTACCTCTTTTTCTCTGTTTTCTTACCATTTTAATAATTGTTTTTACTATGAAGATCAGAAGGAAAGAGATGACTTTGCATTTAAAAGATGCTAACCACATAATCTCTCCAACCTCACCAAACGCCCAGTGTAAGGTAACATCTCCTATTTAATTTGAAATTCATAAGAGAAGTTAGCTTGTTACTTTTAAATAGACTACAGGTTCTTTATCGTCTGCTTTACCATAATCCAAAAATTTCAGAACCCCAGAGGAAGGTCCTTAAGATGAATTCTCTCTACCATTGTATGCCGTTAGAATCCTTGTATCATGTATCATTTTTTTTCCTTGTTTTTGGGTTTGTTTTGCTAAACGTTGCGGTTTACCTCATTATTGACTTTTATATCAGAACTCAACAGCAGTCATATTAGGATTCTTTAGTAACACAGTGATGTGTGCACTTTTATGTCCCCATTTGGGGGTGGAATCTGCTACTGTTTTCCAAACGAATTAACAACCAACCAACCACCACACACACAACAGGAATAATTCATGTTCTGACACCAGCCAGCTTGAAGGTCTCATTGTTTTAGTATCCTTTCACTGTTGCTGAAGAAATTAAGAGAATGGAGAAAACAACAATCCATTGGTTTAGTGAAGGGAAGCGAAAGTTGAGGGAGTAAATGTGATGTTCATCCCCCCAGTGCCACTTTGTTCTCCTGAAGGACCTTTCCTTTAGATATTTGTCACACTGCCTTCCTTCAGTTTGTTTTCTTTTCCCTTGTTTTGTTTTGTCCTTTGAGGAAGGAAGGGAGGGAGGGAAGGAAGGAAGAAGGAAAGGAGGAGAAAAGAAAACTCATGTAATACAGCAAAGATTGTGAACTGAGAGTTGGGGCAAATGCAATATTTGGTGATGCAACTATTTCTAAACCTTTGTGTGCTGACCCAGCCTTGACACTGTCACCGTTTTTTAGAACAGCTCGGAGGGATTTTCTTTGCTGCAAAATTCTGTGATTTCAGTTTTCATAGTTCCAGGACTAAATTGCCAGCCCAAGTTTTTTTTTTTTTTTTTTTTTGAGACAGGGTCTCCCTTTGTTGCCCAGGCTGGAGTGCAGTGGTGGGATCACGAGCTGGGCTCAAGCAGTCCTCCCAACTCAAGCCTCCCCAGTAGCTGGGACCACAGGTGTGCACCACCACACCTGACTAAATTTTTACTTTTTATTTTTTTCTATAGATGAGGTCTCCCTACATTGCCCAGGCTGGTCTCAAACTCCTGAGCTTAAACAACCCTCCCACCGTGGGTCTCCTGAAGTACTGGGATTACAGGCATGAGCCACTGCGCCCAGCCTCAGAGGGATTTTGTTCTTGAGAACTAAAACGTGACTTCTGTTAATCATCAGAATATTTATTATTTAAGGTGTTTAATGTAAAAAGGAATTAAATTTATTGTAAATGAAGGCACTAAATATATTTTTATTCTTAAATTACAATGTTGAAGTATCCTTTTGATCAAATGCAACTGGTTTGTTGGTTTTTTTTTTTTTTTTGGTGGGGGGTATTCGGCTTGCAAAAGATAAATCATTTCAGAAATGTTTTCCTATTTGCACTTTTTCTTGAAGTTTTGAGTATGGAAAAGTGATCAACAAACAATACAGAGAATTTTTAATGGGACATCTCAGGCATCATGTAAGGCTCTTGCCTGTGTCACTTATGTGATGACCTCAATAAACCCATTTTATTATACAATGAAAAAAGTGTACAAAGCTTACATATGATTTTTTTTTTAAGTTTCTTCCTGCCAGAGCATGGACTAAAGAAACTTTAGTAAAGAGTAAAAAATTTTAAAACACACAGTTTGATATGAATTTTGGTGAAAGTTATCAGAGACAAATACTAGTGGGCCAACGAAAACATTCTATTTATAGGAAAACTTGAATTGGGGCAATAAATATGTCCTGAGGCTTTGGTGGCATCATAAAGTATTGGTGCTTTATTTTTTGTGATTTATTGTTTTATCAACAAAAGTGAGCACTTGTGTTCAGAAAAGGATAATTCACACTTAAATCTTGTTTTCATTTAATCAAGTTTAAATTACAGGTTAGAGTGGTAGCAAAAAAAAAAAAAAAAAAAAAAAAAGTCTCATATTTAGTTTGAATCTTAAATTTGCCACCCAGAGCTGCTCTCTCTAGGAGCAAACCTCTCTGGTATTTGTCAATAAACAAGAGAGAGATACAGGCTCCCAGATAACAGGCATTTGGTAAATTGGCGACAGTCATACAAGCGAGAATGTTAAAATGACTTCAGCTCTTTCTAGCTTCATTATGTCAGCCTGGCAGATCACATATGGCATTATGGAAATCAGCAAATGAAAACCATATTGATCAGCATTGAGAACAAATGTAAAAAAGGTGGTCTCAGGGAGGAGCAGAGAAGAAGAATGCTTTCCTGGTCAACCTGATAGGCCCTTGTTAAGGCCTTTTAATCATTTATTAACGTAACCCTCCTTCTTCCCTCTCCACTCAGATTACCTCAGCCACAGAGCATCCTGCTCCATTTATCTTTTAATGCTTCCTTTATTTAATTTATTTTTAAGCTCTAAGTTATACTTTTATTTCAGAATTGAGTTTTACTTTTCAAGGGATTGTTTTAAGTGACTTAAATGACTTTTCCCAACAAGCTCACCAGGCATTCAAAGGAAGAAAAGCATTTGCTGAGATTCACCTATCAGCAAATAATTTACTCGGTATGCACCACAAACAAACGCAGAGAGACAGAGAAAGACAGTCAGCCAAATACATTTAAAAAAAAAAAAAAAAAAAAGTAAAATCTGAGTTGTTACTAAGCCTAATTCTTTGGTTAAAGTTTGGGTCAATGTATTCATTTTAGTCTTCTTTTCAGGGATTGGAATTGAGCCTGGTAAAATTCCTTAGGTCTAAAACTGGAATCTCAGGCACCTTCTCTTTCCCTCTGCATTCTCTGAGTTCAGGAGAAAGGCAGAGTTTTGTTTTATCTTGTTTCTTTTGGGGGAAACTTAGAGTAATATTTGGTCTGCCAAAATGAGATAGAGAAATGGAAATACGTGCTTTGTGGAGGATCCTGTTTTCCTTGAGTTTCCTTACCTGAAATGGTCTCTTTGGTTTCGTAGGTTCAGACTGAGGTTGGAACGGGCTTGCTTCTCTCTCCCAACTTCTCCCTACCCTGTCTCCCCTTTTATTTTTATGTCGAGTTTCATCATTTGGTAAGAAATTTCAGAGTGATTTTTAAATATGAAACTGTCTTTTTGTAGTTGATGGGTAACCTATGGATGTGAATCCTTGGAATACTAATTGGCACATAACAATAATTGCTTCTATCCTGCTATAAAGCATAAATAACTCCTAAAAAAATGCACATGCACGCAAAAAATCTGCAGTTATTTTTTAATATAAGTTAATGCCCTGAAGCTGATACGTACAAACCAACTCAACGATGGACTCCTTTATGAATTATTTAGGTAATTGACACAATTTAATTTTTGTAATTATTTTTCCTTTGAAACAACACTTAAAAACAAATTCTACGACATTTGAACAGTTGAGACATCACTCTCTTATAAATTTAGTATTGAATTTCTAAATACATACGTGTTTTAAAAAGCAAATGTGGTTAATCTCGACATCATTGAACTTTCTCTTTGCTCTGGACTCCTTGTCTGAGGCTGTTTGGGATGGATTAATTTTAACTTTTCTTTCCCGTTTCTTTGCTTTCCCAGTGTATCTGGGGGAAATAACTCTGGTTGATTTGGATATCAAAAGATGTACAATGTGAAGATTTAATTTATCTAAATAGAATTCAGTAATTTTATTCGTTTTGGCTCTCCCTTGAGACTCCAAAGATGTATTCAATAATATATTTGAAAAATCCAGGTATAAAAATCTCTTTTATCTTTTATTCATCTTATATACTCCTTGATTTCTAAGTACTTTTCCTCTTAGACTCATATTACTATCCCATTTTCCTTTCTGGGCTCTACATCAAACAGTGTAGGAATTACAGCAGGAGTGCTATCTGTGGAAGACTTACTCCCCTTGTTTGTTGCAGAAGAGCAGAACATTAAACAGTGAGTGGACTATGCAGAAACGCTCTCCCTCTCCAGCTCTTTTCTCCCTCCCTGCCTCTTTTTTTTTTCACTCTTGCCTCTCCTTCTCTTCCTCTCTTTCTCCCTTTCTTTCTCTCTCTCTCTCTCTCTCTTCCCCCCTCCCCATTCCCAATGGGAGTGTTGTTTATAGAGCATTATAATTTATAACTGAAGAGAGTGGATTTAATTTCAGTGGAGAGGCTCGCCAGCAGGGCGCCAGCCTGCAATCATATGAATCAGCAAGCTGCAAACTCTATTGAATGGAAAGTATTATCGCTGGCCACAAACGGACACTGTTTCTCCTAAACAACTCCCTTGGTGCAGGAAGACCTTGTCTTCATTCATCTATTTTACATATCTACTTCTGTTTTAATTTTGCCATTTCCTAAAAGTGTTTTCTGTTTTAGATTGCAACTTTTCTCTAACTACCTTATTTCCTGACGCAATATTGAAAACTGCTATTGTGTATTTCTGACTGAAATAACCTCTTCTTTCCTGATTGCTTACCATGTATGACTGGTTTTCTGTGTGCTTCTCCTTCCTATATGCAACTCTTTTTTTTATGAGACCTGTTAAACCTTCAAAAAGATTTAGCCATTAGCATTAATATTGTAAAATGCTAGTCAGTTGGATCACCTCAGTTTTATTTAATCGTGGATATTTTGTTTATACTCTGACATTTTTTCTACATTCATGGAAAGATTTATTTTGTTGTCTTTCAAACATCTGGGAGATGATTTCTTATTCTTTACATGACCCATCAAATGTCTTGTAATGTTAGTACTTGTGCCTTTATGCCATGTTTTTCTCAAGTGTTTCAGTCATTTTTTTAGGAAAAGGGATAGAAGATGTGCATGACTTGTGGCTGGTATTTGCTTTTTGCTTTAACTCAAAATCAGCTGCTTTAATGTAGCGAAATTAAATCTCTAGGTCATTCTAAAAATCAGGTTGGACCAACTTTGCTGATACCTTTTTAAGAAGTATTTTACTGAATTCATGTAGCTATTATAATTGTTGGGAATTTTGGTAGTGAATCTTTAACTGAGATTAGACAGATTGCATGACTCTTGCATCACATATCATGCTATCTTCATCCAGGCTTTTAAATAATTTCAATACCTATGCCTTAACAATAAAATCCCAGTTGCACAAATAGCGGGTTAACTGATAATGATATTTGCTTAAAGGGAAAGAGGGATAGTACATGAGACAGTAAGGCAGCTCCGATAAAGGAATTTGATTTAGATTTCATTGGAAAGCCAGACTAGTCTGACTACATTTATTTAAAATGAAGGTCTTTGAAAATACTAATTGAAATACAAAAATTAGCAAATAACAAAAGTGAACTTATAATAACAAAACTTCTAATCAGAAATTTGATTAGAAGTTCATGTTTTGTCAGAAAGAGATCCTTTTTGTTATATAAAAGGAAATTATATATCAGCTTGCGTATTTCCTTGACACAATTTAACATCAATAACTCAAAATATATAACCATATTTTTTCTCATTTCAAGCACAAACTTGTGAATTTATATATATTCATAAATTTTATCCTTTAATAAGTGTGAGAATAGAGCTATAGTCTTCACTGTCTCAGCTAGGTTTTTCTTTTCTTTTTCCTTTTGCCTTTGATTACTCAATAAGAATTACACATGGGAGCAGAAAATCAATATGTTTACCTCTGCTTATTTTCAAAATTGAATGTTGCTGTGGTTTGATATCGAAGGCGGTATACCCAGTATCAGCTTTCAGAGATTTTGTTTGGTTTTAGTTTAAAATTCCCTGTGTAGGTGGATATTACCTCTGACAACAATTAACTCTCAGTAAAAGTAAAATGTTTATTTTTTTCCCCCAAGAAATAGTGTGTGAAATGAAGAAGAAAATTGTGAGATGATTTCAGGTGAACATCTTTCTAAATCCTTTTATTCCTGACTTAAAACCATTTGGTAAGTCTGACCCGAGATATGTGGATTTTTATTGAATTCTGAAGATTACAAAAACTCCAGGCAGCTATCTTCACACATCTCTTCAGATAGTAACCTTGTGCATTTCTGACATCCTCGAGGAGGCGGGAGAGCTATGTTGAAGTGCAGACATTTGATTAAGGTTGGAATGACTCCACAGTAGTGAGAACACCCTTGCCTTCATCTTTTCAGAGGCCTGGAGAGGGAGGCCCTTTATCTTTTCACTGGAATCCTTCTTTGTTTTTGTGTTTTGTTTTGTTTTTGCCTAAAAGATGTTCCTTTCTACCTGTAATGTAACATTCAAGAAAAATCTGGTTTATTTGTGCTTCATCCTGATTAATTCCTATTTTTAAAAATCTATCATAAGAACTCTCAAAATCCAATCCTGGAACAGATAAGTTGTGTTTGCCTGTGTATTCTATGCAAAAGATTAGTTTCTTTAAATTTATATGCACAAGTTAAGTTAATACCTTTGAGAATTTTCTGCAATTGAAGTAAAAGAAAAAAATATGTGGTTGGTATCTTTGATTTTTTTATTTTTATTTTTTGTAGTGACAGAGTCTCGCTGGTATCTTTGATTTAAATGAAAATATATATTGAAAAAGAGAACCATCTATAAATACAATTGTCCAAAATCTTAATATGCTATTAAATTCAAAGGTACAAATTAAGTGCAAGGAAGTACCATTCACTAAAAAGTTGTTTTTTATCATTTAAAGTGGGGTGGTTTTTTTTTTTTTTTTTTGCAGAATTTTTGCTTGTTAATAGTGACGTGACTTCCTAACATATTATCTGATTCCTTGATCAGAAAAACTTTATAAAAATAGTCTGAGTTAATTTTTTTTTAAATTTCCTGGATAACCTTGTAAAAGTCCCTCCACTAGTCATATAGTGAATATGTCGCATTTAGGTAATTGCCATTGCCGTGCTTGATGGTTAATATACGGAATTTCCGAGCACTGATCTAATAAAACTTGCTGGGGCATCATGGCAGACTAGTATGTCTCCCCTCCCTGTGACTGTGCTCCTGCATGGTATGCTTGACAAGCTTAGCAAAGCTTAAAAGTCAGCTACATCTGTGTGATCCAACTTTGCTTTGACTGGGAGCAATTGAGTACACCATTTGTTTTCTTTTCTAAATATCACAAAAATTGTATTTTCCATTTACTAGGGCCTTTTAAGAAAAAATGCCTAGGGCTGATGGTTGACCAACTTTTCTACCATCTATGCCTCCAAAATATATAAAAAGGTCATGGTTTTATTACTGATCGTAGTGGACCACACTATGGTCACTCTAATTAAAACAGCCACCTTGAAGCGGGGGTTGGGTGAGGAAGGCCCTACTTGTGGTGGCTTTCCTCCACATTTTGGAGCTTTGATGTGTTCCTGCAGTTGATATAAATGCAAAGGGCGGGGGGTGTCAGGGAGAGGCAGCTGGCTGGCAGCGACAGATTAAAATATTTCTGACCCACAAATGTAACTAAATGCCCATATTTCTTCATTTAACATAATTAATACCTTGTATTTCCATTGACTTTGATAAAGTGGCCTTCCTCTTCCCATCCCATCCCCCTTCCCTGTGTCAACTTTGGGACGACTACAAGAGATCTATAGTTAAAATACTCTGCAGATGATGAAGGATAGCATGTCTTAAAAAAGCTAACATAAAAGTCTCAATTAGGTTGCAGCCTAGCAGGAAGCTTATAACCACATTAAAATGGAAAAGTTATTTCATTTTTAGTATACTGTATTTCAGCAGCAAGAGTTGCAATCTGAGAGTAATATGAAACATTTTGGTTTGGCTGCCAAGTAAATCCACATTTTGTTATAAATGTATAATTACAGGAAATATATGAAAAGTGTTAAATATTTCTTATCAAATATTGTTAAAGAGGTATTCTGGTTACATTTGGAATTTAGAAAAGGCCTGGGATGGATTTTGATCATGTTACAAGGTCCACTTGTTGCATTTAATTTAAAGCAGTTGTTCCAATTTCATTACCACAGAGCACAGTGTTTTAAAATTTATTCTTTAAAAGACAGAGATAGTGGCACAAAATGTGCTATGGGTTTAAGCAATATTTGATTGATCATGTGATTATATCAGTATCTCTTTTTTCTTTTATTTTGCCTCAATGTACACATTTCTGAATGAAAAGATAGATGAAGTCTTTATTTTGAACAGTCTAGTGGTGCTTGAAGAGGCCATCTGGAAAGGTGATGTCAACGGAGGGTAGAGTGGTTGCTGGTGGAGGGGAGTAGCCAGCGCCCCTCCCCTCAGCATACATACCAGCCCCCGCAATTCCAGTTTCATGGTGCCTGAGTTGCTGTCTGGTTGGTTGAACTCATTCTCCTCAGCTTATATTTAACTCATCACTTGTTCTGGAAAAGTAGTAGTACTGCCTTCTCTGGCCTTTATAAACATGATTGCTGGACAAAGATGAGCAGCATGGATCTGCTGCGATGGTCAGAATTCAAATTATATTACTCTCTCTGAGGCAAAAAGCACACATTTAATGCCATAACTAAATTGGATTCCTTCTACTAAGAAATCCTAAATTCGTGTTTAATAGCCAGCTAAATGTAGAGCTGATTTATATTTATAGGCTGGTTGTAGATTTGGTTGATAGAATATAAAGTTTGATCTGTATGTGGATGGTTTTACTACCCCAAATGAAATGTACATATCCTGGTCCTGCACCATGTTTTTCTTCAGTAAAATTTGAAGATCTTTTATTGGAAAATATCCTGGGTAAGTAAACAGTGATTGCAATGTGTATGGAGCCACGGTTCTTACAGGAGTGGGTATGGTTCACATAGGAAGTGGGAGCCTAGTTAAGATTCCGATTCTCTGTGGGATGGGAATAGGTAGGGAATCATTTCACAGGAGAAGGAGAGCTTGCAAATGGCAGGGGTGTTCCTGCCAGCTGGGTTTCTTTGCATTCCCAACAGAAGAATGTTTCATATCATTTGCCATTTCATATGGTATGAATTTTCTCATACCATAGATATAGAGAAAGGATAGGTATACACACTGTATTTTATTTGGAGATATCCTGACAGAATTTCTGCCTATCTTTTTTCCTGCTACAGTCTGTTGTACAGCAGCAAGACTAAGATGATTCCAGTAATAAGCCTTATTGGTATGGTTCACTGATTTTTTTGGACTCTGCATTTATTTTAGCAGACTTCCCCAATAACATTTTGCAGTTTTCAGCTTTTAGTTGTTGAAAACAAAAATAATAAGTAAACCAGTTCAGGGATATATTTCTCTTTCTGAAACTGATTCCATGTCATAATGCCCTCCTTGGGGAGGAGCAACGTCTCTAGCCCAGGCTGCAACCCGAGGAACCACTCCTGATGGAATATGAGAAAGAAAAGTGTATTATTTACATTCTTAATGTTTTGCTTTTTGTTATTATTTGGGACACTCAAGAGGACCAACACGATGTGAGAGCTTTTTACTTAATAAATTATATACATATATATCTTGTGTAAATTTTATAGGTAATCCTGGAAGTTTAGTCTTACTTTGGGAAAAGATCAAGGCAACGTTCTGTTCACATTCATTCAGCAAATATTTGTTCAGCACCTATTATATGTCATAATAGTGAGTGCACCAGAGGAGATGTTCCTATTAAATGAGTAAAACCCTGCAGCGCACATGATAAATACTGTTTTTAAAAAGTGGTTTTAGGCTGGGTGTGGTGGCTCACGCCTGTAATCCCAGCACTTTGGGAGGCCGAGGTGGGTGGATCATGAGGTCAGAAGATCGAGACCATCCTGGCTAACATGGTGAACCCCCGTCTCTACTAAAAATACAAAAAATTAGCCAGGCGTGGTGGCGGGTGCCTGTAGTCCCAGCTACTCAGGAGGCTGAGGCAGGAGAATGGCGTGAACCCGGGAGGCTGAGGCTGCAGTGAGCAGAGATCACACCACTGCACTCCAGCCTGAGCAACAGAGCAAGACTCCATCTCAAAAAAAAAAAAAAAAAAAAAAAAAAGTTTTTTTCTACACTAAAATTTAGCAGATCAATTCTCAACTATTAGGAGATGGGATGGTTTCTATTCTCTTAACACTTGAATGACCAAGATACTTTAGATTTGAAGTATAATTGCAGTATGTTTTTCCAAGGCAGAGCTTCCCAGAGTCTTTATTAGTTTAAAGGTTTCATTTCTGAGTCCTTTATGGAATGTAGATTAAGAAGTAGTAATATTCCATCTACCCAAAAGTCAAACAAACAAAATTTTTAAAAACTCAAATAGCCAGGCTCACGCCTGTAATCCCAGCACTGTGGGAGGCCGAGGCGGGCGGATCACCTGAGGTCGAGAGTTTGAGACCAGCCTGACCAACATGGAGAAACCCCGTCTCTACTAAAGATACAAAATTAGCCGGGTGTGGTGGCGCATGCCTGTAATTCCAGCTACTCAGGAGTCTGAGGCAGGAGAATTGCTTGAACCCGGGAGGCAGAGGTTGCAGTGAGCCGAGATTGTGCCATTGCACTCCAGCCTGGGCAACAAGAATGAAACGCCATCTCAAAAAAAAAAAAAAAAACCTCAAATAAATCAAAGATTTATTTGAAATTACCAGATTTTTGGACACTGAAATCAATGATAAAGACATGACTTTTTTTTTTTTTTTGAAACATTAATATTGGGAAATTTATAAAACCCCAAAGAAAGTGATGAAAGTACTGTAGAATCATGTGTGTAGTAATTCTGAATCAATGGCAAGATGTTGAATTATCTTCTATATTTGTAAAGAAATATTAAATTATGTTCAGTGTAGTTTTTGTATTAAACATGTGCTATGGTTTCAGTATGTCCCCAGAGTTCATGTGTTGGAAGTTTAATCTCCAATGAAAAGGTGTTAAGAAGTGGGACCTTTAAGAGGTGATTAGGTCTGGGCACAGCAGCTCACCCCTGTAATCCCAGCACTTTGGGTGGCCAAAGCAGGAGGACATTTGAGGACAGGAGTTAGGGACCAGCCTGGACAACATGTTGAGACCCCATCCCTACCAAAAAAGAGTCAATATGTCATGAGGGTTCCACCCCCATGAATGAATTAATGCTGTTATTGCAGGAGTAGGTTAGTTATTGCAGGAGTGGGTTGGTTATCACAGAGTGGGATTCTGACTAAAGGGTGAATTCAGCCCAATTTGCTTGCTCTGTCACATGCTTGCTTCTGCCTTCCGTCTTCCACCATAGAATGACCCTCACCAGAGGCTGGTGTCATGCCCTTGGACTTCCCAGCCTCCAAAACTGAGCCAAATAAACCTGTGTTCTTTATAAATTGTCCAGTCTGTGATATTGTTATAGCAGCAGAAAATGGACTAAGATAGCATGCTTCATAATCTTCTAGTTCCTTATGAGTTAGTGTCCACAAATGATGGATAGGATACCTGTTCATTCAGAAGAATATTCTGTGAACCCCAATATGGTATTCGTTTCCTGATTGGGCCACTTTCCTGGTCATTATGGAAAGGTGAACAAACAAACCCCACATGGGCATTCGGATGGAACAGTGATGATCCTTAGTTGGTTCTCCATGCAGGTGGCTGTTAAAGAAGCAGAGTGCTTTAACATGCCTGCCTGGGAGAAGGCAAGCAGTAACAGCTTCTACCCATTCAATTCTTACTGCTTTTTTATGCCCTTTCCTTACCTAATAATTTCCCTAGTTATCTGATGTATTTCAAAGGAAGCTCTGTTAGAACCAACAGCATGTAATTAGATAGTTTTCTCCCAAAAGGAGCCTTGGGATCCAAAGAAATTAGAATGAACTCACCAAAGAAGCCAGATCCTCTCCTAAAAGGGCACTTAACCTTAGTGCCCACCAATATTTATCTTGGCCACATATATTTTCAGTAGTATTATGCACTCTGAGGACATTTACATTATTTTTAAAAAGTTATTCTACTTTTTTTAAAAAAAGTTTTTTTAAAAAACATTTTAGGCCGGGTGCAGTGGCTCACGCCTGAAATCCCAGCACTTAGGGAGGCTGGGGCGAGTAGATTACCTGAGGTCGGGAGTTCGAAACCAGCCTGACCAACATGGAGAAACCCCCATCTCCACTAAAAATACAAAATTAGCTGGGCATGGTGGCACATGCCTGTAATCCCAGCTACTTGGGAGGCTGAGGCAGGAGAATTGCTTGAACCCGGGAGGCAGAGGTTGCAGTGAGCCAAAATTACACCATTGCACTCCAGTCTGGGCAATAAGAGTGAAACTCTATCTCAAAAAAAAAAAAAAAACTTTTAAAAACTATTTTTAAAACTATTAAAAAAAAACTTTTAAAAAGTTATTCTCTTTTTTAAAAAGTTATTCTCTGTTTTTAAAAAGTCATAATTTATAGAGTACTGGTCACTTACATTACCTGGATTAATTCTTGAAATAACTCAAAGAGGCAGGAATTACTATTTTATATTTTATAGATGAGTAAATGGAGGCTTAGAGATGTTAGGTTATCTCAGCATAGTTACTAAGTGACAGAGCTGGAAGTCAAACTGAGGTTTTGTAAATCTAAATTTTGTCTTTCCACCAAGTGTCACTACATAATTCTTATGATGGTAAGGACATAGCTAAAGTAGGTAATTGCTGCTTCAGCTTCTTGATGAATGAAGGAAACTGAATCTCATAAGTTTTTCCCCGTAATTGCTAGTCTGCAAAACAAACACCTTTCCCAGGATTCCTTTTGGCGGATTATCAACAAGCAAAATCCTTGAATTCCCTCATGGCATATTTTTTGTCCTATAAAGTATCTCGTTTAACTGTAGCTTCATCATAGTCTTCCCTCCAAACTACTTACTAGTTAAAAGGCAGTTTGCATCAGGCCCTTCTAATAGCAAATAGCTCCATAAAGCATTTCCTTTTTTTTTCTCTAAACATTTTATTATTATTACTCTCTCTCTCTCTCTCTCTCTCTGTTTTTTTATTTTTTGGATGGAGTCTTACTCTGTTTCCCAGGTTGAAATGCAATGGTGTGAGCTCAGCTCACTGCAGCCTGCATCTCCTGGGTTCAAGCAATTCTCTTGCCTCTGCCTCCCAAGTAGCTGGAATTACAGGCATGTGCCACCACACCTGGCTGATTTTTGTGTTTTTAGTGGAGATGGGGTTTCACCATGCTGGCCAGGCTGGTCTCGAACTCCTGACCTCAAGTGATCCGCCTGCCTTGCCCTCTCAAAGTTCTGGGATTACAGGCATGAGCCATTGCACCCAGCCTGAACTTTTTATTATTTTTTAATTTTTATTTTTAGAGATGTCATCTCACTCTGTCACACAGGCTGAAGTGTAGTGGCACAATCATAGATCACTGTGACCTTCAGTTCCTGGGGTGGGGTCATCCTCCCACTTCAGCCTCCTGATTAGTTGGGACTACAGGTGTGTGCCACCATGACTGGCGAATTTTGTTGTTGTTGTTGTTGTAGAGATGGAGTCTCACTCTCACTACTCCATCTCTAGAACAACATGGAGACCCAGGTTGGTCTCCAATTCCTAGGCTCAAGCGATCCTCCCACCTTGACCTTCCAAAGTGCTGGGATTACAGGCATGAGCTACCAGGCCCAGCTGAGCACTTCCTTAAAGAATCTATTTATTTTGTGAAATAGGTAAATATTGATTGAATGCTTATTGTGTTTTTAGCAGTGTGGGAGGTCAGAAAACTTTTCCTAATTCAAGGAGCCTTTGTTAGGAAAGGAGGTATAAGTGCATTTCAGTTACTTAAAAGATGAAGAAATACCACAAGGCACTATATGAGTAATTGCAAAATTAATGGCACAGAGAGTAAATGCTTATCATAATATTAGAATTGTAACACTGATAAAGTCCTTATCTAGTCCCACTTCCTTAAAAGAAGATCAAACTCAGAAAGATTAGCAATACAAGCTTAAAATTATACAGCAAGACATTGCCAGATCTAGAATTCAGATCTTTTGACTACCAGTCTCTCACCTGAACTACACGCTCTCCTTGAACTATAGATACTTAGATTTTTGAGAGGGAAATAAAATCTCACTATAGACACTTTTAAGCTTCTGACATGATTCAGCAGATGTCTGTGAAACTGTGTGCTATACCCTGGGCCTTAGGCAGTAGGTACTAGAAAAGATGGTCCTCTGACTCAAGTAGTTTACAGTGTGATAGGGTAGACCGCTAAAAAACTGGACTACAAGGTAAACTTAAGGAAATGACACAGAAGAGCTTTACATACATATGCTGTGAGAGCCCAGACGTCAGAGGAGAAACCCTGTTTATTAGGACTGGTGCTTCTTATAGGGATTACCTTTGAACAGGTGGCAGTATTTGGAAGGGCATTTCATACAAAGGGAAGGGCTGTGATTTGCGTTTTGTTTGTTGTGCTTTCATGATTCGTAGTTATTTTCTTCTACTCTTTCTGGTCTCATCTGTGTTCCCCATGCCTACTTCTCACCGTCTTAGACACCTGTACACGTGCCTCACTGCTAAAACCTACTTTTTGATATTTGCTGTAACTATAGGTTTACTTCTCTCCTCTTTGGTGTGATACAGCGCTGCCTACCTCCTGATGATAGACATCATTTTATTTCTCCATTGGCTTTTATCACTCATTGGAAACAAAGGAAATTTATGCCCATTGACAAAATTTAAGCATTGGCTTATTTTGCTGGGTCAGGTTTGACTTTACTTTTTTCCCATCTGTCTCCTTCTGTCTGTTTTTGATTTCTCTAACTCTAGGGTTTTTTCTACCCTTCCACAATTTCCCCTCCGTTAACTCCCACTCTCTGGAAGATCTTTTTAATGACTCTTTGATCCAACTCTGTATTTATATCATGTGGACCTCTCTTGTTCCTTGAGCCTTTTCTATTTCTCCCTTCTCCTATATTTTGTATTTGGCATTGAATTACCTTCCTGCAAAATGGGCTGACTCCTTTTTGTGTAAAAAATAAATGCAATCAAATGAAAGCTAATTTATTTTTAACAGGGACTTTGAATGCCTGGAGATTAGGTCATAATTTTCTCACCTTTTCAAATATTTATCTCTAATTTTCCCTCCTGCCAAAGTCTAGAATTCCAGAGTGTTTTTCCCCAGTAATTTAATTAGGCCACAAGTTTGAGGCTTAATGGTAGATCAAAAAATGTATGATATGCTTGAGAGATCAAGACAGCAAATTGATTACTGTTGTTGCAAAGGTTGGCAAATGTGGGAGAAGGAGCAGGTTCTGCCCTGTGCTGCAGGATCTGAGTCAGCGATCAAGGTCAGTCTCAGTTCATTAACTTCTTCTGAAGGCTTATAGTCATTGTAAATATAACTGCTCATGCCTTATGTTATCATTATATAGTATGGTTTTGGAATGACTTATGTTCGCCTCAGATGTGTCCTAGAGTAATAGAAGGATGCTGAAATGTCTAGAGTAGTATAAACTGATTTCTGACCATTTTGCCTGGTTTCCTAAAGCCCACAAATGGAAAAGTCTCACCTCTCAAGGTATAAGTGTGGATAAATCCTCTCACATGTGCTGAGATCAGACAGGGGCCTGCTTTTAAATGAATCTTCCAAAAATCATTATTTATTTTGAGGAGCAATATACAGGGATTCTCATTGTACTTCCAGCCAATGCATTATTTAACATTAGAATATATTTCATATTATTAATATCTCACCATCAAGAAAGATGTTTTCTCAACAGTTCTAATACCTATGTCATTCTTATGTTCAGACAATACCGTAACTCTTTTTAACTGTAAATTGCTCCCCTTAGACCCACTTTTAAATAATGTTTAATATATTCCACTTGGAACAAAATGGCAACTCATATTAAGCTTAACAGTTTTTAAGAAGTCTAGGATGAAGGTAACATTTTATGTGCCCAGTCCTTTACACAGAAGTATAATAACGTGGTTTGAGATTTTTGTATGTGGATAATCTAGCTGTGCAATGAGATAGGATTCTTTTTCCTTCTCTTTCCTTTTTATTAAAAAAAAAAAAAAAATTGAGATGGGGTTTTGCTGTGTTGACCACGCTGGTCTCAAACTCCTGGCCTTAAGCGATCCTCCCATCTTGGCCTCCCAAAGTGCTAGGATTACAGGTGTGAGCCCGGCTGAGATAGAATTGTTTCGTTTAAGGATTCCTCAGTGTATTTTAGAAGCACTCCACACCAACCTTTATAAATAAACACAAAGTCAGAAAAATTGTTATACTTTTTCATTTGTTAAACATATTTTGAAGACCATTTGATTTTCAGACAGTGGTGGTGGTGATAAGATAATGTATTGAGGTTGTTTTTAAGCCAAGAATATCTATGGATATGAGACCATTTTTACTTATCTCATTTAAAATAGATTTTGATCCAATTTCTGTGAGTTGATTTTTCTGAAAATGAAATAATTAACATTCCTTTCTTTTCTTTTCTTTTGAGATAGAGTCTTGCACTATCTCCCAGGTTGTAGTGTCGTGGTGCGATCTTGTCTGCCTGCAACCTCCACCTCCCGGGTTCAAGCAATTCTTGTGCCTCAGCCTCCCGGGTAGCTGGGATTACAGATGTGCGCCACCACGCCTGGCTAATTTTTATATTTTGAATAGGAACGGGGTTTTACCACGTTGGCCAGGCTGGTCTCAAACTCCTGACCTCAGGTGATCCGCCACCTCAGCCTCCCAAACTGCTGGGATTAGAGGTATGAACCACCGCGCCTGGCCAGCATTCACTTTCTAATCATTAATTGGGTATTCCACACATCAGATTGTACAAGGCCTTCAGTGAATGCAGGCACCAGACTTACCCTTCCGCTTGAAACAAACTGAACAATGATACGATGTAATGATTTTTGTTTTTGTTTTTGTTTTTTTGAGACGAACTCTCGTTCTGTCACCCAGGCTGGAGTGCAGCGACGCGATCTTGGCTCACTGCAAGCTCCGCCTCAAGGGTTCACACCATTCTCCTGCCTCAGCCTTCCGAGTGGCTGGGACTACGGGTGCCCACCACCATGCCCGGCTAATTTTTTGTATTTTTAGTAGAGACGGGGTTTCACCATGTTAGACAGGATGGTCTTGATCTCCTGACCTCGTGATTTGCCCGCCCCAGCCTCCCAAAGTACTGGGATTACGGGCGTGAGCCACCCGGCCAGTACAATGTAATGGTTTTCAAGGTCTTGGGTAACAGGCAGTTAAGGACAGTGATCCCTGAAAGATGGGAAACAAATGAAGTGAGCCCTGCAATTGTCAGAGCTTGTCGCTGGTACATACTGAAGGAAGGGGAAATCCAGGTGCAGTGCAGCAGTCTTCGTGAGTGGAAGAGATAGAGGTGGGAGGTTGGGGAGGCCAAGGTGGCTACACTTCACAGGGCAGAGTCCCCGAGAGGAAAGAGCTGCACACAGAAAGAGAACATTCTAGAGATCTACAGAGGACATCCTGCAAGCCTTCAGCTGAGCACATGGGAAACTACCCAGGGCCCACAAAAGAGCCACTTAAAAAGATCAGAGGGAACATTCACTGGAGCTTATGCAGGGCTGGGAGTAATTTCTGTTTCCGTTAGCCAGATTGGATAATCTCGTAATTTGCATGTAAACAGATACAAGATTTTTGTGTCAAAAGTGGTGCAAAATTTCCTCTAAATTCCTCTAGCCTTCCTTGCTTAAAAGCAAGACCCACGACACCTCCTAATTAAGTTGTTTATAATCAGTGATAAAGAGAAAAATGTTGTAAGGTTCTTACACTGTACATGAAGTAGTATAATACATCCTAAATGTGTGGACTTGGATAAGTTACAAATATATGCTATACATTCTAAAGCAGCCTCTGAAATAACATAGGTGTAGCTAATCAGTTAACAAATGAGATAAAATGGCATCCTAAAAATATTCAGTAGATCCAAAAGAATGCATGGGAACAAAAAAGAAAAAATGGAACAAAGAATAAATATATGAACTAAAAGAAAACATTTAGCAAGGTGGTAGATTTAAACTTGGCCATATCAAAAGTCATATTGAAT
The DNA here is from genome assembly GCF_007565055.1 of Rhinopithecus roxellana. Lineage (NCBI taxonomy): Eukaryota > Metazoa > Chordata > Mammalia > Primates > Cercopithecidae > Rhinopithecus > Rhinopithecus roxellana. The sequence goes on from NC_044567.1 coordinate 23,268,658, forward strand.
GTAAATGCTCTAAACATTCAATTAAAAGACAGGAAATGTTAGATTGGATAAAAAAGGCAAGAATCAACTATATCCTGCCCATAAAAATCTCACCTAAATATAAAGACATGAATAGGATAAAAGTAAAAGGATAGAAATAATGATATATTATGCTAACACTAATTTTGTTTTATTTATTTATTTTTTTTGAAACAGCATCTGTCTCTGTTGCCAAGGCTGGTATGCAGTGATACAATTACAGCTCACTGCAGCCTCAAACTCCTGGGCTCAAGCCATCCTCCTGCTACAGCCTCCTGAGTAGCTGGGATTTCAGGCATGTGCCACCATGCCCTGCTAATTAAAAAAAAAAAAATTTGACCAGGCGCGGTGGCTCAAGCCTGTAATCCTAGCACTTTGGGAGGCCAAGACGGGCGGATCACGAGGTCAGGAGATCGAGACCATCCTGGCTAACACGGTGAAACCCCGTCTCTACTAAAAAATACCAAAAAACTAGCCGGGCGAGGTGGCGGGGTCCTAGAGTCCCAGCTACTAGGGAGGCTGAGGCAGGAGAATGGCGTAAACCCGGGAGGCGGAGCTTGCAGTGAGCTGAGATCCGGCCACTGGGCTCCAGCCTGGGCGACAGAGCAAGACTCCATATCAAAAAAAAAAGAAAGAAAGAAAGAAAGAAATGGAGTCTCACTGTGTTGCTCAGGCTGTTCTTGATCTCCTGGACTTTGATTCTCTCACCTTTGCCTTCCAAAGTGTTGTAATTACCAGCGTGAGCCACCACACCCAGCAAACACTAAGCTTTAAAAAGCAGGAATGGCTATATTGATAGACAAAGTAGACTTCAGAACAAAGAATATTATCACAGAATAAGGAAACATTTCGTAATTACAAAGGGGTCAGTTCATGAAGAGAGCATATCAATTCTGAATGTTTGCCTCTTTACAGAGCTTCAAAACACATGAAACAAAACTGATAGAACTGCGTGTAGAATTAGGTAAACACACAATTATAGCTGGAGATTCAACATCTCTTTCTCAGTTCTTAATAGAATAGACAAAGAATCAGCAAGAAGGAGATAGAATATTTAGAATAACACTAATCACCAACTTAATCTAGTTGACATTTATTGAAAAACAAAAAAACACTACCAGCAGCAGAACCACCTTCTTTACAAGTGCACAAAAAATATTTACTATAATAATTCATATTCTGGCTGGGCGCGGTGGCTCATACCTATAATGCCAGCACTTTGGGAGGCCGAGGCAGGCGGATCACGAGGTCAGAAGATCGAGACCATCCTAGCTAACGCGGTGAAACCCCGTCTCTACTAAAAATACAAAAAAAAAAAAAAAAATTAGCTGGACTTGGTGACAGGCACCTATAGTCCCAGCTACTTGGGAGGCTGAGGAAGGAGAATGGCATGAACCCGGGCAGTGGAGCTTGCAGTGAGCCGAGATCGCACCACTGCACTCCAGCCTGGGCGACAGAGCGAGACTCCATCTCAAAAAATAATAATAATAGTAATTCATATTCTGAGTCCTAAAGCAAGCCTCAGTAAAGCTAAAGGATTTAAGTCATACAAAGTGTCTTCTGAGCACAATGGAATTAAATTAGAAATCAGTAGCCACAAGGGATTTACAAAAATCACCAAATACTTGGAACCTAACACATCTAAGTAGCTCATGGATTTAAGAAATAAAAAGGAAAATTAGAAATTGTTTTGAGGCCAGGCACAGTGGCTCATGCCTGTATTCCCCGCACTTTGGGAGGCCAAGGCAGAAGGATCAGTTGAAGCCAAGATTTTGACACCAGCCTGGCCAACACTGAAATCCCATCTCTACTAAAAATAGAAAAACTTAGCCGGGCGTGGTGATGCGCACCTATATTCCCAGCTGCTTGGGAGGCTGAGGCATGAGAATCATTTGAACCCGAGAGGCAGAGGTTACAGTGAGCTGAGATAGCACCACTGCACTCCAGCCTGGGTGACAGAGCAAGGTTCTGTCTCAAAAAAAAAATTAAAACATATCAAAATTCATGAGACATGCTAAAACAGTAGTTAGAGGGAAATTTATAACACAAAATGCCAATATTAGAAAAGAAAAATGGTCTCAAATCAGTGGCCTCACCTCTCATCTTAAAAAACTATATAATATGGGCCAGTGCTTTGGGAGACTGAGGCTGAAGGATCACTAGAGGCCAGAAGTTTGAGACCAGCCTAGGCAACATAGCAAGACCCCACCTCTATAAAACGATTTTAAAAAATTAACTGGGCATGGTGGCGCAGGTCTGTAGTTCTAGCTACTCAGGAGGTTGAGGTGGGAGATCACTTGAGCCCAGTAGTTGGAGGTTACAGTGAGCTATGATCATGCCACCGCACTCCAGCCTAGGTGACAGAGTGAGACCCTATCTCAAACAAACAAACAAAAAAACCCAAAAACTATAATGCAGATCAAAGTGGAAATTAATTAAATAAAAACAGAAAAATCAAACCTTAGTTCTTCATTTTAACACCAATAGTATAATCCATTTTTAAAAATGGAAATTGGACATCATCAAAATCAAGAAAGGCGTTCCTCTGATGATACTATTAATGGGTTGCCACACACCGGAAGAAAATAGTTGAATATTTTTAAATTTACAAATAAAAATTGTATATATTTGTGATGTACAACAAGATTGTTTTTGTGTGTGGTGAGAACACTTGAAATTTACTCTCGGCAGTTTTGAAATGTACAGTATATTAACTGATGAACAGTAAATTATTAACTGTAGTCACCATTCTGTCAAACAGATCTCAAGAGACTTACTCCTCCTTATTAAAACTTTGTGCCATTTGACCTACATCTCACCATTTCCCTCACCCCAGCCTCTGATAACCACTGTTCTACTCTCTGCTTCTGTGAACTTGATTTTTTATCAAATCTGCCTATAATTGAGATCATAGGTCATTTGTCCTTACATGCCTGGTTCTTTTCATTTACCATAATGTCCTCCAAGCTCATCCATGTTGTCACAAATGACAGGATTTCCTTGTTTTTTAAGGCTGAATAGTATTCCATTGTGCATATGTAACACATTTTCTTTCATCTGTTCATCTGTTGATGGACATTTAGGTTGATTCCATAACTTGACTGCTGTGACTAGTGCTGTAATGAACATGAATGCACAGATATCTCTTCAACACACTAATTTCCTTTCCTCTGTGTATATACCCAATTTTAAGATTGCTCGTGGTTTGTATGGTTGAAATAAGGAGATGGCCAAAGTGTGATTTCAATAATCACATGGTGTATTATCATACAAAGAGATTATCTTCCCTGCCCCCCTACAATGCTCAAACGGGGAGAAAATGAGAAAAAAATCTTGTAGGGAGTACACTCGATAGACACGGTGAATTCCTTTTTATCTAGAGTCCAATTGATGAATTCTGGTAGCTCAATTAAGATAGAATCAGGCCTCAGTGGAAGTGAAGTCTAATCACAGTTCGATATGTACTTTTCTATGAGAACTTCTCAGGAGAGATGGTTTGACCACACACAAGTCCTTCTAAACTAGTGAGTGGCGCAGGTATTGGCGGGTAAGACTTTGGAGAATAGCTTGAAGGCTGACAAAGAGTAGTCCTGCTGCATCCTGAGGTCTCGGTGTGTCTTGTCAAAGTCCTGGGGTTAGGCCAGGCATGGGTGGTTCACACCTGTAATCCCAGCACTTTCGGAGGCCAAAGCAGGAAGATCACTTGTCGGCAGGAGTTCGAGACCAACCTGAGCAACTTAGTGAGACCCACCCCCCCCATCTCTGTAAAAAATATAAAAATTAGCTGGGTGTGGTGGTGCATGGCCATGGTCCCAGCTACTCAGGAGACTGAGGCAGGAGGATCACTTGAGTTCGAGGATGCGGTGAGCTATGATTGTGTCACTGTGCTCCAGCCTGGATGACACAGCAGAAAAAAAAAAAGCTCTTGGGTTTACATGTGTTTTGGAGTCCAGTGGGTGAGACCAATAACTCACATATGCGGTCTGATAAGGGGTGACGTAACATTGTCATGGGGAAGGGCATTATACTCCATGTTTTTTTTTTTTTTTTGAGACGGAGTCTCGCTCTGTCACCCAGGCTGGAGTGCAGTGGCCGGATCTCAGCTCACTGCAAGCTCCGCCTCCCGGGTTTAGGCCATTCTCCCGCCTCAGCCTCCTGAGTAGCTGGGACTACAGGCGCCCGCCACTTCGCCTGGCTAGTTTTTTGTATTTTTTTAGTAGAGACGGGGTTTCACCGTGTTCGCCAGGATGGTCTCGATCTCCTGACCTCGTGATCCGCCCTTCTCGGCCTCCCAAAGTGCTGGGATTACAGGCTTGAGCCACCGCGCCCGGCCAAACAATGTTTCGTTTGACCCCGACGTGATCCATGTTTTTATCTTAGCCAAACATGTCACCAATGTAGCAAATTATGTGAAAGTTTGGGATCATTTCAAAGCTGTCCCAGCTAGATTATATGATAGCTCTATTTTTAATTTTTGGGGAAACCTCAATTATGTTTTCCATAATGGCTGTACTAATTCACATTCCCACCAATGATACACTGTGGTTCACCGGGAGAAAATATTAATGGAAGCTACACATTGGGAGAAAGTATTTTCCAATCACCCAACTGATAAAGGGCTTGTATCCAGAATATATAAATATAAAAAACTCAGAACTCAGGAATAAGAAAGCTAACAACTGAATTAAAAAATAGGTAAGTTTGAGACTAGGCGTGGTGGCTCACACCTATAATCCTAGCACTTTGGGAGACTGAGGCAGAAGGGTTGCTTGAGTCTAGGAGTTAGAATCCAGCCTGGGCAACAGAGTGAGACCCCAGCTCTACAAAAAACAACAGAAAAGTAGCTGGATGTGGCAGTATGGCCTGTAGTCCCAGCTACTCTGGAGGCTGAGGTGGGAGGATCGCTTAAGCCTGGGAGGGGGAGGCTGCAGTGAGCCATGATTGTGCCACTGCACTCCAACCTGGGAGACAGAGCAAGACCCTATCTCAAAAAAAAAAAAAAAAAAAAAAAAAAAAAAAGAAAAGAAAAAGAAAAAATTTGGACAAATTTAAAATGTAGAGAAAATATTTTCCCTAAACTGTCAACCTTATTTATAAGGTAAGATAACGGTTATTTAATATATTATGTATATATATGTTTAATATATGGCTAATATATTTATTTTTCTGGCTTTATATACTAATATATACTATGTTTATATATAGATATAAAACCAGAAAAGCCATTAACCAGAAAATATTTTTCTTCCTATTTTTGTTTTCATTTCACTCAATGATATAATTTTTATTCTTATTTCCTGATAGTAAAAGAAAAAATGAACCCAACCCTCAAAAGGCCAAGGCCCTGTCCCCCTATTGTCAGTGTTTTGTTTTTTCTGACAGGTTGAAAATTGTGTAATGTCTACTTATTTATTTATTTAGAGATAGGGTCTTGCTCTGTCACCCAGGCTGGAGTACAGTGGTGCTATCATGGTTCACTGCAGCCTCCACCCCCTTGGCTCAAGTGATCCTCCCACTTCAGTCTCCCAAGTAGCTGGGACTACAGTCATGTGCCAATATGCCCCAACAATTTTTGAAATGTTTTGTAGAGACAAGGTCCCACTGTATAGTGCCCAGGCTGTTCTTGAACTCCTGGGCTCCAGTGATCCTCCTGCCTCAGCCTCCCAAAGTGCCAGGATTATCGGCATGAGCCACTGTACTCTGGCCTCAATCTTTTATTTTTTAAAATGGGCAAATGATTTGAACTGATTTCATCAAAGAAGATATATAGATGGCAAAGAAGCATATGCAGAAATGTTTAGTATCATTAGTCCTTAGAGATCTGCAAATTAAAACAAAAATGAGATCTCACTACATGCTTATTAAATATCCCAAAATTTAAAATGCTGAACATACCTAGTCTTGGAGCAAGGACACAGAGCAACTAGAGCTCTTGTACATTGCTTTTGGAAAGAGAAACTTGTACAAATGTTTTGGAAAACTCCTTGGTAGTTTCTTAAAATATTAAACATGCACTTATCATATGATCTAGCCATTCCATTCCTAAATATTTAACCAAGAGAAATGAAGGCATTTGTCCATATAAGAACCGTACATGAAAGTTTAGTATCAGCTATATATACTTGTAGTAGTCAAGATCTGGAAATAACCCAATGTCCCTTGACAGGTAAATGGAGAAACAAATTGGTATTTATCTATAAAATGGAACACTACTTGGCAATGAATAGGAATGAATTCTTGATAAATGGAATAATATGGGTGGATCTCAAATAATTAAGCAAAAGGAGCCAGAACAAATGAATACATACTATATGGTTTCATTTTTATAATACGCTAGAAGATGCCAACTAATCTGTGGTAATTGAAAGCAAGAAGTGGTTTCCTGGATATACCAATGAGGCAAGAAGAGAGATGGATTACAAAGGGGCATGATTTAACCTTTGGCTGTGATCACTATACTATGTTTATTATCTTGATCGTGGTGATGATTTCATGAGTGTATACATATGTTAAAACTTGTAAATGTTGCACTTTAATTATGTCTAACTCAGTGTATGCAATTAAACTATCAAAATATATTCTCAAGGATGGTGGTTTATACCCTTATTCTATATTCTGTTCAACAGTGCTCTTTTGAGATTTTTTATTTAGTATACCAATTAATTTAGTAGGTCTTTTAAGTGGAAGTTATATGTCTATCTTTTGCACCTGACTTGTTTCCAAACCCATCATTATTTAATGAGAGAGCTAAATTCATGGCATTTTGATTTTAGACTAAACATTGAATATGTACATTACATAAGACTATATATTATAGCTACTAAATGGGTAATCTTTTGTCCTATATCTCTACATTCTATCATAAAAAATTAGACACTTGTATCTTTGAATGTCTGAGTTGGTATTTTGCTTTAGACTCTTCAAATACCAGGCTTTAATCCCAATCTCTTTTTTTATTTTAAATTAAAATTCACAGATTCTGGTTTGGTGGGCTGTATACACTCAATCTGCACTCTTATTCCATGGAAGTCCTGCTTGGACATTATATTTTGAAATCTGTATTACAGTCTTTTATCCTTTTATTAGTTTAGTACTTTAAACCTTAGACATAAAAAAGAAGACTATCAGTGAAAATCAATTGAAATGTAGTTAGATAAAGATCTGATGTACAAGCAGAAGGCTTAGTTGCAGCACAATATAATCAATTAGGACTCTCCAGCTGCATACAGAGTTTTACCCATCCAATCACTTTTCACACATTTCTTCCATTAGGTTGACTAGAGTTATTCTTCTTTTTTAATGTGAATTATGATGAATGAGATTGTTGTTATGAATATAGAGATGGGTCATTATCCTACAGAAACCAGATCGTGCTGGTGTTTAGTGATTAGGGCTATCTGCTTCTGCTATCAATAAAGTACAGATTTATCTGTCTCAAATTATGATTGGAAAGCCGTAGTCATTGTTATCTAATTCATTTAACAATGTTACAATACAAATGTATAATGTAAAATTGTTTTTGTTCAGCTGGGTAATTGACATAACTTTTAAGTTGTGAGGGTAAAGGAATATAATTTATCAAATAGAGGTGGGAAATTTTTCATGACTTAAAATCAAATAAATATTCCTCAGGAATTAGTACCCCCAAATTTAACATCCTGGGTATAGCCTTTAAGAATGTCAAAATGTAGAAAGAACAAATGAAGTTTATGCACCCTATATGAAAACACTGGAGCTTTGCAAAGTAATGAGCATCAGTTTATTACAGAAGTTCTGTAATTAATTATTACAGTCTAAAAAATGACACAATGTTTTCCTGGGCTTGGGTTGAGGAATTCAGGAGGTGGAAAGGAGTTATTGGATCTAGTTTAATGCACCAAGTGACTGGAAATGCCATTGCTAGGTAAATTGGGCTGTTAGCCTAACATTAGCACTTTTTATTAAAAAGAAATACTCAATGCTTAGAAAACTTCCACCCAGGTAGATTAGTAGAGAAGGTCTTGCTAGAAACAGCTATTTAATTTTAATCAAACTTGTTTTTCTTTGCCCTTAAAATTGAATTTTTGTTTTTGTTCTTATTTTAAGTTTTTCCTATTACAGACTCCTATTGTCAGAGAAAAAGACTTTTTCTTTTTCTTTTTCTTTTTTTTTTTTTAATCTACAATACAGTACCTACAATACTTGGCCCTCACAGATGTCAGTGCATGGACAGAAAAATTTCATTGTCTGCAGTCATGGATAATTTTAACATCATGTGGAAAAGTAGGAACTGTTGCCTGACTGTATTGGACACCAAAGAAAGCCCCAGTAGACAGGCTATTCTTGGAGCTTGCAGGCCTGCCTTTCAGGCCCATTGATGAAAAGACCTTTGTGTTTTGTGCCATGAGGTGGGGGAGGAGTAGTGTTCAGTACTAGAAGAGTTAATAAACACCAAGAGCTGTGCTCATCTTGTAGCTTTACTAAGGCTTAATCTGTAAGCTTGATTACCTCCTAACCCTCTATCTCTTGCCTCTCCCTTCAAGCACTGCAGGGGCTTTATGGCGGTATTAGTGGCATTTTGCCCAACATTGGCTTTAGGGAAATCATTCTACAAGAAAGAAAAGCAGAAAGACTGAATCTGTCTGCTGTGTGTGGTCATTAACACAAGGATAACCTTATGAACTCCAGAGGGAGGAGGGGATGTCTGTCCTTACTAGAAAACTACAGGTAAAATGTCACTGTTTTTTGCTTTTTTTTCTTTTTTTTTTTTTTGGCAGCCCAATTTGTTATAGGCCTACTGGCATCATCTAGAAGCACTCACTTGAGACATTTTCAGCAGGATATTCAATCATTTATAATGCAGTGTCCTTTGTATTCTCTGAGCTGTTTCATAAAAATATATCTGCAAGCTGTAGCGACCTGGGATTTTTTTGTTAGAGACACATACACAGAGTTTCTATGTAATTAATTCCTGGTATTGAGATATTTTGGAGTCCGAGACCAGATTGAGTGCACCGTTTCGCCAAACATCATTAAGTCATTAGTTTAGTAAGGGACTTGTTGTGAAGGACCGATTAAAAGCTCAGAGAAGCTGTCGTACATTTTTATATTAATCCCAGGAGCTTTCTAATATTCTCTTTTCTCGTTCTAATGAGAAGTCTCAGATAATGATGTATTATTTCACTTTAAAAAATCTTGGAAGATAAACCAAGACAGGAAAATGATTATGGCCACAGATAAGAGATTAAACTATTCAGCCAACAAGCTGTAATAAATAAACTCTAAGCCAATGTACTGTTAAACTGGGAGCCACTGGGTAGAAATAATTTGGCTAAAATTCTGGCCCAGTGTTGTCAGAGGGTATGAAAGAAATAATGAAAATTCTCCCTTGCCTCAGGGTAAGTACTAGACTGCACATCCAGACTTGACCGTCAGGTCACCTAAAGGACAGGTGCCCTAGAAAATATGAGGAAACAACTCAGAGCACCCAATAGCAAGTGAGGCACTTCGATAGCATGTGATGGCTGAAGCTTGCTACCTTTCTCAGGAGCATCAGTCCCATGCTTTGTGTCTGCACAGTGGAACATAAAGCAGCAGTGCAGATGGCATATGGCACTGTCTGCAGTAGGCTTTGTGCTGTAGGCACAGAATAAAGTTATCCTAGCCATGGACCACTTGAAATGAAGGGGAAATAAGACAACCATGTAGAGCCTGAGAATAGAATATAAGCACCATGAGGACAGGGTCTTATCTTCTGTCATTGTGTCTCTAGTTGGAATAGTCCCTGATGGATTATAGCAGTTTGATTTAAAAAGAATCTAAGGTCAGGCACAATGACTCACACCTGTAATCCTAGCATTTTGGGAGGCTGGGGTTGGGGGAATCACTTGAGCCCAGGAGTTCAAGACCAGCCAGAGCAACAAAGTGAGAACCTGTCTCTACAAAAAATTAAAATAAAAATAAAATTAGCCCAGCATGGTGGCACACGCCTGTAGTCCCAGCTACTCAGGAGACTGAGGTGGGAGAATCACTTGACCCTAGGAACTCAAGGTTGCATTGAGCTGTAATAGCACCACTGCACTCCATCCTAGGCAAAAGAGCAAACAAACAGTTTAATTAATTAATTGGTATGACTGGTGAGGGACAAGATGATTAGTTCCTTGCCTAAGCCCATGCTTATATGCTAAGGGCTGAAACTGTGAAGACGCACTGGTAGTGGTTAAATGTAGGATTGTAATCAGATCAGAGCAAAGTATAGAGTTGCCATTAAATAATTCTGATAGCCACTCAGATAACTGAGAAGTGATTTATTGCTGTAGGTGATATTATCTTTGAACCTTTGCTTGACCATTTATGGACCAATACACCCAGAAACAGTCTTTCGTGTAGTAACCCAGCCAAAGAGCTTAACTATTTTAATCATTTCCCTTTGATAGTCTGGTCATTTCTTTTGTCTTTTGAAGAAAATGCCCACTATTTGGTGTTTCTTTCTGAGTTGCCAAATGCTGAGAAAGCAGACAGTAATTGATGTAGTGAAGATATTTTGCTTCTGTTACTCTGATCATCTACATATAGAGACACACTGGACGGTAAGAGTCAACTCTTAAATCAAAATAAATAGAAGCTCCACCATGATTTTTTCATTGTCTGCTGTAACTAAGTTTGCCTTTATTCTTGAGTTGAAGTACATGATACGACAGCAGAGGTTGGAAACTTTTTAGTTGCTTAATATTTTATTTCTAATACCAAAAGTCTTGCTTTTTCCTTTTTTTTTTTTAATCTTGAGACAGGGTCTCACTCTGCTGCCCAGGCTGGAGTATAGTGGCATGATTCTAGCTCATTGCAGCCTCAACCTCAGGCTCAAGGGATCTTCCCTCCTCAGCCTGCCTTGTAGCTGGGACTACAGGTGTGCACCACTATACCTGGCTAATTTTTTAAAATTTTTGTTTAGATGAGGTCCTACTATTTTGCCCTGATGGTCTCAAACTCCTGGCCTCAAGTGATGCTCCCACTTTGGCTTCTCAAGGTGTTGGGATTGTAGGCATGAGCCACCACATGTGGCCATTGCTTTATGCTTGAGATTAAAAATGCTGTCTCATAGTATCCGGATATTCTAAATTTTGTGAAAGCATCCCACCATTTTTGAGAGGCATCTAAACCATTTTTAGCTAGTTGTTTATTAACAGGAGTGGAAGAGTGTGAACTATGAGTTTGTGATAGCGTTTTTTTTTTTTTTAACTTCTTATTTTGAAAAATTTTAAACATCGGCAGAAAGAGAGAGAATAGGCTAAAAAATCCCCACTAGCCATCAACCCATCTTCAATAATTATCAATAAATAACCAAGCTTATTTCATCCTTATCTCCCTAACCCTACTCTTTGCTGGTTATTTTTATTTTAACAGCTTTATTTAGGTATAATTTACATACAATAAAATTTATCCATATTAAGTGTACAATTTAATGATTTTTTAGTAAATTGACAGAGTTATGCATCCAATACCACAATGGAGTTTTAGAATATTCCTATTACCCCATGTTCCCATATGCTCCTTAATAGGAGCTCACACTCCCCAACCCTAGGCAGTCATTGATCTAATTTCTGTCTCTATGTATTTGTTATTCTGGACATGTCATGTAAATGGAAACATACAATATGTAGTCTTTTGAGGCTGGCTTGCTGGCCTAATGTTTTTGAGATTTATTCATGTTGTTGAATGTAGAATGTTGTGGACCATGTCAGTACTTTGTTCTTGTGGTCATGGGCCCCTTTTCACTGAGCTTTCTTGGCCTTTATCTTGACTTGAATTTGTGGGCTATCTGCTGAGTAACTTCCCTATTACTTTCAGTGTCGTTTTAGAGGAAAGGACAGTGTTGTTTTGTCTTTGTTTTAATAAAATGATATCTCCTGTGTGACCATGCTGATTCTTAAGTTGTTTAAGAAAATATTTCCTTAATGGAAGAACCTTCTTTGAATATCATTTTTTAAAATTTGCCATTACAGTTTTTCCTGAAGAAACTCCCTTTCATTTAAAAATCTATAGTTCCTTGCTTTTAGAAAAGAAAACATTGCCGGGCGCGGTGGCTCAAGCCTGTAATCCCAGCACTTTGGGAGGCCGAGACGGGCGGATCACGAGGTCAGGAGATCGAGACCATCCTGGCTAACACGGTGAAACCCTGTCTTTACTAAAAAATACAAAAAGCTAGCTGGGCGAGGTGGCGGGCGCCTATAGTCCCAGCTACTCGGGAGGCTGAGGCAGGAGAATGGCGTGAACCTGGGAGGCGGAGCTTGCAGTGAGCTGAGATCCCGCCACTGCACTCCAGCCCGGGCGACAGAGCGAGACTCTGTCTCAAAAAAAAAAAAAAATAATAATAATAATAATAATAAAGAAAACATTACTTTAAAATTTGCCATTTCATGTGTCAGTTGCCATATTGTTCACTCTAGGAAAATTTATTGTCAAGAGCTTATAAGAACAAAAAGCACCATCTTAAGTATGGTTTTTAGACAAGCATGTTTTGAACTCCATGTTATCTCAAATTAGAAATTTTCCCTTATCTCTGTAGTTCAAAATATATTTTTATCTAGTTATATTCAATGTAATATATTTTTAGTTAATACATGTTTTAATTCATATGATGCCTCAAGCTAAGTATTGTACAAAGGACTCATAAACATATGTTTGTTATATTTTTCTACATGAAGTTTAAGACGTTCAAAATGTCCCCTAAGCATGGTGCTAAAGTGCTATGTATCTGTTGTTCCTAAGCTTTATTTAGGTAAATGTTATAGTGCAGTTTGCTGTGAGTTTAATGTTAGTGAATCTACAATATGGTATGTCCAGAAAAAGAAAGAAGGAGTTCACCAACCTGTATAAAGCTTCTTGGGAAAATGCTGGGATAGTACCTATAGTGCTTGATTGAAACTATGGAAAAGATAGAAAGGTGGCTAAATTTGTGGATTTATGAGAAAACGAACTGTTGATAGGCTGAAAGCCAAAGAAATTTACATTACCCAGGGTCAGGAAGATGTTATGCCCTTCTCAGCTAGTGCTGGCTGGTTTGAATGTTTCAAAAGGCAATATGGTGTGAAGAATATTAAACTTTCAGGCAAGGTATGGTCTGCAAATGCAGAAGAATTTTTAAAGTACCAGCTTAAGTGTTACACAGGAAAAGGGTTATGTGGAAAAGCTGGTTTTCAACACTATTGAGACTGGCTTGTTTTCGATTGAGGAGACATTGACAAGTGAACCGATGTTATGTGTAATAAATGACATTTTAGTTGATGAAAATGTTGTGACCAGAGTTTTGCAGGAACCTAACCCTGTTTTTCCCATAGAAATTTCAGTATTCACTAATTCAGTGTTCATAGTGACTTCCTAAGTACATTGAGTAATGAGAATAGATTGTCATTGATAAAGTAATTGTGTGCAAAATATGTAAAGAACTCTTATAACTCAATAATGAGAAAAAAAACTCAAAAAGTGGGCATTTGGACAAACACCACAGAAGATTTTTAAATGATAAAAAAAAAAAGTACATGAAGAGTTGCTCTGTCATTAGTCATTGGGGAAATGATACTGTGTACAACTAGAATGGCTGAAATTAAAAGACTGACAATACCAAGACCTGGTGAGGATGTACAGAAACTGCAGAACTCTTACACTGTACATTGTTTTGGGGAATGCAAAATGGTATGTCCACTTTTTAAAATAGTTTGATGGTTTCTTATAAAGTTAAATATACACTTGCCATCTCATCTTACCATTCTATGAATAGGAATTTACTCAGGAGAATGAAAATCAGTGTTTATAAAAAAAAATTGTATATAAATGTTCATTGCAGCTTCATTCTCAATAGCCAAAAACTAAAAGCAAACCAAATGTTCATCAACTGGCAAAGGGACAAACAAATCATGTTACCTCCCTACTTAGCAATAAAAAGAAGGAAGTACACAGCAACATAGATGAATTTCAAAGCATTGTGCTAAGTGAAAAAAGACAGACATAAAAGAATATATCATCTGTGATTCTATTTATATGAAGTTCTAGAAAAAGCAGAACTATACAGGTAGAATGCTGATCAGTGATTGCCAGGGGCCAAGAGATGGGGGAAACGGATGGATAAGGGGACTTTTTGGAGTGATGGAAATATTCTATATCTTGATTATGGTGCTGATTACATTCTATATGCATTAAAAAAAAAAAAACTTTATCAATCTCAGCACTTAAAATGGGTGAGTTTAATTGAGGATAAGTTAAAGCCCTTACAAAGCTGGTTAAAAAAACAGTGACAGAAACTCTTTACCAAAACCTGTAAGGCTTTGGTTGACTTGCCAGAATCAACCTGCCAACACAAACCAAGACTTTGTTATCAGGGACGTTCAAGATAGATCCTTCACTAAGAGATTTTAAGAACTCACTCAAAATAAATAATAAAATTAGTACCTACTTTTCCAACTTAAAAAAAATAAAAAATGTATTTGAATGTATAAGCCTCTACTTCAGCCAAAGCTCCTGGTGGGTTGGGCTGTCTCCATATACAGTAGTAATAATTAAAATTTTTCTTTCTTCAAGTGGCTACTAGTCTAATGGTTTAAATGCTTACCCATATTCTACTATATTGTCTTCCATGACCATGCTGTGACCTCTCAAAACAAAAGTTAGAGATCGGAAGTAACCAACTGACAATTACAGTGGTTGATACACTCCAGTTTAAATAGAAGGGTCCTCGGTTAAAATATGGTTCATTCATCGGTCAAACTGTCCTTATTTCCTTTAATTGAATTAAGATGGACAAATGAGAGATGTGTGCAAGACAGAAAAAAAAATCCTTTCACAAATCACTGTTATCCTCTCTCTGAGTGTAAAACGAATCAATTAAAAGCATGTCAAAGCATCTTTTACTGTTGAACAACTTTAATGCAGAAAATATTTATTAAAAAAAAGAGTGAGGCCGGGCGCGGTGGCTCAAGCCTGTAATCCCAGCACTTTGGGAGGCCGAGGCGGGCGGATCACGAGGTCAGGAGATCGAGACCATCCTGGCTAACACGGTGAAACCCCGTCTCTACTAAAAAAATACAAAAAACTAGCCGGGCGAGGTGGCGGGCGCCTGTAGTCCCAGCTACTCGGGAGGCTGAGGCAGGAGAATGGCGTAAACCCGGGAGGCGGAGTTTGCAGTGAGCTGAGATCTGGCCACTGCACTCCAGCCTGGGTGACAGAGCGAGACTCCTTCTCAAAAAAAAAAAAAAAAAAAAAAAAAAAGAGTGAGAAATCGGTTACCTTATACAGTTAAACATAATTTAACGTTATCTCTGAGAATTGTGGATTATTTTATATCCTCATGTTTGGCTAAAAATTATAACTTTGCGCTAAGAAAGCCTTCATTTTTCCTCTTATCTTCAAGTTGGAAATACCAACTAAGAAAATACAAAATATAAGAAAATACACAATTCACACTTGTATACACACAATTTCGTTTCATCCGTACATTTACTAAATAGTTCCTTGGGAGAGATGTAACATTAGAATGGAGGGTGAAATATAATTTTTATTTTTTCGCCTAGTAGCCAATTGCTTTGAAAAATGTAGTGTGTCTTCTCTTTCTAGTGCCTTAAATTGCTATTTAACATATGATAGCTTATTTATATATTCATACACATTCTATAAAACAATTTTAACCCATATATTAAGGTTGTCTTTATTACAGTTAGTTATCCATCCCTAGATCTTAGCTCTGTTTTCACTAGTATATATTTTTAAATGTATACTGCTTAATGAAAACATTTTTAACCTGTGTGTTGATTTTATTACAGTTATCTATCCTTATATCTTAGCTCTGTTTTCAGTAGTATACACATGTAAATTTATGCTGCATAACTCAGAGAGCCTGCTTCCAGCTTGTCTTTCTTACTTTTTCATACTTGAATATGTTTTTTCCTGCTTTCTAAATTTCGTCATAAATATGCTCATAACTTATTTTAATTGTTCATTTCAATTTGTCTTAATATTATTTTAAATTTTCAATCGGTTCAAAATTCAAAACATAAAAGGATACATAATGAAAAATCATTTCTCCCTTCCCTGCCCCTAGCCACCCAGTTTCTCTGTTTAGAGGCCACCAATATTAACAGTTTCTCTTTTTTTTGTTTTGAGATGGAGTCTCGCTCTGTCGCCCAGGCTGGAGTGCAGTGGCGGGATCTCAGCTCACTGCAGGCTCCGCCTCCCAGGTTCACACCATTCTCCTGCCTCAGCCTCCCGAGTAGCTGGTACTACAGGCGCCGGTACTACAGGCACCACTACCACGCCCGGCTAATTTTTTTGTATTTTTAGTAGAGACAGGGTTTCACCGTGTTAGCCAGGATGGTCTCGATCTCCTGACTTCGTGATCCACCCGCCTCGGCCTCCCAAAGTGCTGGGATTACAGGCGTGAGCCACCATGCCTGGCCAACAGCTTCTTTATTCTTCTAGAAATGTTTTGCAGTATACATTTGGGTAGGGGAAAAAATGAAGTAACTCTTATTTATTCAAAATTTCAAGAGTATTAAAGTGCCATTTGTTTCTACATGTTATTTTTATTGAGTCAACTTGCCAACACAAACCAACATAAACCGAGACTGTAAGTGTTATCGAGGACATCAAGATAGACCCTTCACTAAGAGATTTTAAGAACTCACTCAAAATACTCTCAGCATGAGGCTTTTAGAGTTTCCTATCTTTGGACTTTACATTGCTGATATGTGTTCTCGACTAGATTTCTGGTATGTCTGTGAAACTCCTTTCTTATCATTCGTCTTTTAGCCATGGACAAAGCCAGTAAAAGAGAGCATGGATATGAATTATTGAGTAGCACTGATGACTAACACAGTTACCCATGTTGCTTTTCCCTTATAGTCTATACTTAAAATTTTTTCCTTCTAAAACATCTAGAGCTGAGAATGACAATTTTACCCCCTTACCTTCATAATAAATAAATAGAATTTAACAACACAGAACAGAAAGCTACATTCCAGAAAAATGTTGGCAACTGTGTATAGGGTTATTTATTGATGACTTTGCTCATTGGCAGTATAAAGTTTGTGTCACTCATCATTAGCAGTAACAATTTCACCACGTTATGTTCTCTTTTTATTTTCTCTGGTGGCAACATGTGTCTGAACAGGGCCACTGGCTGTGAGTCAAGAGGTCAGTCTTTGAGGTTAAGAGTGGATGGGGTCATTTGCTATTAACCTAAGATTAGCAGCTAAGATTTTTTTTTCTTTCTTTCTTTTTAACAGATTTCCTCCATTTGTATAACATGCCAAATTAATCTTGCCCAATTTTAGAAGAATTTCTCCTTTCCGACCTGCATTTTATTTGCTTAAATTTATCATTAAGGTATTTTTTTTCTATCCAGATTTTTTTCTAGCCCCCATCCTAGTCCTCAAAACAATGTTAACTTTTTCTAAAATTTAAAAATTTTCCTGTCTTTAACATTCATCTTCCAACGTACAAATGCAGCTAATATTTTCTCTGCTCTTGAACTTTTGAGGGAAAAACAAATACATGGCAGAATTGTAGGATTTCAGGGATGTCCTCACCCCTAAAACAATCTCTCCTTGCTATTCTTGCTATTGAACAGTCTCCAACTCTTAAACTAGCAAGTTTTGTTTTTGTTTAACTTTAAGGATCTATTGAGTTGGGATCCTGATACCTGAAACCTCTTATTTCTCTTTTCTCTTCAGCCAAAAGTATTACCTATTATGATGTAGTTTCATCAGTCATCTTTGAAATATGAAGAGAGTGCTTGTATAATAAGAAATGTGTTCTCCATGGAATTTTTCAATAAGAGAGGTCCCACTCGATTCCTATTTTATATTCTGGTACGGACCACAAGTCTGGGAGCCAAGTGGATTTTAGGTGTTTTATGTCAAAGTCGTTTATCTTAAATCTTGGCTCATTTGATTACTAGAAGGAGATTTTGCTTACCTTTAAACAACTTTGTTGTTATTAGTGATTCTCTTTCTTTTTCTCTAAACCTTAGCAGTAGGTCTTAGCTTGTGCTAAGCATATAGAGTCCACTGTGGATGCAAGTACAACAAGCAAGGAGAGGTCCTGCATGCAACTGCTCAGAGTGCTGTGTCGAGTTTAATGGGTATAAAGAAGGAGAAGAAAGTAAAGTGTATACATACAAATTTTAAATATGTTAAACCTATGATAAGATACAGATTAAAAATCAACTGGATTTCAAATCATATTATTCAGTAAAGAATGGCATACTTGCCGGGCGTGGTGGCTCATGCCTATAATCCCAGCACGTTGGGAGGCAGAGGTGGGAGGAACCTGAGAGGTTGAGACTAGTCCGGGCAACATAGTGAGACCTCATCTCTACAAAACATCAAAAAATCAGCCGGGCTTGATGGTGCATGCCTATAGTCCCAGCTACTTGGGAGGTTAAAGCAGGAGAATTGCTTGAGGCCAGGAGGTTGAGGCTGCAGTGAGCTGCTATCATGCCACTACACTCCAGCCTGGGTGACAAAACAAGACCCTGCCTAAAAGAAAAAAAAAAAAAAAGAGAGAACAGCACACTTCAAAGGGTATGGTTTTTGTTGCTACACTCCTTTATGTGCTTGGAGTTGAGGAAGGTGGAGAATATTTAAGGAAAGCTTTCTGTAGAAGTATACCCGGAAGAAGTGTAATAGCAATCCAGGTAGAGAAGATAAGCGTAAGTGAAGGTACAGCGGCAAGAGACAGCATGGTGTATTCAGAGGGCTCGTAAGGAGGTTGACCTTTCCATCATATAAAGTCGTAGCAGGCAGTCCTAAGATATTAATCCAGAGCAGTGTGTATTTTAGTTAAGGAACTTGGACTTCATCCTATAAGGATGGAGAATGGTCTTAGGCAGAAGAGGAGTGACAGAGTCAGGCTTGCATTTTAAATGTAGTTTGGGAGCTGTAGAGAGAGCAGATTTGAAGAAAGGTTTAAAATGAAGTCAGGGAGACCACTTAAACTGTTGGCCTGACACCTAGGGCAAGGGTAAATGGAATTGAAAGGAGAAGAATGGAGAGGAATAGAATGTTGAAAAATAGCTCAAGTAAAAATTGTCAGGCATGGTGACTGGATATCAGTCATGAGGAGAAGGGGGAAGAGTTTAATATAAATCCCAGATTTCTGTCTATGCTAATTAAATGGAAGAGAGAATATAAGAGAAGCAGTTTAAAGAGGATCTCAATCCTTTTAGGAATTTGACCTTGATGCGCCTATGAGATGACAAAAGGCACGTCAGCTGGCCCTGAGTAAAAATGTGGGAGTTGCCAGGCGCGGTGGCTCAAGCCTGTAATCCCAGCACTTTGGGAGGCCGAGACGGGTGGATCACGAGGTCAGGAGATCGAGACCATCCTGGCTAACACCGTGAAACCCCGTCTCTACTAAAAAATACAAAAAACTAGCCGGGCGAGGTGGCGGGCGCCTATAGTCCCAGCTACTCGGGAGGCTGAGGCAGGAGAATGGCGTAAACCCGGGAGGCAGAGCTTGCAGTGAGCTGAGATCCGGCCACTGCACTCCAGCCTGGGTGATAGAGCGAGACTCCGTCTCAAAAAAAAAAAAAAAAAAAAAAAAAAATGTGGGAGTTATCAACATAGAGCTATGGAAGGTGAAAGGGAAAATATGCAGAGTGAGAAAAATCGGCCTAAGGACATGCCCTGAAAATCAGCAAAATATTACAAACTTGTATAGGATGATTTGTACAGAATGAACTGTCAAAGAAGCAAGAAGAGAACCTAAAAAGTGCAGTGCCAACAGGAGTCATAGGGGAGTGAGCTTCAATCAGCAGTGTCATTCCTTATAGAATAGTACAGTGGTTCCTGATGATGAGGACAGAAGTAGTTATTGTTTTATAACAATAAGCAAATTATCAGAGGTAAGAGCAGTTTGAATATAGCAGAAAAGAGGAAAGCCACATTACCACAAATTATAGCATAAATAGAAATGACTAGCCTAGCCAGGTGTGGTGGCTCACCCCTGTAATCCTAGCACTTTGGGAGGCCGAGGCAAGTGGATTACCTGAGGTCAGGAGTTCAAGACCAGCCTGGCCAACATGGTGAAACCCCATCTCTAGTAAAAATACAAAAAATTAGTTGGGTGCAGTGGTGCGCACCTGTAATCCCAGCTACTCTGGAGGCTGAGGCAGGAGAATCGCTTGAACCCAGGAGGCAGAGGTTGCAGTGAGCTGAGATCACAACATTGCACTCCAGCCTAGGCTATGGGTGAGACTTTGTCTCAAAAAAAAAAGACTAGCCTGGGCTACATAGTGAGACCTCATCTCTACAGAAAATTTTATTTATTTATTTTTATTTTTTGAGATGGAATTTTGCTCTTGTTGCCCAGGCTGGAGCGCAATGGCGCGATCTCAGCTCAGCCTCCCAAGTAGCTGGGATTATAGGCATGCACCACCACACCCGGCTAATTTTGTATTTTTAGTAGAGACGGGGTTTCACTGTCTTGGTCAGGCTCATGTCGAACTCCTGACCTCAAGTGTTCCACCCACCTCAGCCTCCCAAAGTGCTTGGGTTACAGATGTGAGCCATCGCGTCTGGCCTACAAAAAAAAATGTTTAAGTAGCTGGGTGTGGTGGCACATTCCTGTGGTCCCAGCTACTCAAAAGACTGAGGCAGGATGATCGCTTGAGCCCAGGAGTTTGAGGTTACAGTGAGCTCTGCATCACCACTGTACTCCAGCCTGGGTGACAGAGCAAGATACTGTCAAAATAATAATAATAATAAATCAGCCTGGGGAACATAGGGAGATTCAGCCTCTACAAAAAAATAATTTAAAACAATTACCCATCTACTCAGGAGGCTGATGTGGGAGGACTGCTTGAGCCCGGGAGATTGAGACCACAGTGAGCTCTGATTGCACCACTGCACTCCAGCCTGCTTGTCAGAGTGAGACCCTGTTTCCAAAACAAAATCCATAAAGTAATACTTTTAATATGAATAAAGACAAATTATAAAGTGAGCAAGTAGGAGATGAATTCACTCAGGTGATAGGAAAAGAATAAAACAATTAAAAAATTTAAGATCCTGAAAAGGACAAACTAATAACTTTACAAAACAAGAAATTGTATAGCAAAAGCTTGCAGAAATGAAGCAAGAACAAGTGGATATGAAAAATAATCACTTCAGGCTGGGCGCAGTGGCTCACACCTGTAATCCCTGCACTTTGGGAGCCAAGTTGGGCGATCATGAGGTCAGGAGATCGAGACCATCCTAGCTAACATGGTGAAACCCCGTCTACTAAAAATACAAAAAATTAGCCAGGTGTGGTGGCGGGCACCTGTAGTCCCAGCTACTTGGGAGGCTGAGGCAGGAGAATGGTGTGAACCTGGGAGGCAGAGCTTGCAGTTAGCCAAGATCGCGCCACTGCACTCCAGCCTGGGCAACAGAGACTCCATCTCAAAAAAAAAAAAAAAAAGAAAAAGAATTACTTCAAAATATCAGCAGTAAAATAATAGACATTGAAATGTAACTCAGTAACAATTTTAGACTGTATATTTGAACAATAGTTCACTCAGAAAGAAGCACAGAGGTAGAAAAATGTGAAAGATTAGTTAGTTGAGAAACATACAGTTTAGAGTCTGAGCATGGACACTCACACCTGTAATCCCAGCACTTTGGGAGGCTGAGGCAGGGGGATCACCTGAGGTCAGGAGTTTGACACTAGCCTGGCCAACATGGTGAAACACTGTCTCTATTAAAACATACAAAAATTAGCCAGGCATGGTGGCGGGTGCCTGTAATACCAGCTACTCAGGAGGCTGAGGCATGAGAATCACTTGAACCCAGGTGGCAGAAGTTGTAGTGAGCGGAGATTGCACCACCGCATTCCAGCCTGGGCAACAGAGCAAGGCTCTGTCACAAAAACAAAAACAAAAACAAAACAAAAAAAAAAAGGAACACAGAGTTTAGAACCATCTTTATATAATAAGAGTTCCAAAATAATATGATAGGGAGAAGCGATGTTCACATAACTACTAAGAATTTTCCAGAATTGTAGTCCTCAGATTGAAAGTATAACTTGAGTGTTGAGCAGAGTAAATAAAAATAAATTTGTATTTAAGTACTTTATAGTATAATTGAAGACCATTGATTTTTAAAAAGCTAGCTGAGAGAAAAGACATCTTTTCTACATAAATGTGAAAATTAGGTTGGTGACAGACTTCTAATATGGTGACAGTAGATGGCAGAAGGCAATGGAGTACTATACCAGAGTGCTGAGCTGATAAAAAGGATATTGTTTTTATCTTACAATTCTATATCCAGCTAAAATTCAATACTTTTACACAGTGGCAGGAATTTACCACTGGCATGCTTTTGTTGAAAAAGAAAATCCTTTAAAAATGTGCTTCACCAACAAAATATAAACGTAGAAGTAGGAGTGATATGCAAGATTCATAATTATGATGGTAGTTAACTTTGAATTTTATAATAATAATAGAATAGCAATACCTTTCATATTATAATTTACTTACATGGAATGAAAAACTCAGACAGGAATGACAAGGATGATGTGGAGTTGTTCACTGGCAATTAAAGCATATTCAAGACAAATATTGAGATCCCGAGTAACCCAGAAAAAGTATGGTATAAAAATTTAAGGACGCTGCCAGGCACAGTGACTCACACCTATAATCCCAGCACTTTGGGAGGTTGAGGTAGGTGGATCACCTGAGCTCAGGAGTTCAAGACCACCCCGGTCAGCATGGCAAAACCCCTTCTCTACTAAAAATGCAAAAATTAGCCGCGTGTGGTGGGGCATGCCTGTAATCCCAGCTAGTCAGGAGGCTGAGGTGGGAGAATCACTTGAACCCAGAAGGTAGAGGTTGCAGTGAGCCGAGATCATGGCACTGCGTTCCAGCCTGGGCGACAGAGGGAGACTCTGTCTCAAAAACAATAAATAAATAAAAATTTAAAGACAAACCATAATAGAAATATAATGTATAGCTTCCAAACATATAGAGAAAAAATTACTATAGAAAACTATCAGTGCAATACAAGGCAGGAGAGAACAGATCATACAAAATAGGATAGTAGAAATAAGCCCCAATATGTCAATAACCAAACTTCAATGACAGGGGATATAAGATTGAATTTTTGGCTGGGCATGGTGGCTTACTCCTGTAATCCCAGCACTTTGGAAGACCAAAGCGGGAGGATCACCTGAGATCCAGAGTTCAAGACCAGCCTGACCAACATGGAGAAACCCCGTCTCTACTAAAACTACAAAATTAGCCAGGCGTGGTGGCGCATGCCTGTAATCTTAGCTACTCGGGAAGCTGAGGCAGGAGAATGGCTTGAACCCAGGAGGCAGAGGTTGCTATGAGCCGAGATTGCGCCATTGCACTCCAGCCTGGGCAACAAGAGCGAACTCTGTCTTAAAAAAAAAAAAAATTGAATTTTTGAAAACCTAGTCATATTCTGCTTATAAGAAAAGTACAGGCCGGGCGCGGTGGCTCAAGCCTGTAATCCCAGCACTTTGGGAGGCCGAGGCGGGCGGATCACAAGGTCAGGAGGTCGAGACCATCCTGGCTAACACAGTGAAACCCCGTCTCCACATAAAAAAAAAATACAAAAAATTAGCCGGGCGAGATGGCGGGCGCCTGTAGTCCCAGCTACTCGGGAGGCTGAGGCAGGAGAATGGCGTGGACCCGGGAGGCGGAGCTTGCAGTGAGCTGAGATCCGGCCACTGCACTCCAGCCTGGGCGACAGAGCCAGACTCCGTCTCAAAAAAAAAAAAAAAAAAAAAAAAAAAGAAAAGTACAGGTCAGGCGTGGTGGCTTACACCTGTAATTCCAGCACTTTGGGAGGCTGAGGTGGGCAGATTGCTTGAGGTCAGGAGTTGGAGACCAACCTGGCCAACATCGTGAAACCTCCTATACTAAAAACACAAAAATTTGCTGGGCCTCGTGGTGGTCACCTGTAATCCCAGCTATTTGGGAGGCTGAGGCAGGGGAATCACTTGAACCCAGGAGGCACAGGTTGCAGTGAGCCAAGATCGTGCCACTGCACTCCAGCTTGGGTGACAGAGCGAGACCCTGTCTCAAAAAAAGAAAAGGAAAGGAAAGGAGAGGGGAGGGGAGGGGAGGGGAAGGGAATGGAGGGGAGGCTGCAGATTGTGCTATTAGCTTGTATTAGTGGTGTCAAATTTTAAGTCAGATTCTGCTGTAAACAACAAGTGGCTTCATTCTTTCCTCACTATTACAAATGCGAGACAGAGAGAAAACATTGCCTTGTAATGTCACAGATTTTGTCAGTGGTTAACCTGAGTTCAGAGAGGCTTCCAGATCACATCAGTTAATTCCACCAGCAAGTGAAAGCTGACTAAAATTCTGAGCTGCCTTTAAAGCAATTCTAGCCCTCAAGCTTGTAAGGAGTTATAAAAATATACTAACTAAGCCAGGCACGGTGGCTCACGCCTGTAATCCTAGCACTTTGGGAGGCCGAGGCGGGTGGATCACCTGAGGTCAGGAGTTTGAGATCAGCCTGGCCAATATAGTGAAACCCTATCTCTACTAAAACATACAAAAATTAGCCGGGCATGGTGGTGGGCACCTGTAATCCCAGCTACTCAGAAGGCTGAGATAGGAGAATCACTTGAACCCAAGAGGTGGAGGTTGCAGTGAGCCGAGATCATGCCATTGCATTCTGGCCTGGGCAACAAGAGCAAGAGTCTCATATCAAAAAAAAAAAAAAAAAAAAAGATATACTAACTATGTGACTCTTAGATTCATAGGCTAAATCTCCTTTTGGAATTGTTTTTCAAAGACTGAAAATGCCTATATTAGGAAGTATCTTCACTTTCCATCTCCAGCTCCCCTGTTTGTCAGTTCTTCTATTCTGACCCCTAAGATGTGGTTCACGTTTTAATTACAGTTACGTATGGCAGTCTCCATCTGCCATAGCCAGCTAGCCTGCAGGCTTGAAGAAAATGAAGGAGAGGCTAATACTGCCTTCTTTCTGACAAGCTTCCATGGAGCTTTCACAGTTAAGACTCTAACAATCTGTTGCAATGACTGAAGTGTCCTGTAAATGATCACTTATTACAAATGTTCAGGTAGATGTGTCACTTTAAGCATTAACAATTTATTTTTAATTACATTTCTTTATGCTTTACATATACCAATTGTGCTTATGCCCAGAAGGACTTGATACAGTACGTGAAAGTTGTAAAAATTTGCTGTTCATTCTCTTCTCCTTATTTAACTGCAGGTGAAATATTGGTTGTCCAGGATAAATCATCCTTAATGGGATATTTATGCTCTTTCCTCCAAACACTGTGCGTCTCTCCACCAGCCATACTCTCCCTATTTCCTTTTTTTTTTTTTTTTTTTTTCCAGACAAGGTCTTATTCTGTTGCCTAGGCTGGTGTGCAGTGGTGCAATCATGGCTCACTGCAGCCTCGACCTCCTGGGCTCAGGTGATCCTCCTACCTCAGCCTCCCAAGTAGCTGGGACTATAGGCATGAGCCACCATGCCCGGCTAAACTTTTCTTCATCTTTTTTTTTTTTGTAGAGACAGGGTTTTGCCATGTTGCCCAGGCTGGTCTCAAACTCCTGGGCTCAAGTGATCTGCCCACCTTGGCTTCCCAAAGTGCTGGGATTACAGGTGTGAGCCACTGCATCTGGCCACCCTCCTTGTTTTTAAAGATGGGATTTCTGTTTCTCAGGCTGGACTCAGACTCCTAGACTAAAAGCTATCCTCTCACCTTAGCATCCCAAGTAGCTGAGACTTATTTATAAACTTTCCAGTTAATTGTGACTACAGTTATGCGCAGATTAAGCATAGATTTATTCTGGTTGGTAATGATCATAAAGAATGATCTGAGGCCGGGCACTGTGGCTCACACCTGTAATCCCAGCACTTTGGGAGGCCGAGGCGGGTGGATCATGACGTCAGGAGATCGAGACCATACTGGCTAACACGAGACCATACTGGCTAACACGGTGAAACAAACCCCGTCTCTAGTAAAAATACAAAAATTTAGCCAGGCATGGCAGTGGGCGCCTGTAGTCCCAGGTACTCGGGAGGCTGAGGCAGGAGAATGGCATGGACCCGGGAGGCGGAGCTTGCAGTGAGCCGAGATCACACCACTGCACTCCAGCCTGGGTGACAGAGTAAGACTCCATCTCAAAAAAAAAAAAAAAAAAGAATGATCTGATTGGCTGTCTTTGGGAATGACTGTAGACTGTAGTAAAGATGAAAAGTCCAAACTGATTTTTATCTTTATGTGCTGTTAAAGTATAGGGATCTAGAATTTTTATTTATGGACATCGATGTCAGAAGCACATATATGTAGTTTTAAAACTGAAAATATATCTTATTTTTACCTCTCATCTAACTTTGGAGACCACAGTCACCTTTGCAGATCTATCTAGACAACTTCTGCGGTTTATTCAAGTCTCATTTGTTGCTGCTCTAAATTCTTGCTCTGACCCTATCTGAAATCAGTGTAGTCTGAACTACTGGAGAGAAGTTACTCCATAACACAGTGAATCTCAGAATTTATTTTTTCAACTGATACTTCCAGCTCTGGATTCTGTGACATTTGCCCAAAGGGAAACACCGGTCCCTTGGATTACACTGTGCATCCATTGTCTGAACTGTCACAGCAATAGCGCGTAAAGCTGTTTGCATAGCGTGCTAACTCTATCAGGGTCATTTCCAGTCTGTGGCCGCTAAAAATGAAAACCATGCCCCAGCCGGGACAAGAACAGGGTCAACAGCTGGCAAAGGATATGGCAATCATTTATATAAATATGCTTTCTCAAGCCCACAAAAACAAAAAACCCCAACCCAACAGCTGGGAAGGGTTGGAAGTAGCCCCAAGGCTGGTTAGTCCCCTTCCAGATGGGGAGGTTAGACTGGGGCTAGCCAGACTGCTCCACATAGACTTCCGATTCGAATTAGAAATGAAAAGAGGAGAGGAAAGGGAAAAGGAAGAAAGGCTACAAGCATGACTGCTCTGTTTTTCACCTAACTTAATCAAATAAGTGAAGACTTTCCGAGACGGAAGGCTTGCATTTATCGGCATTCACGCTCTGTTTTTTCTGTTTATCATAGTGTCTAATACACTTTTTAACCGCTGAAACAGAAAGCATATATACTGTAAAGTATAGTTTATATATAATGTCATGGTTATTTGTAGACAGATTGAAGAACCAGTCTAAGATTTATGTCCTGTTTACATCTCCCAAACACTTATGTAGAACATTCAATGCTAGAGAAGATAATAATTGTGGTGTTGGCTCACTCCCAGAATTTTATCCAAGGGATAGGGTTCATTTTTGTAATTTGATTTACTTTATAATACATCGTTATTGCACATCTAATATATCCAACAGAATAACGAGTACCATTTTCCTGGGTTCATGTTAAGGTTGCGTACCATGAGGCAAAGTATTATTTTTGTAACCTGTTGATGCTTCAAGAGGTAAAGGTGAAGAGTATATGACTTTCAAACTCTTCCAAGAGTGACATAAAAGACACCACAGTGATGAAGAAAAAATTTGTTCTCATTATCTAGAAATGGGCCGCTTCTTCCTAATAATGGAGAGTTCTGCTGAAGCCAAATTGAATGGCAAGCAGCACTTTCCTCCTCTCCAGTCTTATATTTGCTTAAGGAAAAAGCTTACATAATGAATATATTTATAGGTGTAGGATGAGCTCATGATATCAGAATCCATAAAGATATATAAATTAGGCTCTTTTGCCAACATTGAGGCATTTTCTTAGAGAATCTTCTGCTTTGACATAGAAGTTAGGTAATGCATTTTCCTTCTTGTAACAGTCTGCCTGAAACAAACATTTCGCCTTACTCATGAAATGTCAAAATTAGAAGGAACTGTAGTGATCATCTCAGATACCTCCTCTAATGAGTAGTTGAGATCAGAAAGTTAGAATGTGCAGAGGGAGGATGCTGTGGACCCCTCAGTCAGGTATACATCTTCCAACTCTATTCACGCAGAGGACCCTATACTGAGAAAGAACAGTGTCAAGTCAGACTGGATGAAGACCCCCAGGAGACCTGAATTATCAAAGCTATCTGCTGGTCCCCAAACACACAGATTTACTGTGTAATTGTGTAAAGTAAACTCACTTTGTTCTGTGGCCCTATAGTATCAAAACAAATGTTGCTCAAGCATCAACACTTTATTAGAAATTCTCATGACTTCTAGATGTGGTTTTGGTCATTTCCATAGACAAGTAATAAGATGAGTGTGTTAGGTGTTGGCTCTGAAAGTCCATCCCATCTATCTATATAGTAATGAATATTAGATTTTAAGCTTGTTGGGGCCAAGAAAACTAGATCATCTTCATGTTTATATCCACTGAGTCTGGCACCTATGAGTACTTAATGGATGTTTGCTGATATGCGATTAAGATAAAGTGCAGGATATGTTGATTTTTTTTTTTTTTCCCCCGAGATGGAGTCTTGCTCTGTCACCCAGGGCTGAAGTGCAGTGGCGTGATCTTGGCTCACTGCAAGCTCCACCTGCCGGGTTCAAGCGATTCTCCTGCCTCAGCCTCCCAAGTAGCTGGGACTACAGGCGCCCACCACCACGCCCAGCTAATTTTTTTCATTTTTAGTAGAGACGGGGTTTCACCGTGTTAGCCAGGATGGTCTCAATCTCCTGACCTCATGATCCGCCCACCTCGGCCTCCCAAAGTGCTGGGATTATAGGCCTGAGCCACCACGCCCGGCCCAATATGTTGATTTTCAAATAATTCATTAATTTAAATATTTTCCTCTATAGTAGCTACAACCATTTTATATTAAAACTTTTGGGGAGAAGGGCCATTACCTTAATTTACACAATAGATCAATTACGTTTTGCAAGAAGGTGAAAGTAGACAGACATGTTTTTGACAAGTTGTTATTGCTATTCCTGCCATCTTTGATTCTGACCCATTTTTAGCTTCTGTGCATTTACTTTTGGTTAATCTGTTTGATTTGAATACACTGTTCAGTTAGTCTCAAATACTTTCTTAGCATTTATCTTCAAACCTTAAGTGTAAAAATGAGACAGAGGCTTAGAGGTGTCCTCGGAATTTTAGAACTAGTGGTTTAATTTCCTGACTCTGAGAGTCCAAATGTTTTCTTAGATTGATGCAGATTGGTTTAACGTAATTGGAAGTTTGAAAGGTACATGTTTCTAAAGCTTTTAAGATAATGATACTTAGAAATCACTGATTGTTCCCTGATGATGAATGCCTTTAATATATGTTTACAAGCTCCAAAACTTTTAATATATCTTACCATACTCTGATTACTAGAAATATATAAATGAAACAGCATTTCTCTATCCTGGAAAAAAAAGTGTCCAGTAGAGTCTGTCCTTCCTGAGCTTAGTTAAAGCAATTCTTGTATCTTATTTTTATATTTTTTAACCTTTTCCAATTCTTAATACATTTGTGGTCTTACTGGGGAGTACCAGGAAGAAATTTCTTCCATTTCTTCTCCCTCTTTTTAGCTATCTGTATACCATGTAGAACAACAAAATGCATGTTTTTATCTGTTCTGTTGTATAGAATGTATATGCTGCCAGCCAGCCTTACTCTTTCCTCTCTACACTGCCACAGCTACAACTGCTTCTCTGTCAAACATTAGAAAAACACAGGTAGGAACCTAGTGCATGGTGTTACGGTAAAGACAACTTGACATCATACTGACTACAAATTCCCTCCCCTAGTTTAAAGGCAAATCGTAGCTATCACAACCAAATTTAGAATGTGACGCCATTGTTTAGGTGTATGTGATTCATTTTGATTATTTAATCACATTTTTTTCCCTTCTAATTTGTGTCCTGACTATACCTTCTGATAGGTTAGAAGCAGTATAATAATTATGATGAACAAGTTATTCAAGAAATACTTTCAAGGTAGACAATGTTAACTTTAAACAGTGAACACAAAGGGTAATGAATTACTAATACCATAGTTCCCTTCTCAAACAGCAGTGACAGCTTAATTTTGATAGAATCCCTATGATCTTTGTAAGCGTATTCATGTCAGGAACGTTGTCCTCAGCAATAGATCCTATCTCTATCCCTTTTCCAAAAGCCCGGTAAAGTTAGTTTGCTTAAAACTACCTGAAAATATCTTTCTAGACATCCACCTTACTTCAGGGCCCTAGGGTCGTAACCTCTTAACCTTACAGGTTATAGGTCTCTTGCTTTTTGATCTTTCTTGGTTCTTTAGTTTTTGCCTACTTCCTCCACAACATTCAAGCCTTGTTATATAAGGAAATTGGAAACACCAATTTTGGATGAGATAAGTTACCCTTTCTTCCAGAATAATCCAAAAAGATGATTTTAAATAGAAACATGCTTGGGAAAAATTTAGCAAAACTACAGCATCCTGTCTAAGCCAGTTTGAAGTTGCCCCCCTTCGTTTCTTATCCTCTTTATAAAAAACAAAACCAAACCAACTTAGAACTTACTGTTGACTTAGTGATAAAGTTTTTATTCAGATCCCAAAGACAGCTTGCTTGAGACATCAGAAGGAGTCAGAGTTGGCTGCGTGAATGAGAAAGAGATTACTATTAATACAATTAGATGGTTAGCTTATTATTCTTGCCTTACTGGGCAGTATATTGTTTGATAATAGTGACAACTAACATCAATTTGGCACTTACTATTGACAAAGCATTATTTATTATTTTACAGCCATAGCAACTTGGTAAAGGAGAGATTATTATCCTTATTTCATAATAAAGGAAACTGAGCTTCAGAAAGGGCCCTCAGCTTGCCGAAGGCCATATGGTAAATCAGTGACCAAGCTGGTGTGGAATGTTAGCCTCCTGGATCCTGATCCGTTCAGCCTCCCGAACATTCCTACTGAAGAGGCATTAGGACTGGAGCATATTTCTTTTGATTATCAATGTGGGTGGTGGTAAGGTATCCTCAGTTGTTTGGTTGGCTCTCTTATTATATTAGTATCTTTTTACTATTATCTTGCTTTTGTTTCAGCCGAAATTTGGATTTTGTTTCTTTGCCACACCCATAGGATCAGGTACTGTTAACCTGTTTGAGCCTAGTAATCAAGTATTGTACTGAAATTCCAAATAGAATTGGAAAATGTACTTTTTTGATGGCTTACCTTTCCTCTTTCCTGCCTCAGCCAGTCTCCATTAGAAATAATAAAAACGCTCGTAGGATTTTAAAGCCAAGTTAGCAGCCCTGAATCAGGACAGGTGTTTATTTTTAATTCATACTCACAAAGCATTGTTTACCCATTTACCAGACACAGCAAAAAAAGGACAAATAGTAAAAAAAAAACAAAAACAACAACAAAAAAAACACCAACAACAAAAATTTATAGGTCATACGGTTGTCTTTTTGTTCCATAAAAATTAGGAGGTCTCTTTTAAAACATTCAGATAATGTTTAAATAATACATTTTAACCCAAACCTAAAACCAAACAATGACAGGAATATTTCTCCTTAAATGCAGACTACCTGGCATTCACAGGTATCTGCTAGTGGCAAAGTCAGAACGAGGAGACCTGCAGACAGTAATCATACTTCTATCCCCTGGAAATCACCCACTTGCCTGACTCACAAGAGCACTGAAGTGTGTGTGTTTATATGTGTATTTGTTCTGAATTTGTTTTGATTTCATCAGGCTTGCCAGCTGCATAAGCGGGCAAAGAATGTAATGTGGAAACCATCCATTGCCACTGGAAAAAGGATCCAAGAGGAATTCCTCAAGCTGGGAACATGAGCTGTGAGCAACATGTTTAAATAGCTAAATATCCAAAGTTTGAGTCATGTTCATTTATTTTGGGGGATCACTCTCTTCTTTGAGGGTGAGAGAGTCCTTCGGACTTAGATATAACAAATGTGGTGCTGGAGGAGGTGAGAGACTGGAAGACCTATAGCGACTTTGCTCAGGTTGTGGTTAATGGTAAGAGAGAGTACTGTGACCCCCTTCGGGAAGTACATTCCATGTTCAATCTGAAAAATCCATGGGCTTTTAAAAAAGCCTTTTCTTTACTTTCCAGTGAGTGAGAAAGGTAAGGGAAAGGAAGCTAACTTTTTTTGTTTTTTTGAGACAGGGTGTCGCTCCAGCCCAGGCTGGAGTGCAGTGGTACGATCTCGGCTCACTGCAACCTTCGCCTCCCAAGTTCAAGTGATTCTCCTGTCTCAGCCTACTAAGTAGCTGGGATTACAGGCGCGTACCACCACACTTGGCTAGTTTTTGTATTTTTAGTAGAGACCAGGTTTCACCATGTTGATCAAGCTGGTCTCAAACTCCTGACCTCATGATCCTCCCACCTCAGCCTCCCAAAGTGTGGGATTATAGGCGGAAGCCACTGTGCCCGACCTCTTTTTTTTTTTTTTTTTTTTTTTAATTTTTATGTGCCAGACACTATTCCAGGTACTTTCAGAAAGGTAGTGATTTTTATCACCATTTCGCAGATGAAGAAACTGATGAAATCTGAAATGATTTGCACAATATATCATAGCTAATAAGGTTGGGATGAGGATTTTAACCCAAGATCTGGCTCCAATGCCCATGCTTTTCTTAACTCCCTTGAAGCCTTAACACTCCCAACAAAGAGTTTACTTTCCTTCCCCCACCATTTTCTTTTTTTAAAAAAATACTTATTTAATTTTTAATGGTTGAGTTTACTTTTCTTCTTATTTTACTTGTTTTTCTTCTAAAGGAGCTGTCTGGGCTAACTACTTCATTGGTTAGAATATGATGCCTTTGAGCCCAAAATCTTGTTTGATCTCAGAATAGGCCAAGTTAATATTTTACAAAGAAAAGCTGAGAATTATATGGCATCACCATTAGCCTGCCATTGTCAGAAGAATATGAGATGAGCTGAGTATGTCTGACTCAATGCCAACCCAGAAAAACAACTCAAAAGCACGTCTTGTTGTTCTCAGATGGTCTGAGTTTTCAAAAGAGAAAAGGTGATGAGTAAATCATAGAAATAAATAGCCTAAATAACTCATAGATTAAGTCAATTAAGTAAAGATTCCCCTTATGTATCTCCTCTATTTTAATGTAGGTAATCAAGGTACTGAATTTTCTCTAGACAGGTTGTAGTATCAGCATAGTGATGAAAGTAATCTTCCTCTGCTGTGAATTAGGGCTAATATTAAATTTTGTGTGGTTGCTGAAGAAGTTTACTGTGCACTAGCTTGCTCTTCATAAAAATTATTTAAGTTACATTAAATTTTATTTATTCATTTGTAGCTCCTAGATCTAAAAGGGAATAGTTTTTTCCCTCACAGTTTCCAGACTTCTCTTTTATTCTTCTTTTTTTCGGGACAAAGTTTCACTCTTGTCACTCAGGCTGGAGTACAGTGGCACAATCTTGGCTCACTGCAGCCTCCACCTCATAGGTTCAAACGATTCTCCTGCCTCAACCTCCCAAGTTGCTGGGATTACAGGTGCCCTACACCACACCTGGCTAATTTTTGTATTATTAGTAGAAACAGGGTTTCGCCATGTTGGGCAGGCTGGTCTCAAACTCCTGACCTCGTGATCTGCCTGCCTCGGCCTCCCAAAGGGCCAGGATCACAGGTGTGAGCCACCGCACCCGGCCTTCATTACAGTTTTTATTTTGTCTTCCTGATTTCTGGGGGATAAGAGGGGAACCAAAAAGATAGTTTATGAAGAACTTAACAGTTTCCACATTGCCATTTCTGCAAAATCAGGAAAAGAATAACAGATGTATTACAGACTAGTTAGGGAGAAAAGTGATCAAAAACCACTTGATATTTTTAAATTCGTGTCAAGTTTGAGCTACATATTTTGCCTTCCGTTCATCTTTGTAACCATTTTTTTTTTTTCAGGTTGAGTGTGATTCTTTCTTCCCAGCTGGAACTTTCAGCCTTGTCCCCGAGACCAAAGGCTCAATCAGTGTCACTCTGCAAAGAATGTTTTCAGTGTAAGAGTGTCCTCTCCTTGGCACTCATTTGGGACAGTCAGCACTGCCCCTGCCCCAGAGCTAATTAACTGCATTGCCATCAGAGCTCCGAAGTGACAGAGGCAGAGGGCAGAGAATAGAACCAAGAGATCATTCAAAATGGGGTTCAAGCTGGGAGGCAGTGCCCGGCCCCCTTCTTTCACAGCTGGGGTTTTGGCAGCCTGTCCTCGGGTTGTTCAGCCTGGTGACCCTAGCCGCCTGTGATTTACTAACTGTTTTACAAACGTTTCCTCACTCTGGGAGGTTTGATATACTCTTCATCCTCCTCAGCTCACCAGAGTCACTCAGTCTCTGAGCCAAACCTGCCTTTGTTTACAACTTTTCCGGAAATTTTCACAGAGGGAGGGAAACTCTCCCTCCTCTTTCAGTGTTTTATTTTTAAGTCAACACTTTTCTCAAGTTTATTTGTGCTAAACCGAATTCTCCTACAAGGTATTGCTCTGTATTCAAATGGGAATTGCTGCATTTCTATAAATAGAATGAAGGTCATGTGAACGAGTTCAGAAGATTCTAGATATCACATTTTACGGGACCTTTACATTTAGTTCACTATTTTTTGAAAATAATATTCTGTGTTTGGATTTGTCTTTTTTTCCCACATTCATATTAGACTGCGCATTATGTGAAAAATTGAATTTGGGAAACATTGAGTGGAATATTTTTTAAGCCGAAATACCCATGTTAAAAATAACAAAATGCGTTGTTGCTTCATCATTGTAACTTTCTGAAAAACAGAATTTATAGCCCCTTTATTAAATATTTCTAGAATATAATTCCCTCTGAAAACACAGTACCAGGGTTTTTTTGTTTTTGTTTTTCTTTAAATCTCATTCCCATTAATTGCTCAGTCTTTACCTTGGCTGAGAATGAAAAACTGCCTTGGAACTTATTAAACATTTAGAAGAACTCGAAGAAAAATTAAAGAGTTGGCCTGGCATGGTGACTCATGTCTGTAATCCAAGCACTTTAGTAAGCTGAGGCACGTGGATCAGTTGAGGCCAGGAGTTCGAGACCAGCCTGGGCAACATGGTGAACCCCCTTTTCTACAAAAAATATAGAAATTAGCCTGGCGTGGCAGCATGTACCTGTAGTCCCAGCTACTCAGGAGGCTGAAGTGGAAGGATCACCTGAGCCCAGAGAGGTTGAGGCTGCAGTGAGCCATGATTGTGCCACTGCACTTCAGCCTGTGTGACAGAGTGAGACCTTGTCTCAAAAAAAATTAAAGAATGTCAGGATAAAAATTTAGGAAGGCTGATTCCATCTGCAATCAAAGGCTTTTGGTCCACACTAAGTAAGAAGTATTATTTTTCTCATTTCTACCTATTAAAAAAAGGTTGAAACTAAAAGGAAGGAAAGAAAAAAGGCATTATTTCTTTCTTCCTTTTCTGTCTTCTAGAGCCAGAACAGACAGTATATATCCTAAATTGGATACAGCCAGAGAACAGTTTCCTGATAAAATATGTTTTAGGAAGGAAAAATGGTTACATTTCAGCATATCCAGCTGGACTTCGTGGTGGGCCTCCCACATTGTCAACATCAGTACCATTTATTTGTTGACCAACAGAAGACCACCAGAATGAGGTATTTTCATTTCTGCATACTTCTAATTCTACAAGAAAGATAGTTGTTGAGAGAGCTAGTATGAAGGAAATGGCAAACAAACACCATAGGTGATCCTGTGTGACATTCAGGAACTATTGCAGACTTCCAGGACTGAAGACAGTCTCCTCAGCCATAATGTCATTGACCTTGACATACTCAGAACAAATTGGTCTTTGTGATTGCTACCACATGCTGTAGCGCCTCCTAACCCTGCCATTGGTCTGGAGTGAAGCAGGGCAGGAGAAAGAGCTCCTCATCAGAGGATATGCTTCGTTTATGTTCCGTAGACTCTTGCCCAGCATGCTTTTCCCACTCTGTTTAGTCTTAAAATGGCTAATTTAAAGTTTCTGAAGCTTCGTAGGAGCCACAGAGTGTACCTAGTTTTGCCAAGCAAGGACTGATAGGTGAATGGTCATTGTGTTCTTAGGGTGTGAAACTGTTTCAGGAGCAAAAGATAAGGCAAACACAACCAAAAAGACAGCCTTTCTGCTTAGTTAGGAAGATACTTTATGTCCCCAAAGCTCTTTCAGTGATCTGTACCCATCAGACCAGTAGAATTTGAACTTTTTTCCCAACTGAAGAGTCAACTGAGATGAGTAATTAGCACACTCCTCACTTCTGATTTTCTTTTACGTCTGTAGGTTTTTTCATTTGTATGGAGAACACAAGTTGTAGCCAGTGAAAGTTTGTATCGACCCCTCTGTTTCGTGCACTCTAGTTATAGGCACTTACTACATGTTTCTTGAGTGAATGAATGAATAAGTGATTCCTGGACAGATTGAGATGTATGGGATACGTCATAATCCTGGCAAAACCCTAATTAAACACAGTTGAACCATTGCCTTATGCACAGGGCAACCTCAGGCAATCTCTGTTCATCATGTCCACAGTGGTCCCCAAATTCTGAAGCAGAGACGTCCAGATGCTTTTTCAGTGTGGAGGGTAACTTTCTTTATATTTTAACATCAGTAAGGTCATACTTAACTTGGTTTGCATGTATTAATATATCTATAAATGTTGGTAGTTCCTTTGTGGCACTATGAATGACTATAATATTAACTAAACTGCATTTTTAGATTAGAAAATTGTGAGGGGGGACCAAGTGCAGTGGCTCACACCTGTAATCCCAGCACTTTGGGAGGCCAAGGCAGGTGGATCACCTGAGGTCAGGAGCTCAAGACCAGCCTGACCAACATGGTGAAACTCCCATCTCTACTAAAAATACAGAAATTAACCGGGCGTGGTGGTGCACACCTGTAATCTCAGCTACTTGGGAGGCTGAGGCAGGAGAATTGCTTGAACCTGGGAACAGAGGTTGCAGTGAGCCAAGATCACGCCATTGCACTCCAGCCTGGGCAACAAGAGTGAAACTCCCTCTCAAAAAAAAAAAAAAAAAAAATTGTGAGAGGGGATCCCCTATGAATGTACCAGTTTTTACTTAGATCCAATCAAGTTGTTTTGTGTGGTTTGGTTGTTTTTTTGTTTTTGTTTTTAATTTGATTTCTACATGGATTCAAAATAATTTTCTTTGGAAAGAACAGATATGTCAGGGGAACAAGTGACACATAAGCTACAACAGTATATTTTTCAAGCACATCTTTATTTGAAGATGCAATATTAGTATTTGTTCTTAGCACCTTTTTGAAGTTTTCTTCACATGAACTCTTGCAGTGTGCCAAGGATAGCAGAGATGTTTTTTAAACGTTTATTGGCTACACACATAAAAGAACAGAAATTCCAATTTTTCTTCTCTGTCCTCATATTACCATATCACCTGTTCTCCAGCCTATGTTTTTCTTTCTGTAGTACAAGTGATTGACATCGTTTTCTTGTTGATAACTATTATACATCTGTCTTGTTCTTCTTACTGTCTGTGTGTTAATATTTCTAGATGAAGATATATATTCATTTAATCTTCATTATAACTTTAGGGTGCAGATACTGTTATTATTCTTTGATAGATGAGGAAACTAAGTTCAAGAAAGATCCCAAATGTGTCCAAGGTTACCAAGACAGTAAATGCATGACTAGATTCAAACCAAGATGCCCTGGCTCCTAAGGCTGTGCTCCTAATCACCAAGCTCTTTCCCATGGCATTCTATTCTGTGAAGGTATTGTAATCTAGTTGATGGCTTCCCTGTGGATGTTGTCTAACATTTTTTGCATTTATAAACAAAACTGCAGTGAGCATCTTTATACATATTTCCTTGTTAGCATCTTAGAAGCATGAATATATCTGCTTCTCAGCTTCCCACCCAAATTTCTATGTTGCTTTAGAATCCAGAGGAGAAAATCCACCCTCTCACATGGCTCAAGGAAATATGCTCACAGAGAACCCATTTTTCAGTTTTCTTAGAGTTGTGAGATATAAACTAAGAGAAATAAGGTACATATATATTTGTGTATTGCTTAGTGAGAAGTGGTGAGTAGGAATAATTTTTCTGTTTTTGCTGAGATCTTATTAGTAACATGGCTAAAAACATTGGCTTTGCAAAATTCTCAGTCAGATTCTTGCTCTTAAATAGAATTAGAGGGGAAAATTACTATTAGTCTTGAATATGGAAATAACAAAAAACTTAGGAGATAATGTTGATCACATACCCTTTTTTATTATATCTTAATAAGTAACTTATTTAATCTTTTAGAAAGTGGTTTATAAAAGCTGTATTGATTTCTACTTAGGATTTCAAATCTAAATTCAGGATGGGAAGGTTTCATGAACTTTCCAGAGGCTGATAACTTCCTCTTCCACTTTCCTGGGCTTGGCCTTTTAGTTATTATATTGCCTACTCATATATTTGACTTTTCACTGTATTTCATTTTGTCTAAAG
This sequence comes from Rhinopithecus roxellana, assembly GCF_007565055.1. Classification (NCBI taxonomy): domain Eukaryota; kingdom Metazoa; phylum Chordata; class Mammalia; order Primates; family Cercopithecidae; genus Rhinopithecus; species Rhinopithecus roxellana. The sequence goes on from NC_044567.1 coordinate 23,307,063, forward strand.
CTGGACTCTTCTCCTCCCAGGGACCAGAGAATTTTCTTCTTGATGTTCTGTTAAAGCCTTGCTGAGCTCTGACTCAGCCTGACTTTAAATCCATAGTTTCGTTTTCTAACATTATTAATGATTAATATGGAAGCACCAAAGAAAAGAAATGTGCTAGTAAGTGTCATTTAAAAAAACTGGGAGTTTTTCTTCTGTTATGGACATTTCTTATCCTCAGCTTGAGTTTAACTCGAATCTCATTAACCCAGCTTAATTTGAGGATATTCTAAAAAGAAAGAGGGAGAAACAAAGCACGTGGTCATCCCAAATGCCAATATCCGAGACTCCCTTTTAAAGCTACTAGGTCCATGTTTCTATGAAGAAAGCAGGTATCCATGTTGTTGATGCTCCCCAGAGACAGCCTCAGACACATTTTGTTCCCAAACAGAATTAGAAGGAAAAGGTCTGCTTAGCTGTCTTTTCCTGTTTAAAATACAGCTGCCCCTGCAGTAGAGCCCTTGTCAGCTCGCCGGTGCTCTCTGCATACTTGCGGTGCAAGTCTATGATATAAGTGGTGTAGAGTGGTTTTGTTGCTAAGAGAAAAGTGCTAAAAAAGAAAAAAAAGGAGGGCCTGTATCTCTTGTATAGCTCAGATCCTTTGGGTATTTAATGTACAGTTTCAGCAAAAGACACTCAGAATTATACCTCTGGTTGGTTCAAAATTGCTTAAATGTTGAAACATATGGTCTCATGTTCCATTTGTTAGGAAACAACCAGCTGTTCTCAGCCTGCCAAATCCAAGTAAACATCCACTGTGTGGAAGAGTGAATCTGAAGTGGTTCAGTAAAAACATAAAAGCTGTTTTTGCTGAAGAAGAAGAAAAAAAAAGGCCACCCCGAAACAACAGCTAGTGAAAAAAAAAAAATCTTGTTCTGATAACGTCTTTTCCCTGGCTTGCTTAGAGTGGACTGTGGAGTAGGAATGACTCTAGAGCTGTTTCAATTTAAAAAGATTTGTAGGCAAACTTGCTGTCGTCTTCTGTTGGTGAAAATCATGACTCTCTTGGTTCCAGTGATTATTTTAATAAAATGCAATTATCTGAATAATTAATTTATTTGACTACTCTACTGTGTCCTCCATTCACAGAGGCCAAAATGTCAAAGATCAAGTAGATTGGGAGAATAGGAAAATTCTCATTATAAAGGCAAGGGGAGGAGGGAAAGGATGAAATATTTGGAATTTCAGTGCAGTGGTTTCTATTTATCCGAAATGTCAAGGGCAGTGTAAAATGTATTTTTAAAATGTGTTTCTGTATGGTTTGTGCCCATTCTTGGCGTGGCTGTGGCTGTACAGAGGCCATTGTTCTTTGAGGAGTATGAGGGGGTGTCTTTGTCCAAAGTGACAAAAAGAAGACTTGGAAGACTGGGCTTCCTTTGTTCCTGTGCGGTGCTGTAAAATTTGGTTTGAAATTAGGACCTCAGGGAAGGACCTTCAATAGAGAGCTTTCATTTCCTGCCAGCATTTTAATCACTCTGGGGTTTAAAGTGGATGGCCGGCCAGCATAATGGCCCTATGTTTAATAGAACAGCTTGTATCTTGAAGGCCAGTTAAGGGATCTGTCATCCGCCCAATATTCGTCTTTTCTGTTTCCTGTCCATTTATGAAGATCACCCACCCTTTTAGGTGGCTTCCCTGGATCATTTTGTAGGAGAGCTGCTGCCACTGCTTCTTAAAGAGGCTGAACAGAAACCCAGTTGAATGTGGTCCAGTCTTCAGCCCATGCAGGGAAGTTCTGCAGAGTTCTTTAATTAGACACGAAGTTCACCACATTTGGGAGTTGATTCCATCAGTTGTAGAGGGACTGTGTCAGATTTCACAAAAATATAGAATAGGAAGATTAAAATTTATCCATATCTCAGAATTATTAGCACCTATTGAGCTGATGTGTGCTCGCATCGTCACTGTGGTGGATGTTAATGTCATCCTGTCATGCACAGGAGTAACTTAACCTCCTGAGGGGTGAAGTAACCTGGTGGGTTTGATCCTGTTGTATACAAAGGAAATTCACAGTTTTTCTAATACAGTGGCTTGTTAACTCTGAAGGCAGGCTTCCTTTGGAACCATTTAGAAATTTACCTTTATAGTTTATTAGATGATATCCAGAACTCCTAAAGAAGTAAATATTGGAGACAAGTCTTGAAAGAGAGCCAGCAGTGAGAAGTAAGGGTTCTGAATTTCTTCCCCAACTCATGCCTAGTGGATGAGAGTAAGATAACATCAATAAAAGCCTGAGATTCACTAAGTTTTCATGTAGGACCTGTCACTGAAATTGCTCTGTGACCAGGTGGTAAGAATGGCCTTGTGTGAACTGCTTGGCAGAAGTAATTTCAGGGGTAGCTATTAAATAGGATCACAAAGTGTTTCTCTGACTCTGAGTAATAATATACATGAATGAGGGGAGAGAAGGAAGGGACCTTTTCAACTACTAGCACACTGTCTGTCTCATCTCATAGCCCGTTGTGCTGCAGACAAAACCACAGAGAAGCCACTTTTCACGGACATTTTTCTTTTTTTGCAGATACGTATGGGTTATCATGGGGAAATAAAGGCATGCATAAACCTCATTCAGCAGTCTTTTCAGATAGAGCCTGAAAAGATTCTATCACCAATCTATCTGAGGTCAGCTTAATCCATACCCACGGAGATGATGAGCCAAAGCCTTAGCTCCCATAGCCTTCCCTAAGCTAGGGTCCCAGCACTGGGTGGGGGACAGGAGAAAAGGCCTGGGGCACCGGGGAGAAAAGGCAGTTGTAGAGAGTAATGTTTGGAGGCATTCTCAGTTATTCAGAAGAAATGGAATGACGTTAAAATTCTCCCAAAAAGGGTTGGAACCACCTCTGCTTCCCTTTCCCCACTCTGTAATCAGTAATCAGTAATCATTGTCTGGTGTGTTCAGATGATAATCCAGTTGGCCACCAAGGGGTTGTGCTTCCTTGCTGACTGTATTTGTGATCTGTAAAACTTTTCAAACACAGGTTTAAACATCCAGAGACTCCTGCCTCTTTGAGAGCCATTCTCCCACTGTGTCCCTTTGACTTCTTTTGTCATGTCTCTAGTGCAGATTTCCCAGCTGCCCAATTTGAGGCCTTTTGAGTTGACCTCCCTTGGATGAGTAGCTCTTTGAAAGCTGATTTAAAGTGAGTGTTGCTCCACATAAGAGCTGTTGGCTGAAAAAAGCACTATCTACAACAGCAGAGGTGGCCGAGAAAGGCAGACAGGCTCTCCTGAGGCTGGTTTTGCAGATTAGAACTGGTCTAGTAGGAATTGTGCATCATTAGACTGAGATTCTTATGTTTGCATCCAGGTCATTTCTCCATCAAAAAAAAATAAAAATAAAAAAATGCCACTGACATTTCAGTCAAGGAACCATCATTGTACTTACACCAGTCTGTTCCCACACATGAAATGTTACGCTTCAAATAACCGCTCAACAGCTCATATGAAGGTCCAGAGTATGTTTACTGGGTAAAATATTTCAGGCATAGACTTGGACAGAAAGCTGCCCACCAGGGCAGGGCCTTAGCATAAAGTTAATATCGTCAAAGATGTGACTATAATCCATTTCATTCACTGTTGCAGCTTGGTGTGTGGGTGTTTCTACAATGTGGGAAACTCGTTTCATTGAAGAGTCTGAATATTTTGTAAGGATGTGAAGAGTTGCAAATAATCTTTTCTGTAAGGCTATGAGGAGAAACAAAGCAGCTAATGTTAGAAAGAACTGGTACACGATTGTTTTCTGTCATTTGTAAAACTAAATAGGAATATTCTGGTCTTTACAGATTTATATCCTCAACTTGTTGCTCCTTAAAGATTATACAAAAAGCATACCTGTGAAAAGATCTGTTCTACTGGAAGGATATCCTGTTTTGAAGCACAAATAGTTTCATTTTTATTTACATATTTATTTTCAGAAATAGGGTCTCCCTCTGTCACCCACCGTAATCATAGCTCATTGCAGCCTCGAATCCTGGGCTCAAGTGATCCTCCATCCTGAGCCTCCCAAAGCACTGAGATTACTAGTGTGGGCCACCACGCCCAGTCTTGAAGCTCAAATAGGTTTAAAATATAAGATGATATATATAATAAAGCATAATTCTTTGTCTATAGAAAATGTGTCTGTATGTTCAAAGAGCTACCTAAATTCTGCTATATTAACAAAAGAAAAGGTATGGAATAAATTGTTTATATATATATATAACTATATTGTATATTTATAATATAGTAAAAATAATATATACATGTATAAAGATATATACATATAAATATATAATTATTTCTGTGTATTCAAGTCAGTAGAGTTACCCAAGATGCCTTCATTTTTGCCTTTAGGCAATGAGATTATGCTATTCTCAACTGTAACTTTATTAGACTCAATGATGCTAGTTTCCAATTTCCATTTCTCAGCTTCTCTTTGGAATCACAGTTCATTAGAATCATTCATTAGAAAATGAATTGGCCTTTGTGGATACCCCATTCTTAGGCTATAGTACTTGGTTAGCATCGTTCCTGTAGGCTCCCTTTGGAAAATTTGCCTGTATCTATATAACTCCCAAGTCCTTCCTTTCAAAAGCCTTTGCTTATACTTTATCCCTTATTCAGTTAATACCTTTTTCATTATATTGTACATAAGTGCTTTTATGTTTTAGATTTGAATCCCAACCAGATAGTTTGGGATAGTTCTTTGGGGGCAGGACCCATGTCACACTTTTTCTGTATTTCTCAGAACCAAGCACACTATTTAGCATGTAAGTGTTAGTTTCCTTTCCTTGTTAAATTGTTCTACCTATATATATATGATTGGTTTTTTGCTTGTTTGTTTTTGTTTTTTTCTTTTTGAGATTGAGTCTCACTCTGTCACCCAGGCTGGAGTGCAGTGGTGCGATCTTGGCTGACTGCAACCTCTGGCCCCCGGGTTCAAGCGATTCTCCTGCCTCAACTTCCCGAGTAGCTGGGATTACAGGCTCCTGCCACCGTGCCTGGCTAATTTTTATATTTTTAGTAGAAATGGGGTTTCACCAGCTTGACCAGACTGGTGTTGAACTCCTGACCTCGTGATCTACCTGCCTCGGCTTCCCAAAGTGCTGGGATTACAGGTGTGAGCCACCGCGCCCAGCCTAGTCATCATATATTTTTTATGAAAGAGTCTTATTATTTGTTTAGTTGACAGGAAATTTAAAGCAAAAGTAGTGCTATAACGATCCTACTTCAAATTCCTAGAATAATCTTTCCTGCTCCTTTCATTTTAGCTCTTCTGTCTTCCTGACCTTTAACTGTCTTTAATGGTCTTATATTTGCGTGTTTTTTTTAAGTAGTGAAAGAAGGTTGGAGGAGGAATGTACAGATGGATAGATGTACATTTAACTGCAGCGATGGATTAGAACTCACACATTCAGAATTTTCTGGATGTGGTTTAGTATATCATGATTACCAAATGACAGCTCCCAGCATGTGATTATAAGGGTAGCAGGCAGGGAAGAATTTCATGAAATCTTAAACTTTGCCTTCTGCCGTTTTTATTTGTCTGAGGGCGGCACAGAAGGGACTATAGTAATGTAGTGCAGAGGGAAGACCAGTGAGGAATTATGGCAGCCAAATGTCTCCCAAAGTGAAAGACATGAAGAGTGGTGGCTGCATGTGATTGCTTCACTGCACAGTAGGCTGGAGATTCTACCTAACCTCACAGGACTCCTAGCATGGCTGGTTTCAATGCTCATTTGAGCTATAGGAATAGGCCGGGCACGGTGACTCACACCTGTAATCCCAACATTTTGGGAGACCTCACGAGGATCACATGAGGTCAGGACTTTAAGACCAGCCTGTCCAACATGGCGAAACCCCATCTCTACTAAACAATACAAAAATTAGCCGGGTGTGGTGGCAGACACCTGTTATCCCAGCTACTCGGGAGGCCAAGGCAGGGAGAATTGTTTGAACCTGGGAGGCGGAGGTTGCAGTGAGCTGAGATCATGTCATTGCACTCCAGCCTGGGCCACAGAGCAAGACCCTATCTCAAAAATAAATAGATAAATAAATATTTTAGGCCAGGCGCGGTGGCTCATGCCTGTAATCCCAGCGCTTTGGGAGGCTGAGGCAGGTGGATCATGAGGTCAGGAGATCAAGATCATCCTGGCTAATACAGTGAAACTTCGTCTCTACTAAAAATACAAAAAAAAAAAATTAGCTGGGTGTGGTGGCGGGCACCTGTAGTCCCAGCTACTCAGGAGGCTGAGGCAGGAGAATGGCATGAACCTGGGAGGCGGAGCTTGCAGTGAGCCGAGATCATGCCACTGCACTCCAGCATGGGTGACAGAGCAAGACTTCATCTCAAAAAAAAAAAAAAATTTTAATGAACTATAGGAATATTTTGATGGACTGTTCTTTGGAATTAACAGGTCCATAAGCCAGTGGCCTTTCTGGAAAATACTGAAAGCTAACTATTCAGAAGAGTATGTTCTAGCTAAGGGTGTACCATTCAGGTGGTAACCAGTAGCTACCAATAACAAGCTTGTTGTTGGTTTCACTGCAGAAAATTTACCACTTGCATGTACTTACTGCATTGGTTTACCCTCAAGAAAAAGAAATACAGCCTCTATATACCTCTTACACCCACTAGATAGAACTAATCAGGATCTCTTTTGATAACTGGAGTAGATAAGCAGGAAATATAACTAACCAGGATTAATTTCATATTATCTATTATTATATTTTTTCCTAATCTACTCCTTGACTTAACCTAATTCTTTTCAGTTTGGGGAGCTTCCTGAAAATGGAGGACGAGGGTACATTTCACCTATGTCTTATGCTTCAACTGTTTTTAGAGAGGAACAAATCTCTTTAGAAACTCATTTGCTAAAAAAGATATTTTAGGGTCACTAGCAAAAGAAAAGTACTTTCTTAGTTGATCCTTTTTGCTCTGGATGGAGAATTTAGAGATCTGGGTTTTTACTCATCTTTGTCAGTAACTAGCTCTCTGTCCTTCTGACACTTCACCTCTCTGTTCTTCAGTTTCGTATTTTGTGAAGCATCTGCACTAGATGTTTCCTGACCTCCCTCTAGATCTGTAGTAATTCTATTGATAAATTACTTGAAGAATACAGGCAACATTTAAGTGTAAATTTCCAAACACCTGCATTCCAACATCTCCATAAAGTGGGAACCAACATACATTATGCCACTGACTGTAAAATACAGAGGAACATACTTTTTAATCCACTTAAGCTCAAACTAAAATTGTTAGAATTTAAATGAGTGTGGAAGGTTAACATTAACCTCTCCCAATTTCCATCTCTTTTCACATTTACCTCCTTAATTTGCTAACTCCTCAGTTCTTGATATCCAGGCTCCATTATATGAACACTAACGTCTCTTGGTGCGGTAGTTCTCAGCCTTGACTATATGTTAGAATTCCTTGGAGACCTTTTAAATAAAATTCCAGTTGAAGTTGGAGCTTAGGCATCAGTATTTTTCAGACTCCCTGAGTGATTCCAGTGTACAGCCAGATTTGAAAACCTTTGTCTTAGTCAGATCTCTGTGCTTTTCAGGATATAATAGGTAAATCCACTTTTCTAGTATATTCAAATATATATTTTGGTTGGTTCTCCCAGTAGTAGACCGCTGATATTTCAGAACTCTCTGCTGAATATTTTATTGACCATATATTTTATTCCATACTAATTTCTCTGATAGTCATATCACTTCCTTTGGAGAGAGAGCACTGTTTCAGATTAGGTGGCACAATGTGAATTTTCTATTCCCATTTCCTAAGATTAAATGTTAAGCTAGCAGGGAGATGCCTTAGAGTATCGTGGGATGTCCAGAAGTTCAGGATGGCCTGAGACAGATGAGAGGATTTAGGGTGGTGTTGATGTGCGTTTATAACACCAGATGCTGCTCCTAGTGGGATTACATCACCATTTTGTCAGATTTTTCTTAAGTCTACAAGGTATTGAAGGAGAAGCTTTTTTCTTTCAGCAGTCTGCTCTAGCTAAAACAGAAGTATAAAGTAAAAATACTCAACAGCTCAAATGGACATGTCAAATTGAAACATGTAGGATTATAGTATGTATCATTGTACCTATGAACTAGGCAGGTCAATAAGTATTTGTTTATTTTATTTATTTATTTTTGATATGGAGTCTTGCTCTGTTGCCCAGGGTGAAGTGTAGTGGCAATCTCGGCTTACTGCAACCTCCATCTCCCGGGTTCAAGCGATTCTCCTGCCTCAGCCTCCTGAGCAGCTGGGATTACAGGCACCTGCCACCACGCCTGGTTAATTTTTGAATTTTTAGTAGAGACAGAGTTTCACCATGTTAGTCAGGCTGGTCTTGAACTCCTGACCTCGTGATCCACCCACCTTAGCCTCCCAAAGTGCTGGGATTACAGGCATAAACCACTGCACCCAGCCTATATGTTGATTTTATGTGATGTGAGATGATTTTCAAATAGACTATTCCATGAAAATTGAATTAATGGATTTAATGGAATTAAATGGAATTAAAAGGATTTAAATGTGCATCTGCTTGAATCTAAATACCTTCATATAGGTAGTCAGTCTGCAAAGTTGTTTGCCTACCATGTGTAGTTTAAAGTTAGCACTAGTTTTGGCCTGATGGGGTGGCTGACACCTGTAATCCCAGCACTTTGGGAAGCTGAGGCAGGTGGATCACGAGGTCAGGAGATGGAGACCATCCTGGCTAACACGGTGAAACCCCATCTCTACTAAAAATACAAAAAATTAGCCAGGTGTGGTGGCACGCTCCTGCAGTCCCAGCTACTCAGGAGGCTGAGGCAGAAGAATTGCTTGAACCCAGGAGGCGGAGGTTGCAGTGAGCCGAGATCGCGCCACTACACTCCAGCCTGAGTGACAGAGCAAGACTCCATCTCAAAAAAATTAAAAAATAAATAAAAATAAAGTTAGCACTAGTTTTAAAGTATCCTCCATTTTTTGTGATAGTGAAAATCTAGATTCCTGAAAACAATAGATTATTTTCCCAGCTGGATGATTTCCAGTCCTTACAATGGTTTGGAAGCATTTGGTAGGCATATTGTGACCCCAAAATCATTTTGGCTTAGTTTGGCTTGCCCCAGTAATGTAAATTATAGGAAATCTTTCTTGAAAAAGATAAACAGGAACTAAGAGCAGAAATGCTTCCCCCCACCCCCACCCCAACCTCCCCTCATGGTTATGTGGAGCTATTAAAGGAGTGGGCAAATAAATGAAGGGCATATTCCCAGGACCTAGACAATCCAAAAGTCTGCATTTTTATCCTGTTAGGTTTTCCAGACCTGATATCATTAGGCAGCTTCCTCTGACTAGTTGATTTTCTTGAGAAACATTATTCTTGATCCTGTAACATCCCACACTGCTTTGCTTCTACTCCTCTAAGCCTTTTTTCCCCTCCCTTCCTAAAAGTAATTTTTTACAGAAATTCCTAGTGCCAAGCACAGAATAAACTAGAGAAGTGTGGGACTTCTCTATAACAGCAGTCTTGGTGGCTGACTGTTGCTCCTCTGAGAGGCCTTCATTTTGAATGAGTACTGTTACAATAGATCACTGATAATTTAGTGGACGGGCTACCACCAGAATCCTTGGGATTATCTGATCTTCCCTAAGTAGCTCTCCATTCAATATTGCTGTGTTTACCATCTGGTTATTATATCACAATCTTGATCCAGCCAGAACAAGAACTGAGATGGTTAAAGGAAAACCTCCTAAATGTTGGGTCATGAGAGATTAAATTGGGCATCTTACAACTTGTTCCTCCTGGAGCTGCCTACACTGACTTTCTCAGTCCGAAGTCCCCTCTCTACTGCCGCGTTCCAAGGCTGCTGTGAGCCCATTATCACAGTGAGTAGTAGCATCCAGAGGTTAGGGAATGCCTCTTTTCCTAGCCAGAAGACTGAAGACTGGATTCTCCTAAGATTATTGGGCTTACCTTAAATTCTTCTATTAAAATGGAAAATGCCCAAACCTCAGTCTGTCTGTCCTTAAAGCCAGGGAAAAGGACCCTGAGACATACATGCTGTTGACATCAGTTAAATATCATGTTCCTAGAGGTCCTACAATCCTGTATGTAAAGCTACAGTAGGTAATTACAACTGCATTATAATTATTTTGGTAATGACTCCCTTCCTCTCACCAAGAGGCACAGAGATGGATCTGCACAGTTGCCTGCTATGAACATTGTGGTTCAAGTAGCTGATATTTGTTGTTTAGGCAAGCAAGACATCCAGCCGATGGACTGAACGTCTCCATTCCATCCTGCTGTTTAGTTTTGTGATTAAATAGCCACTTACTCATTTCCTGTATTGTCACATAACTTTTCAGTTCTCAATTTGCTGTGAGGACAGAGACTTAGCTAGGGTTACTGCTGGTCCAAATTTGCCTAGGTCCCAGCTTTACTTGTACCAGTTTAATTATCATTGCCGCTTATGTCACCCGAAAGTGTACCAGTTTGGATGATAGTCACCTTATTTATCACCCTATGTTAACCATAGGAGAACCAAAAGAAAGAGCTACTAAATTGATACCAGAATCTGTGCTTCTAAAGTCATTAGAATTAGCCTGTATGTCCCATTGTTTTCAATACAAGTAGTGTCACTTGAATCCAAAAAACGTGATCTCCCTCCTCATTTTCTATTTGCTAATAAAGGATGGCTCTCTAGAATTAGGATTCTGAGCTCCGTAATAATATTTTTTATAGGAAATATGAAACAAAGCAGTAAAGTCCAAAAGCAAATAGGTCTGTAGCCTTTGCAAGAAGTGTTCACTCTTCTTATGGGGGACGAAGGTGAGTAGATGATGGTAGAGTAGGTTGTCCTCCAAACATACAATCTCTGAGAAAGATCCCTGTCCAGAAATCCTGTGTCTCAGTGGTACCCAATGATACCCTGGAGAGGAACATTCCAGTGATTGCTTTCTGGGCATATTTCCTAGGGAGTTTTGGGAGTCATTCAGTGATCAGGTTCAGGACTTTTGGAGCAGATCTCAACATACAAGAGTCTTCCTTTCTCATAGGTGGCCCATTGACTTGGTCTCTGTGTGCCCACATTACTGGTGCTGCCAGCTCAGGGAGTTTATGAAATTTTGATGTAGAAATTAGATTGTTGCTTATCTTGTACCTTCTTGCTCATAGTATTGACAGTACCACTGAATTGCTTGAGGCAGATAGCATCTCAGCGATCACTGTGCTATTTCAGCTTTCTGCTGCTGACAACATCAGAAGTGTTTTAACAGGGTTTTAATGGGCAGCCTCTGTAGCTCCTTGGAGGGTTGCAAATAGCTGCCGTGAGAAACCCTCTCTGCTGCTCTGGGCTGACATGCCCTCTTTTCTCATCCAGCTGCTGCTTGTTTAGATGGCCGCCTTCCTGGTGACAAGCACTTCTTATTTGGGCTGAGCAGTACTAGGACTTGAATTCCAGAGATGAGATTGTGTAACATAAAAAAGGAAAGGTCTTTTAAGGACGTTTTCTTCCCATCCTGCTTGGGGTAGGAAAAACAAGGCAGGTTATGGGGGGAGAGGAGTAGGGCAAGAAAGAGGGTCTAACCAGAAATAAGTTTGCCATTCCCAGAACCTTTCAGAGGAAAATTCTGGTGTGCTATTAAAACTAAAGTTTTTGGCTGGGCACAGTTGCTCATGCCTGTAATCCCAGCACTTTGGGAGGTCGAGGCGGGCAGATCACAAGGTCAGGAGTTCGAGACCAGCCTGACCAATATGGTAAAACCCCATCTCTACTAATAATACAAAAATTAGCCAGGTGTGGTGGCAGGCGCCTGTAATCCCAGCTACTCAGGAGGCTGAGGCAGGAGAATCGCTTGAACCTGGGAGGCGGAGGTTGCAGTGAGCCGAGATCGTGCCACTGCACTCCAGCCTAGGCAACAGAGTGAGACTCCGTCTCAAACAAAACAAAACTAAACTAAACTAAAGTTTTCTCATTTGATGGAGTCACAATAATCTATTTGGAGAATATCAGGCCCAAAGCTTCTATTTTCTATTTAATAGCTTACCCACATTTTAGGTTTATAGTTAATTAATGCTCTGTGTCAACTTAGTTCCATTATTTGGTCTTCAGATTCAACAAAGTAGCTGAATTCTCAACTAATGACTTAAAACTTCAAATTTTAGGATTAAACAGAATGGATATCCACTCCACCTGGAATTCTCTTTGCTAAAACAGTGAGGTAGTTCGGTGAGGTAATACAATGACACTACATTGATTTCCTCCCTGTGGCGCCAAAGACAGTTCTTGATCTCTGCACTCAGTGACAGCAGGGTACTCAAAAGGGAACTAGTGGTAAAAATGGAAGAAAAAAAAAGTGGCCAGATTAACTAAGTTATTGGTGTGATACAAGAACTTGGTCTGATCAGGAGGGGAGCTGGGGAAAAGATGTCTGTGTTCCAACTAGAAAGTGTAGTTCCTAGTAGGATCCCAGTGTTGCAAAGTGTCGGTGCAGATATCAGCTGCTCTAATCGTTTCTCTACATCACTTTCCCTTTCAGGGACATGGAAACAGTAGTTTGCCTGGCTCATTCTAAAAAAGATCTCAGAATACTTCCTTCTAATGTTAGAGAGAGAGAGACTTCCTTTACTTCAAGCCCTACCTACTTAAAATTGGTTTTTATCATTATCACCATCCACAGTGTTGCAGGCTGCCTGAAAAAATCTCCTATCAGACACTTAAGGCCATTTCACAGCTTCCTCTTCCCAAACCACACTGATAGCGCCGGGTCATCATCTGTCCTTTAGAGATTTAAGATTCTTAACTTCTTGTCACCAGCAGAGGCATGACTTTAGCTATTAAGGGATAAATCTGATTATCACGATTGGAAGAAAAAGCCAGTACACCTCTGGGACACATTATGGCATGGATCCTTGGGAAGGCCCAAGCCTGTTTCCCCTTCACTTTCTTAGAACTGGGCATCTCTCCTAAAGCTGCTGTTGCTGTGTGCTATTGGGACTGTTACCCCAACCAAGATCCTAAAAAAAGGCTTAGATGTGCCTGTGGTTGGGGTGCTCTGCAAGGCACCAAGAAAAGAAACCTGCAGAAGGCTACATATGATGAAGGAAAAACCACAAGAATGTGGGCTACAGGAGAGTACGATGTGAAAAGTATAAACCCTAGAGTTACCCAGAACGCTAACCACCTCACTAACTAGGAAATGGGTTTGCCTGCCTCTGCCACAGTTTCCTCATTTGTAAAATGAAAATTACAGTGAGAATTCTAACTTACCTCATAAGTTTGTTGGGGATTAAATAAGATAATGCAGTATGGCACAGTGCCTGCCACATTGTGACGTGCTTAGCAGGGGCTGATATTACTCGTACTATTAAGAATACATGCCTGCTGCTCTCTAAGTGTACATATGATCCCTCTGTGTGTTCATAGTGCTTAATTTTAGGGAATTTGTTGTCGTACTGACATAGATACAAATATAGAGAACATGTAGTGGCAGAATAAATAAGCCAAGATATGAAATAATAATGGGGAACTGTAAAGAAATGATAAAAATAAGGACTCAGCATAAACCTTTGAAAGAAAGGGCCTCCATAGACTTGTCAAACCATAGACTTCAATTTTGAAAACCTCTGTTCTCTTTTACAGTCGAAAAGCAAGAAACTTAGGCTTGACTAACGAGTATGGTCTTGGTGTGGTCCTTCCTTTCTCGAGGCCTCAGTTTTCTCTGTAAACTGGGAGAGGTGGAGTAGATGGTCTGCAAGGTAGCCTCTGATCTAAAATTCTGTAAGTCTGCTTAAAAAGAAAAGGAGTCATAGCATTCCTCTTTCTGCTGTTGCTCAGCGGTATTTGACTGAGGTACAGATGTTTCATGGATCTCCCCGATACATTTTTCTGTGAAATCTCAGGCTCTGCCTCATGTCTCTGCAGCTTAGTAATAACTGAACATAGTTAATTTGTTCTGGTTTATTGCCGATTGGGCGATTTATGTCACGTGGTATGTGGGTTTTTTGGTTTAATTTTCATTCAGCAACCAGTGGTCTCGGTCAAGGTGGGCCATGGTCACTCCGCGACTCCAGGTCAATTTGTCTGCCTGTTGGCTTTTTTTATTTTTGCTTTGAAGTTTCCTTTTGCCTCAGTCAGCTGCCTTGAATGAAATTATCTGCTGCTGCTCTGGGCTTGTGATTTCCTTTGCTTTCATGTTTGTTCCCTTTCTGAAAGATGGGGGTTGTAATTTGTTTGCTGTTTAGGAGCCAGCCCTTCAGCTTCCTTTCAGTGATAGCATCCTGCCTGCCACACTGGACTTTTCTCCTTTTCCAGTCTGGTTGTTCCCAAAATCACTATTTTAATTCTCTGTATTTGAAGAACAGCAAGGTTGTTCCCAAAATCATTAGTTTAATTCTCTGTATTTGAAGAACACCAATGTAGTATCTCCCTTTCCTTAATCACAACTGCAGTTGGTAATTGTGGAATGCATTTCCTACAAATATTAATTTTACTTTCAATATGTGACAGGATGCAGAGCCTTTTTTTTTTTTTTTTTTTTTGAGACGGAGTTTCACTCTGTCGCCCAGGCTGGAGTGCAGTGGCCCGACCTTGGCTCACTGCAGCCTCTGCCTCCTGGGTTCATGCTATTCTCCTGCCTCAGCCCCCCAAGTAGCTGAGATTACAGGCATGTGCCACCACACCTGGCTAATCTTTCTGTATTTAGTAGAGATGGGGTTTCACCATGTTGGTCAAGCTGGTCTCGAACTCCTTACCTCAGGTGATCTGCCCACCTTGGCCTCCCAAAGTGCTGGGATTACAGGTGTGAACCACCGCCCCCAGTCACAGAGCTGTGTTTTAATAAATATTCTAACAGTTTTTAAAAGTTAATAGAGATACCTCCAATGCAGTCCTAGAGAGCTTGTAAATTGTCTGACCTGGTCATTCTGCTGTCTGCCCTTGGGTACTGTCTCCATGCTCAGGCGCTTTCCTATTTAATATATCACCTGCCAGTAACTAGCTAAAAGATATCTGTAACCTGGCATCATTAAAAAGATTGCAAGGTTCTTTTCATGATGTATGCTTTTTAAAAATTTTAAACTAGCAATTAGGATACATTTGAAAGGAAGAATATCTTGATTTCTTAGATATCATAGAGAACAACTTATATTTGCACCTCTGAGGACTTTTGATGAGGTGGCCATTTAATGAAACACTCAGCTCAAGTGTTTTCAAAACAGCTGATTTATTACACTTGGATACTTTATGGTGTGTAGAGTTGTGCCTGAAGTTGTCAACCAGGCAGCAGAGCTGGAACCCGGTTGTAGTGATCATGTCTGAAGGATGTCTGCTAAATATCATGTGTTCACGTTTGAATAGAAGGTGGGTCAGAGTGAAGTTGTTAATCTGCAATGTTTTTCAACCACCTCGAATTGAGAGTAGAAAAGCATTTGCTTTATATCAATTTGATAGTCCATCTTTTCTCCTATATTTGATTATAGAAAGCAGTTATTTTTATCCTGTATCTTTATTATTTTCCCATTGATTTATAAGAGAAATCTTTGAGCATCTATTATGTGCAACTCTGTACTATGGATGATGGGAAGATATACAAAGTAAAGTTCTTGTTAGCAGGAAGATGGACTGAGTATATGTATGACTATAAAGTGATATCAAAAGTACGGGTGAAGTTGTGGCAACATTCAAAGGGAAGGGAAATCAGTTTCCTCTTGAAATTCAAGAGAGACTTCATGGAAGAGGTATCATTTGAGCAGAGATTTGTTATATGGAAATAAGAAAGGAAAGTCATCCCAGACAGGGAGAACAGTGCTCAGAAAACAGGGTGTACATATGGGGACGAGCAGGTGGTTTGGTTTGCCTATCAGTGTGGCAATGACAGCAAAAGGAGATCAAGTCTGAGAAATAAGACTATAGAGTGTAGTCCTCTGAATACTTTGCAGTGTTTCATATACATCTGGAGTCAGGTGGTTCGCTGGGATTTGCATCTTTGCATCTCCACTTCTTACCTCTGTGACCTCGGGCATATTCCTCATCATCTCATCATTCCTTTTCTTGGTCTGTGAAAACTAACAGGTGAAATGAATTCTAAGAATATGTTTCATTTAATGCAGTAAATCTAAAATATCATTGTTTCAAGAATTAATCAATCTAAATATAGATTGACGTACTTTTAGCACATTTGGCTTCAGCCTAGCCATATTTCCAGTGCTCAGTAAGCCACATGTTGCTAGTGGCTACCACATTGAACTGCACAGATCTAGAACATTTGGAACCCATTCTTCTGTTCTCCTGTCTTTGGTTTTCTGTACACAAAGGAGAAACATTAGGATTGAACGCAAGCTGTTTCATGCTGATATGCATAGCTACCACTTACAGATGTTGTTGAGATGCCAGAAGTTAATCCAAATACATTTTGGTCTCAGTTGGCCACTGGAGACTTGTCAGCAGTTACATAGAATGAAAGCAGTCACTGCTAGCAAGTCCGTCCTTTTGGACAAACAAGTATTGCTTTGCCTTTTTCTTTTAAGAGAAATAAGACTCATATCTCCTTTATTCTTACTTGACCATGCCTGCCTTTGTATTCCTGACAGCCTTGGAAGGACACAGATTATGTGGCAAATATAATAATTACCCCTTTTCACATTAGACGCGACCCTTTGCATTCCCAGCACTGATCTAATTCCAGTTGCTTCTGAAGTTTACCTTTTACACTTGTGTTGGTTTTAGCCAGTGGATACTATGTCAAAGGTCGTGAACTTGTACACTTCCTCTCCAAAGATTCACAGTATCAGTGCCCAGTTTGTCAAGATCTCTCTAGATTAGTTTATTTAATTTTGCCGTGGTTGGTTAATTCACAAATCATAAGACCTTTTTCTTCTTTCAAATGCATAGCGAGTGAGGGACAAAGAAGAAGGAAAAGGAATGGAATTCAGTTTCCTCAACATCTTAATGATCTCAGTTTTAAGTTTTTCTATAAGTGTGTCTCTGTGGATGTCGCTTTACTGCTTAAAGCATCTAATTGAAACCAGATCCTTAAATCTCTTTGGATCAAGAAGCAGTAGTAAGCCCAGGACATATTATCCCTACAATCCAGAAACACTTAGGTGTCTTGTATTTGATGTACGTGTAATCAGTTTACTCTTCAAGCTCCTTTTTCTACCTAAAATCTTAGTGATGTAGTACCGTAGTAAAGGGGATCTTTACTCCTGTTTTAAAAGGATACAACCAAGGTAGGGAAGGCTTAATTATTGGTGATTATTCAGAAGAACTATTTTCTTTACATATGCTATGGAAACAATATTATTTCCAGCTACAGAATATAGTATTTGATTATACTTTTGTGAATTGCCTGCTTTTCCCCTATCATCTGCTAATTCCGATTTGATACTGTTCTGTGTTCAAAAATACAGCGTGAGCAAGCTGTCATGGTGCCTGTCTAGAGTCCCAGCTGCTCGGTGGGGGCTAAGGTGGGAGGATCATTTGAGCCCAGGTGTTTGAGACCAGCCTGGGCAATATAACAAGACCCTATCTCTAAAAATTAAAAAATGTTTCCTAAAATATCTACTGACCATAATAGTGTCTATCAAATGCATTTTCACATTCTTGTCATGTCCAAAATTCTCTATAAAAAAATTCAGGAAATAATTGTTTTGTGATACCTAATTTTCAGGTAAGCCCAGCTGGTCTAGAAAGATTGGCAATATTCCATCCTGGCTAACACTGTGAAACCCCGTCTCTACTAAAAAATACAAAAAAAAACTAGCCGGGCGAGGTGGCAGGCGCCTGTAGTCCCAGCTACTCGGGAGGCTGAGGCAGGAGAATGGCATGAACCCGGGAGGTGGAGCTTGCAGTGAGCTGAGATCTGGCCACTGCACTCCAGCCCGGGCGACAGACCAAGACTCCGTCTCAAAAAAAAAAAAAAAAAAAAAAAGAAAGATTGGCAATATTTGAAACATTTAAATTATATTAAAAGTTTTTCTTGTTTGTATAGTTGAAAGAGTTAAGACATTTCAAACTTTTGTTTGGAGATCTTTGTTAAGTGGATTTTATGCTTGCTTCTTAAAATATATTGAATACACTTTGCTGTAGGACAGGGCCTAGCCCATAATAGGCATGCAGTTCTAATTTGAATTGTGTTGAATGACTCACTGTTATGAGCATCCAGTATTTACTAGATCTTAGATTTTAAGGGTTAGAATTTTTTCAGTGTGATCTTTTTTGCTCAGATGCAAAATAGCTCCAGTACTCATGTAATTTCTGTATTTTTTCCTTTTCTGCCATCAAAGCTAAGAACCTGGTCTCTTAGAAACCTTTAATCGACTACCTAATATGTGCCAGATACCCACAGCTTTACATGGGATATCTCATTTAATCCTCACAGCAGCCATATGAGATAGCTGTTACTGTATCACATTTACGTATTAGGGAACTGAGCTTCAGAGAGATCACATTTGTTCTGACTGTTGTCAGTTTGCCTGCCTATATCCTGTGATACCCCTTTCTTTTTTAATTTGTTGCTTCTAGTCCTGAGGACCAGAAATCCAGGTAAATAAAATATGCTCTGGTGGGCTTTCCTAATGGGACCCTCGAGGGAGGAGAGGATGAAGACCGGGAGAGGAGTTCCAGGTTGGGGTATATGATGTGGTTAACTGGGTGCAACGCCCCTTTTCCATTGGTTATGCTTACTCCATATTTAAGCTAATGTTACGCGGTTAGCCAGAACTAACTGATTTTGGCTAGACCCTTTTCTTGTCTAGGAATGGAGGAATTACCTGAATGAGTTCCCACAGACTGTCCTAGAGGGGCCACAGACTGCTCTGAGAAGCTAGTGAAATTATGAGTCCTGTTCTGAAAAAATGCAGATACTCATACGTATACAATGTCGCATGTGCTTTCAGGGGTTTCAGGACCCCTCTGAAATCCATCCCGGGATCCCAGATTAAGGTAATTCATCTGGCCTCTGTGGGTAGATGTTAGTCACTAATGCTGTTATAACCTAAACATGTCCCTAAGACCAGAAATTATAATTAAGAACAGAGGAACTCTAGGGAGTGTAGGAAGTTTGAAACAGAAAAGGGCTTTCTTTAGCTTTCGGGAGGAATTTGTATTTGCCCATGAATGAAGTGAAATGACCAGGTAGACAGTAGAACCAGGCCTGTGTGCTGGGGAGACCTTCTGTGCCCTAAGGCCACATGGCCGAGAGACAGGTGGGAAGCCAAGGAAGAAGAAATTGGGCATAGGTCTTGTTAATTTACACCAGCCCATCAGGTTAGAGCACACTCGGGAAAGTTCTTGCTACTCTGAAGGCGATTTTTAGAATCAGAAACCTGTACTTGAGAAACATAACTTTTTGTGTTATTTATATTTTCTGTAATGATTGTCTTTTGCTCTCTGCTTGATTTTATGTAGAACTTGTACTAAGGTCAAACATTGAAAGGGAATTTTGCAAATATCTGAGCCTGTCAAAAGGGAAGAATAGGTGATGCAGTGGGGTTGGCAGCACTTTTCCTATTACTTGGGAGTGAACCATCAGGGAAATAAAATGCAAAGGCTTAGCCACAGGTGTAGCCATAGAATCCCTTCCCACCTGGAGACTGTCCTTGCTGATTTCCAGCACAGAAGAGTTTTGCATCTGGTTTTCCTAAGAAGGCCACTTCCTTTACAGACATTCCTGCATACTCCTGCTTTACCCTCAAGGCCCAGTAGAAACCAGGAGTAGGACCTTCCTCATTTTTCAGCAAGTAGGACCCCTTATTTGAAGGACCAGTACCTGGCTCTTAATTGAAGTCTTGAACAGTTTCAAAGATGGGAAAATTATTTATTATTTTGCTTTGAGATTCTTCTAAGCCCCAGTTGAGAAATTATGAAGGAGACTATAGACACATCGAAATCTATTACCAAAACAGTTGCCTTAACAGGAAACTGTAATTTATAGTGTAGTTTTTTTTTTTTAAAGGTGGGAAGGACACATGGGTATGATGTATTTTAAAAGGATTTAAAAACCCATAAGTGTAGGCACACCTCATTTTATTGCACTTTGCTTTATTGTGCTTCACAGATATTGCATTTTTTACAAATTGAAGATTTGTGGCAACTGTGTTAAGTGTGTAGACATAATTTTTCTAACAGCATATGTGCTCACTGCGTGTCTCTGTGTCACACTATGGTAATTGTCACCAGATTTCAAACTTTTGCATTGTTACTGTATCTGTGATCAGTGACCTTTGACGTTACTATTGTAATTGGGGGCACCCTCAAACCATGCCCATGTGAAACAGCAAACTTAATCAATGTTTTACGTTCTGACTGCTCCACTGACCAGTTGTTCCTCCACCTCTCTGCCTTTTCTCAGGCCTCCCGATTCCATGAGCCACAGTAATATTGAAATTGGGCCAATTAATACCCCTACAATGGCCTCTAAGTGTTCAAGTGTAAGAAAGAGGTTCACCTCTCACTTTAAATCAAAAGCTAGAAATGATTAAGCTTAGTGAGAAAAGCATGTCAAAAGCCGAGACAGGCTGAAAGCTAGTCCTCTTGTACCAGTTAGCCGAGTTGTTAATGTAAAGGAAAAGTTCTTGAAGGGAATTAAAAGTGCCACTCCAGTGAGCACAGAAATGATAAGAAAGTAAAACAGCCTTGCTGCTGAGTTGAAGAAAGTTTTAGTTGTCTGGATGGAAGATAAAACCAACCACAACATTTCTCAAACTGTTGGCCTCAAGCAATCCTCCTGCCTCGGCCTCCCAAAGTGCTGGGATTACTGATGTGAGCCACCACACCTGGCTACCACCACATTCCTTTAAGCCAAACCCTAATCCAGAGCAAAGCCCTACCTCTGTTCAATTCTATGAAGCTGAGAGAGATGAGGAAGCTGCAGAAGAGAAGTTTGAAGCTAACAGAGGTTGGTTCCTGAGGTTTAAGGAAAGAAGCTATTTGCATAATATAAAAGGGCAAGGTGAAGCAGCAAGTGCTGATGGAGAAGCTCCAGCAAGTTATCTAGAAGATCTAGCTAAGATCATTGATGAAGGTGGCTATGCTAAACAACAGATATTCGATGTAGACGAAACAGCCTTCTGTTGGAAGAAGGGAAGTTTCATAGCTAGAGAGGAGGAGTCAATGCCTGGCTTCAGAAAAGCTTCAGTTGAAGGACAGGCTGATTCACAATGGCAATTAAATCTCAACATTAGTTTTGAAGAGGATGCTCAAACTATAGCACAGACCAATTTTCTTTGTCTAAATACAATAGTTTTCCTTCCAGGCAGCCTCAGTCCACATTCATGAGCCACATTCTTGTGCTTCTCCGTTTACACAGCTCTAATAGTAGAGAAGGGACGCTTTATGCATCCCTCTTACCCAGTCTCTAGATATGGAGCCACAACCTTGCCTGCTACCAGCTGAAAATTCTCCTGAAGCTAGGCTTTTATCTTCAAATTATAAGATAGTGTTGGCCGGGCACGGTGGCTCACGCCTGTAATCCCAGCACTTTGGGAGGCCAAGGCGGGTGGATCACCTGAGGTCAGGAGTTCAAGACCAGCCTGGCCAATATAGCAAAACTTGGTCTCTACCGAAAATACAAAAATTAGCTGGGCATGATGGCATAAGCCTATATTCCCAGCTACTCAAGAAGCTGAGTCAGGAGAATTGGTTGAACCCAGGAGGCTGAAGTAGCAGTGAATTGAGATCATGCCACTGCACTCCAGCCTGGGTGACAGAGTGAGATTCCACCCCCCGAAAAAAGTACGTATATACGCACACATATATAGTGTTGATACGTGCATATATGTGTACTTTGTTTTAATATGTAAGCTATTTGTTTGCCAAATTAGTTTTTCATAAAATTTTAAGCAAAACAGCTCTCCCTGGTCCACCATTACGTACACCCCAGAAACACTGCAGTAACATAAAAACCTTGATAGAGGTTATGTTTTTGTTTTTGTTTTTTTCTCAACTTTTACATACAGGGGGCACATGTGCAGGTTTATTACATGGGCATCTTGCACTCAGGTAGTGAGCATAGCACCCAATAGTTTTTCAGCCCATGCCCTGTCTCCCCTCCCCGTCTAGTAGTTCACAGTATCTATTGTTCCCGCGTTTATGCCCATGGACGTTCAATGTTTCACTCCCACTTAAAAGTGAGAACACATGGTATTTGGTTTTCTGTCCCTGCACTAATTTGCTTAAGATAATGACCTCCAGCTTCATCCATGTTACTACAAAGGACTTCATTCGTTTATTCCATGGTGTATATGTAGCACATTTGCTCTATCCAATCTACTTTAGATGGGCAGCAAAGTTGATTCCATGGCTTTGCTATTGTGAATACTGTGGCAGTGAACATAGGAGTGCAGGTGTCTTTTTGATATAATGATCTATTTTCCTTTGGATATATATACCCATAATGGGATTGCTGGGTCAAATGGTAGCTCTGTTTTAAGTTCTTTGAGAATTCTCCAAACTGCTTTGCACAACGGCGGAACTAGTTTATATTCCCACCAACAGTGTATAAGCATTCCCTTTTCTCTGCAGCCTCGCCAGCATCTATTTTTCACTTTTATTTATTTATTTATTTATTTTTTAAGAGATGAGGTCTCACTATGTTGCCCAGGCTAGCCTCAAACTCCTGGACTCAAGCAATCCTCCTCCCACCTCGGCCTCCCAGAGTGCTGGGATTATAGACGTGAGCTGCTGTGCCTGACCTGACTTTTTAATAATAGCCATTCCGACTGTGGTGAGATTATATCTGATTGTGGTTTTTGATTTGCATTTTTCTCAGATGAGAGTGATGATGAGCATTTTTTCATGTGTTTGTTGGTTGCTTGTATGTCTTGTTTTGAGAAGTGTCTATCCATGCCCTTTGCCCATTTTTTAGTGTTTTTCTTAAATTCTTTTGCTTGTAAAGTTTCTGATTATAGATTCTGGATATTAGATCTTTGTCAGATGCATAGTTTGAGAATATTTTCTCTCATTCTTTAGGTTGCCTGTTTACTCTCTTGGTAGTGTCTTTTTATTGCTTTGTCTCCATTTTACAGATAAGAAACAGGTTCTAGAAGTTTCAGATATTTGCTCAAAGTCATACCATGAAGTACAAAGCTGTTTTTAACCCATGCCTTTCTTAAGTTCCAAACCCATAATGCAGAAACCATGCTGGGCATTAAGGAATCCTACCTTCAAAAGAAATGAGAAAGCTGGAGACAGTGGCTCATACCTGTAATCACATCTGTAAGCACTTTAGGAAGGTGAGGCAGGAAGATCGCTTGAGCCCAGGAGTCTGAGATGAGCCTGGGCAACATAGCAAGACCCCGTCTCTACAAAATAATTTTAACATTAGCCGGGTGTGGTGACACACACTTGTAGTCCCAGCTACTCAGGGGCCTGAGGTGGGAGGATCATTTGAGCCTGGGAGATCGAAGCTACAGGGAGCCATGATTGCACCACTGCATTCAAGCCTGGGAGAGACCCTGTCTCAAAAAAAAAAAAAAGAAGAAGAAAGGAAAAGAAAGAGAAGAGGCCTGACACAGTGGCTCACACCTGTAATCCCAGCACTTTGAGAGGCCGGGGCGGCGGGGGGGGGGGGGGGGGGGGGGGGGCCGGGGGCGGGGTGGATCACAAGGTCAGGGGTTCAAGACCAGCCTGGCCAATACGGTGAAACCCTGTGTCTACTAAAAATACAAAAACTAGCCGGGCATGGTGGTGGGCGCCTGTAGTCCCAGCTACTCGGGAGGCTGAGGCAGGAGAATGGCGTGAACCTGGAAGTGGAGCTTGCAGTGAGCCAAGATCACACCACTGCACTCCAACCTGGGTGACAGAGAAAGACTCCGTCCAAAAAAAAAAAAAGAAGAAAAAGAGAGAGAGGAAAAAAGAAGTGAGAAGGAGAGTTTAAAAGCATTCCACAAAGTCAGTGGTTATATGTTAATCTGTGTAGTGTGCTTTGTTTCCCAGATAGTTTAGAAGCAATTAATTCTGGATAGACATGTGTGTTGTATGTAATGACAGATACTGATTGTAATGTTTTATTTTGGCCAAAAAAAGTGGGGGATGGGGAGTAATTTTCCTCAAAATCATTATCTGGCAGGGTGGGAGGTTGTTTTTCTTTTGTATACAGAGAAACAGAGTCTCAGGTAGGAATATTTGTTGTATTCATGGCAGTTTGGCAGACCCTTGGAATATAACCTTTTTCATGGTCCATGTTCTAGTCCTGCCTTGAGAACCCCCTTTTGAGTAAAGAAAATATTCAAAAACCCATCTCTGGGTTTCATCCTGAAGATCCAGGACCAGTGTTCTCTTTCTTGAGGAAAAAGAATCACAATGGTGAAAAAATCTTTGCAAATCCTATTGTAGTCTTGATTGATCTCTCTTCTCATTGCTCTTTATTGGCCTCCTCAACCCTTCTGACTGTGTGCATTAGAAATAATACTTATTATCAGTATTAAAACAACTACTTTCTTTGTCTATTTTAATTATTTTCTTTATGTTAACTATTTTCTTTTCAGAGTTGCTTATCTATTAGCAGGCCACTGCATTAGCCTTGAGCTAGTATTGTAAGTTGCAAAATTATGTTGCCGGCATCAGTTGGGAATTTCATGGAATTTGCTTCTATTTGACTGTATTTCCAGATGGAACCATGTGCCGAAGTGTTTGTTTTGGGCCTCCATGAAGTCATTCCTTTGCAGTGATCTGTAGCTAGACTGCTGTCTCTTGGGACTAACCTGTGTGACTAATTTGAGTAGGAGGGTGATAAACTTTGTTACCACTTAAAAAGGGGCTAAAAATACTTCTTTTTTTTTAAGCCCCTCTCCATATTATCTAGCAACACTCTTTGAGGGATAATGGAAAGGAGGTGATAAAGATTAGAACTGATTGGGAAGGTTCTGAATGTCCAAGTTTCATTTAGGAAGCTTCACACCTTTGAGCCCCAGGGAAGAGTTTGGACCCCAGGCCTTTATAGGTTTGTAGTAAAATCTGAGCTGCCCAGAACACTCTGTGGCTAATGGCTTTTGCAGAAGTGATTCTACAACTAAAAATGCCCATCAACTAAGCTTGTATTGGTTCATCGTCCAGATCTAAAAATGATAGTTAATTTGAGTTATTGTGCTAAATGTTTCTAAGAAATGCTTCTTTTTAAGTTGCAGTCTTTTGATCAAAACACAGTAAACGAAGGGCTTCCCTGAAAGGTGGAGCCAGTAGACTTGATTTGGAGATGAAGCATATACTGAACTCGAAGACTGGAGAGATATTCTTGCCTTAACCCCGTCTCTTATTTACTGAGGGACCTTGGATAAGGCACAATCTTCCTGCCTCATGTTTCTTTTACTTAAAAATGAAAGCATGGATTAGGCTAGCTCTTTGTCAAACCTCCCTTCTCAATTCACCTTCCTAATCACAGAACTCTTTTTCTAATAAAATTTTATGCAGGACCCCAGTCTATAAAACAGATACAAAAGGAGATGCTTTGGTTAATGGAGGGCACAGGGAGAATCTCTCTCTGGCTTCAGTTCTGGCCCCTGAGGCACTTTCCTGTCTAGTTGAGCTTTCTTTAAGAGCTCTTCCAGCAGTGGCATTCCATCCATTATTCTAATTAATGTGAATTGAGTATTACTAATATCAGGTTTGGGTTTTTGTTGTTGTTGTTGTTGTTGTTGTTGTTGTTGTTGTTGTTGTTTTCACTTAGTACCCACATCATGGAGCAAAAAAAAAAAAGTGGTTTTAAATTGCAGAATGATTTAAGCTAGTAGAGGGTGTCATTAATTGATATTAAAAACTGGTACTGGTCTAAACATAGCACTATTAGAAGTTATAGAAATTCACAATAGAAACCCTCTTCCTTCCTCTGTCCCAGAATGCATGGAGCAAAAATGCGGAATGGGGAAGTAAATGATAAATCTGCAACCATTAGGGCTCACTTTCTAAGCTTCTCGCTGAGTACTAGGATTCAGCTCTCTCTTATTCCTTCCTCTCCTTCCTCAAATCCTACATTCCTACACCATTGCTGAGCAGGTTGCAATTTTGTCCTAGAGTGATTACTCCTGATTACTCCTGTCCCTCTCTCTGACTGGAGTCAGGTCTGAAGTACTCTGTTTTCCACCTGTCATCTCAGCCAAGACCTTGAAGATTCAATACTAAACCGTTGTATAGGATTAAATTCTGAGCCTTCTAGAAGTTTCAGAATATGTTTCTTTGCTGTTGTTGATTGCAAAATCAACAGACCTCCCTCCCAGGGAGAGGAGTTTCCTTCTCCTTTGGTGGGCTTCCCTCTAGCAATTCAGGAGCTGCTAGAAGCAGATTAACACCTACAGTTCCAGACCAGCTTAGAGCCCACTTCATTTCCCACTGTGCAGCATTTCACCAACCCGTGGACCTATGGCTAGTCATTCCTGTCTGTCTTGCGCCAGGGCCTTTCCCAGCCAGCAGTCTTCCCAATGACTGTTAGAACTATACCCTCTGGCTCAGGCTTTCTCCACAAAAACAAAAACAAAAACAAAAACAAAAACGTAGTATTGCTTAGCATTTTCTCTCAACTTCACATTTTCTCGCAAAGTGCTAGGCTTTGTCCTAAGCACTTTATTTATTTATTGAGACAGAGTCTCGCTCTGTCACCCAGGGAGGAGTGCAGTGGCATGACTTTGGCTCACTGCAACTTCCACCTCCCGGGTTCAAGCAGTTCTCCTGCCTCAGCCTCCCAAGTAGCTGGGACTATAGGCACGTGCCACCACGCCTGGCTAATTTTTATATTTCAGTAGAGACAGGGTTTCACCATATTGGCCAGGCTGGTCTCAAACTCCTGACCTCAGATGATCTGCCCACCTCAGTCTTCCAAAGTGCTGGGATTACAGGCGTGAGCCACCACGCCTGGCTGTCCACACCCAGCCTGTCCTAAGCACTTTAAATGTGTCAACCCATTTGGTCTCTTTGAAAAGAGTGGCCAGGTGAAGGCTAAAGGACATGATAAGTGCAGTTTCCAGAACCCTTCTTGGCTAGTTATAGCCTAAGACTTGCAGACAGGCAGCCTGGGAAGATCTCAGACAAGGAACCTTCAATTTAAACGTACGGTTTTGAGAATTTAGATATTTGACAAATGATTGAGCCGCTCAAGTTGCTTATGTATAAATGTGCTTGTTTAGCAGGTAGAGTTATTATTCTCTTATGTTCAAATTTATTAACAAGGGCTTAATTTCATTCCAAACAGACTGTGTAAAGGTGACTATGCAGTACAGAAGTACAATGAAATATGAGATTCCTCAGCCTTTAGTAGATGCTGAGCTGGAGACCCCCGTTAGTCCTACCTCTTTCTAAACAGCTCCAGCCATGAAGCTCTCGACCTTTTCACCTTTAAACTTTGTTTGAACTTGGAAAGAAGACTTTTGAATTGTTTAAAAAAAAAAAAAAGTAGAAGGAGGAGAAAGAAAGACAAGGGGAAAAAAGGTTAGGGAGGCTGCAAAAGAGATGTGGAGACTGGGGGGAAAGGACTGATTATATGTTAGCTTAACAGTAATACCAGGAAAATAATCCTCCTCTTGTCTAGGAGTTTCTGCTACTGGGAGCCACAGGGTAATCAGCTCACATGACATACCCAGAGGCGAATGCTAGCCTGTGCTGTTTTTGAACATATTCAAACAAAGGCTGATTATCCAAACAAGAATTTGGACTGCAGCAGTCGGACCAGTTAAATTATAGTTAGTAAAACTTGGTGCCTTGTGAGCTTGGAATGTTACAATTGCAGCTGGATCTTCGTTTGTCAGGCAGCCTTACTGCACAATAAAACCAGAGATTTTTATCTCCCCAGGACTCAGTTTAACTCCTTAGGTACAAAGAGAAAAGTGCCAGCTATCATACCTCAGAATCCTGGCAACTCCTGTCCCACTCCTGTCAGAGTTCATGAGGCAGTGGCATTTTCATAGTGTTCTGTAGGAAAGTGGGAGGACAGAGGCAAGTTGCCCTTCTTCTTAGATCTTATGTTGGAGATGATAATTTTTATTCATTCATTACTTTAACAACATTTATTAAATGTTACTATGGACAAAGCCTGTGTTAGTACTCTACTTATATACAAATGGGTATAAAAAGATAGTATAGTCAATTGTAAATAGGTTTCAAAATGTTGTGAGTAATTTAGTGGAAGGATAATGGAGAAGGTAAAAAAAAAAAAAGGCTTTTTGGAGAAAGTATGATTTGAGCTGACTTTGTGGGAAAGTAGGATTGAATCTTTAAATGTGGCTCTAAAAGTGATTTTATGCAGCAGGAACAGCACAAAGGAAAAATTGGAGGCAAGAAAGTTGGATCCTGGATGTGAAGGGAGGTAATAAAAGAGAAGACTGAAAAAGTAGACTACCCTCTGCATAGCGGACTTAGGATGCCAGGCCTGAGAGTGGACTTCCTTTGGTAAAGCAAGAGGAAGCCATTAAAAAGTTATCTTTTTTTACATAGCTGTCAAATAATCAGTTAACATGTATTGAAAGGTTACTATACTGAGAGGTGAAGCCAAGCTGGACTTCCTGGGTCGAGTGGGGGACTTGGAGAACTTTTCTGCCTTACAAGAGGATTGTAAAACACACCAATCAGCTCTCCGTAGCTAGGATTGTAAAATGTACCAATCAGCGCTCTGTAGCTAGTAAGGGGATTATAAAATGTACCAATCAGCGCTCTGTAGCTAGCAAGAGGATTGTAAAATGCACCAGTCAGCACTCTGTAAAACACATCAATCAGCGCTCTGTAAAACGCACCAATCAGTGATCTGTAAAATGCACCAATCAGGATCCCAAAAGTAGCCAATCACAAGGAGGATTGAAAAAAGGGCATTCTGATAGGACAGAAACAGAACATGCAGGGGGACAAATAAGGAAATAAAAGCTGACCACCCCAGCCAGCAGCAGCAACCCTCTCATGTCCCTTTCCACAATGTGGAAGCTGCGTTCATTTGCTCTTCACAGTAAATCTTGTGGCTGCTCACTCTTTGGGTCCTTGCCACCTATAAGAGCTGTAACACTCACCTCGAAGGTCCGCAGCTTCATTCTTGAAGTCAGCGAGACCCAGAACCCACTGGCAGGAACCACCTCCGGACACAATACCCGGGAAGTTGAATACTCAAAATAATTCTGGAAGAAAATAGAGACTTAGAGAAATGAAGTAACTTTCCCAAGACTGCTCAGTCCATAAGCAGCAGAGTCGCGACTGAAATCCAGACTGACCACAGACCCCCAACTCTTAACTGCTTTTCTGTATTACTCTCTATTCCTTTTAAATTGGCTGACTTTATGATGATAATGCAAAATAGATTAGCCATATTTTTATATGGAGGCAGGAAGCTTGACTCTAATGGATCACCCATATTCCTGAATTGGATGATTATGGTAAAGAGAATTGCTTTACAGGGATGATTTTTATATTTGAGAAGATAATAGTTACCATGATCACCATCCTGAGTTGGTTTAAACATATGGGTTATAACTTTGTGTGAACAAGAGGTTTTTTTGGGGGCGGGGGAGAAAGAGTTTCACTCTTGTTGCCCAGGCTGGAGCACAGTGGCACAGTCTTGGCTCACTGCAAACTGCACCTCCTGGGTTCAAGCGATTCTCCTGCCTCAGCCTCCTGAGTACCTGGGATTACAGGCGCCCGCCACCACACCTGGCTTTTGTTTTGTTTTGAGACGGAGTTTTGCTCTTGTTGCTCAGGCTGGAGTGCAGTGTCGTGATCTCGGCTCACTGCAACCTCCGCCTTCCAGTTTCAAGCGAGTCTCCTGCCTCAGCCTCCTGAGTAACTGGGATTACAGGTGCCTGCCACCACGCCTGGCTAATTTTTGTATTTTTAGTAGAGACGGGGTTTCACCATGTTGGCCAGGCTGGTCTCAAACTCTTGACCTCATGATCCACCCGCCTCGGCCTCCCAAAGTGCTGGGATTACAGGTGTGAGCCACCACACCCAGGCACAAGAGTATTTCTGCTTGACCAATTCGGTCATAATGAGATAATCTGCCCTCATAGCTATTTCTTACAGTGATTTATGATAGTGCAGAGCTGGCTTTGGCAGGTCTTATGTCTTTATGGCCTTGCTTTTTCTGAGCGACACAGTTGCTACCATTGGTGTATGGCTCTCCATTTCCCAGTTTCCACGGGGTGTCTTCACCGTATTCTTATCCTCTGCTGACCCTGCCACTGTCTTGTTTTCTTTCCTATCCTCTTTGATATACTCTGTTATTGTAAGCCAGGCTTGTGGCTTCTGGGAGGAGTGATTGGCAGGGTCAGTCAGACATAAGCACTGAAACGTGTGTCCCAGAGGTGGAAGCCAGATTTCCTCTCAGGGCCCTGAGGCCAACCTCCTGTGATGGCTTCATGGCTAGAAATAGCAAAAATTGAAATGGATATTGCAGATAGTCCAGACAAGCAAACGGAAGACCAAATGCTTGGGTACTTAAG
Source organism: Rhinopithecus roxellana (assembly GCF_007565055.1). NCBI lineage: Eukaryota > Metazoa > Chordata > Mammalia > Primates > Cercopithecidae > Rhinopithecus > Rhinopithecus roxellana. The sequence goes on from NC_044567.1 coordinate 23,337,464, forward strand.
ATTTTTTAATTTGTTCGTGTATATTTTTAGCAATAAAAGCAATATAGCATACCTTTGAGCCAGTTTTTCCTAGGTGTGCCAGGTAGGTTAGCGTTCCCAGTTGTCAGGAGACAATCAGGTACTGATTTAGTGAGCTCATTTTTGAAATGCAAAAGCAAAAATGAATAAAATAGCAGGTTACCATAGTATAGATAGTAGGAGCTGATTGGCACCAACGTCTTTATTTAGCTTGGGTTAGAACAGATTCTGTGCATATCAGATTTGAAGAGGAGATCCTAGTTTTTATAGCAGTACCATCAAAGATAGTTATATATCCAAGAGGAAGCCTGAGTTTGAAATAATGATTAGCCCTACAGATTTTCAGCTTTTTGTTTTGGGGTTTTTTGTTTTATTTTGTTTTTGTTGTTAATTCAATTTGCAAAGCCTCTAGCAGATAGTTCTGATACCTTTGTGAATGCTTTCTGTAACTAATGAAGCTTTTGGAAATTTGGTCTAGTGATGAGTAATTCTTTCTTTCTGACGTTAATCATTTGCATTTTATCAGTGGCTCCAAGATTAATATAAAAAGGGAACTTCATTTACTCTGAGTGATCATGTTTCAATGTGTTAATGTTTTAGGAGTAGCAGAGGATAACATGCAACTGTTAAGATCTAGATCATGCTAAAAGTATTAAAGTTGGCTTTCAGAGATTAGCTTTTTCCTACTTAAAATTAAGAACTTAAAGATTTTAATCAAGATAATCCTAAAATGTCTTAAGGTGCAACTTATTATGGAGGTGATACCAGTTGGAATAGTAAAGACCAAAGGAGAAATTGTGAGTTAATGTTTACTTTTTTATTACTATTTTAATCAAATGGCTTTACAACTTGACCTTTTAAATGTGAATATATTTTTTTAAAAGAACACTCAGGTATGTGAAGCCATAACTGTTGTGTTGGAAATTCTCAGCCGTAAAAGTTCTGCACTTGAATGTTAAATATGTGTGTGATAAAAATATTTTGATTGGGGTTTTCTGTGTGGGCATTTACATTCTCCTGGTGACAGGTGTTTTGGTGAAGAGAAAAGCATCTTGTAGATGTTTGGGATCTGTAACCATGCTGCCTCAAACAGCAGCAGCAGCAGCAGCAGCAGCAGCAGCAGGAGCTACCATTTACTGAATGCCTGCTCTATCATAGGCACTCCTCTAGGCACTCTATAGACATAATTTCATCTCCTTACAAACATCCTGGCAGGTAGAATAGTATTTTTATTTCACAGATTCAAAAACAGCCTGAGAGAAGATAAGTGGTAGGGACAGGCTATGAACTCAGGTTACTCTGATTCCAAAGTCCATATGCTTTTCACTATACCATGATATTAAAAAGGAACAAATGGGGCCAAGCACGGTGGCTCACGCCTGTAACCCCAGCACTTTGGGAGGCTAAGGCGGGCGGATCACTTGAGGCCAGGAGTTCGAGACCAGCCTGGCCAACATGGTGAAACCCCATCTCTACTAAAAATACAAAAAAAAAAAAAAAAAAAAAAAAAAAAGGCCGGGCGTGGTGGCACACGCCTGTAATCCCAGCTACTCTGGAGGCTGAGGCAGGAGAATCACTTGAACCCGGGAAGCAGAGGTTGCAGTGAGCTGAGATCGTGCCACTGCACTCCAGCCTGGGCAACAGAGTGAGACTTCATCTCAATAAATAAATAAATAATATAAAGGAACAAGTGTAGCTGACATTTATCTGAGACTTATCAGCCTTAGCACACATACACTGAAAAGTTTAAAACAGATTTTATGTTATTCACTAGAACAGATTCATTTACCTGTATCATTGAGCCCTATAACTAAAGGGTCCATTTCTTTTAAATTAATCTCAGATACACAGAAGTATATCTTAACTAAAACTTTCTTTCCGAAAAGAAGCATTTTTAAAAGGTATCAAGGGCTGTTATTCTTAGAATGATTTGATGAAATCAAAGACAAAAATAGTTTAGGCTTTTGATTAGATTTCAATATGCCACTCTTACTAGGGAGCTTTCTCTTGTTTGGGCATGACAGAATTTTTGCCATGAGAAACCTTCTGCTTCTACCCCCTCAGTTCTCACTCCCTGTCACTTACCCTTCAAAAGACTGAATAGCAATTATAATACAGTTAGGCTTTCTTTGGGGGACCCTCATATAGTGGGCACACTGAATCTGTGGATTTAATATTAGAGGCTTGACTATTTGAATGTGATTGCAGAAGTCAATGAGGACTCTGTTATTACTACGAATTTGTAGGTTGGTATTTAGCTTAGCAAGTGGTGAAGCTAGTGAGTGAGCCTGTTTACCACCAAGTGCCCACATCTCCCGTTGGCTTTGTTGTTCTCTGCTTGTTTCATCCTGTGACTTAAAACACACACACCTTAGCCAACTGTTTATGCTAATGATGTAAGAGAAGTCAAAGTAAATAAGCTTAATAAAATAATAGTTTGGGTCTGCACAGTGGCTCACGCCTGTCATCTCAGCACTTTGGGAGGCCAAGGTGGGCAGATCACGAGGTCAGGAGATCGAGACCATCCTAGCTAACACAGTGAAATCCCGTCTCTACTAAAAAAAAAAAAAAAAAAAAAAAAATTTAACCAGGCATGGTGGCGGGCGCCTGTAGTCCCAACTACTCAGGAGGCTAAGGAAGGAGAATGGCGTGAACTCAGGAGGCGGAGCTTACAGTGAGCCGAGATCACGCCACTGCACTCCAGCCTGGGCGACAGAATGAGACTCCATCTCAAAAAAAAAAAAAAAAATCCAAACATCAGGAAGACAGTATAAATATCAGGGTCTGACCTAAAGGAGACCTTTAGATGTGTGCTGTTTAGTGCTTTGACAAATCACGATACCTTAAAACACATAAATATATTTATAGTGATGTTTGAGTAACTTGGAAGTCTATTTTAGACCAAATGCATGTTTGGTTAATTTTGCTAGGCATAGAGAGAATGTAGCCCTCCTCCCTTCATATGAGATCCTTTAGACCTGACAAGACCCGCCTGTGATGCCTAGACCCCTTCCTCCATCTAGAAGGACATCACTGAATGCAAATTTGCAAAAAGCTATGGCAGAACCTATGGTTAAAATCTCATGAGATGCAAAGAACCTGGAATTTAAGAAGCTAAGGGAAAATATATGTCCAGAGCCTATCTTCTACCAGTCAGCTTTGTTTTTGCTCAGATCAGTTTATTCTTTTTCTGAGCCACTGTTGAATTGAAGTCATAGTGATCACAGCTTATCACAGTTCTCTAAAGATTATTGGATTATTGCCTCCTTCACTGCCTTCATGAATTAACCCCAATTTCTTCCAAACAGAATTCTTAAAAAAAATAAAAAAATAAAAAAAACTTTATTGAGATATGATTGACATACCAAAAGCCATATACTTTTTGTTTGTTTGTTTGTTTGAGACGGAGTCTTGCTCTGTCACCAGGCTGGAGTGCAATGGTGCGATCTCGACTCACTGCAACCTCCATCTCTTGGGTTCAGGCAATTCTCCTGCCTCAGCCTCCCAAGTAGCTGGGACTACAGGCGCCCGCCACCATACCCAGCTCATTTTTGTATTTTTAGTAGAGATGGGGTTTCACCATGTTGGCCAAAATGGTCTCCATCTCCTGACTTCATGATCCGCCCGCCGTGGCCTCTCAAAGTGCTGGGATTACAAGCATGAGCCACCACGCCCTACCACTATACACATTTAATGTCTACACTGTGATGAGTTTGGAGATACATATATACCTATCCATCACCTCCAAAAGTTTCCTGCTGCTCTGGCAGAATCTCTTTCTTATTTAAAGCTGAGTAATATTCCATTGTGTCTATATACTGTATTTTCTTTATCCATTCATTCATTGATGGACATTTAGGTTGCTTCCACATCTTGACTATTGTGCATAATACTACAGTGAACATTCCATACAGTGAAGTGGAGATACTTCTTCAAGATCCAGATTTCAGTTGCTTTGGATGTATATATAGTTTGATTGAATCTAGGGTAATCACCGTTATCCTGACTTTCAGGGCTTTCATTCACTTACATTCATTCCTTCATGTAGTGCAGTTCCCTGCCAGAAATATCCATCATGGAGGAAGTGACTGCTAGAGACTTCAGGGAAAATAATAACTTCTAACTATTTTATGTAGTTGAGGGATGAGTGTTTTGGTTCTTTCCTAAAGAGATGGAATCAGCCCTGTCAACCAGGCTGGAGTGCACTGGGATGACCATAGGTCTCTGCAGCATCAAACTCCTAGGCTCAAGCAGTCCTCCCACCTGGGCCTCCCAAGTAGCTGGGAATATCAGTGTGCACTACCACAACCTGCTAATTTTTTAAGTTTTTTTTTTTTTTTTTTTTTAAGAGATAGAGTCTTCCTATGTTGCCCCAGCTGGTCCTGAACTCCTGGCCTCAAGTGATTCTCCCTGTCTCAGCCTCCCAAAGGGATGAGTTTTAACATGCTAATTACTTTAAGTTTTATAAGAATAATATGTCAAATTAAAGCATTTTTAAACCTATTTTTTTGACTCAAGTAATACATATTTTTTTTTAAAGCTTAGGAAAAAAAAGAAGCAAAAAGAAGAAAATTAAAATCACTTGTAATTTCCTTACCTAGAGTTAACAACTATTAACATTATGGTATTTATTAAGATTCTTGTATGCATTTGTATACACACATATATACACACTATTTTTTGTAAAATGAAATCACACTGAGCTTATTTACCAGTAAGTAATGAGTCTTACCTGTCCGGTAATGAATGTGTTTTCCTTTGGTTTTTTACTTAGCACTGTATTGTGAATATCATGAACAAAGACAGTTTGGAAACAGGGTGACTAGAAGTCAACAAAAATATGTGTTATAAAAGAATAACAATAGGTAAAATTCAGAGTATTATTTTAATTTAGTGTTAAAATTATCCAAATCTCACATACTTTATTCAGTCTATGTTTTTAAAAATTGGATATATAGGGAAGGAGCAATTTTTTAAAAGATTTAACTGCAATTGCATAGTATTTTGTGATTTCATTATTCATCTTTATAAATGTGATGTAATAGACTATAATTTTAGCAAGTGTATCAGTCCATTTTCACGCTGCCATGAGGACATAGCTGAGACTGGATAATTTATAAAGGAAAGAGGTTTAATTGACTCACTGTTCTGCACGGCTGGGGAGGCCTCAGGAAACTTACAGTCATGGCGGAAGGGAAGCAAACACATCCTTCTTCACATGGTTGCAGAAAGAATGAGTGCCCAGTGAAGAGGGAAGATCTCGTGAGAACCAAGTCACTAAAACAAGAACTGGATGGGGGAAACCGCCCCCATGATTCAATTATCTTCACCTGGTCCCTCCCAGGACACATGGGGATTATGGGAACTACAATTCAAAATGAGATTTGGGTGGAGACACAGCCAAACCATATCAGTAACTATTTATTTATATTTATTTTTTAGAGACAGGGTCTTGTTATGTTGCCAAGGCTGGATTCAACTCCTGGGCTCAAGTGATCCTCCCACCTCAGCCCCCTGAGGAGCTGGTACTACAGGCATGTACTACCACACTCGGCTTAATTTTAGGAAGTATTTAAGCAAATATTATTGATCTGTATACAATTGTTCATTTTAAAAAGTGAAAAGTTCTTTCCAAACAAAGTGTCAATTAGTTTTTCTCTTTGGTAGAAAAATTGTATATGTACAAATCAAAGTTGTAGAAGTACCTCCCTGCCTAACATTCAAGTGGTTTCAGATGGTAGGCTTTACCATAACAAGATGGGCTCTCAGAAAAAGCAGTTCCTAAGGGAACACCTACATTTAGTACTTCTTTTTCATGTTAATGAAGTTCTGTCTCATTGTAAGAAAAAATAAGAGATTGTTGAGTGGAGGTACCTACTGCCTAGTGCAAAGTCAGGAAGGCTGTGGAGCTGATGGGCAGCTCTTTAGAATTCAGGGGTCCGTTATTGGTGAACTCAGCATGAGGCTGAAGCTGGAAGGTCACCTCCTCTAACATGAAAAAAACTGAAGCTGTGAGGGTTCAGGTGATCCACCCAGGGTTCCACAGTGATTGAGAGGGCTGAGATTTTAGAAAGACTTTCTGCCTTTCTAACACCCAGATTTGGCCTGCCTCACACACTGACAGGAATTCTCTTCTGTCCTGGGAGAGTCTTACAACTATCATGACCTCATAACTGATCTACGATGGCTTTCTGGAGATGGTCAAGTCAGGAATAGCTTTTAAATAGGTTGCTATGGCCAGGTACAGTGGCTCACACTTGTAATCCCAGCACTTTGGGAGGCCGAGGCAGGCGGATGGCTTGAGTTCAGGAGTTCCAGCACCAGCCTGGGCAACATGATGAAACCCCATCTCTACAAAAAATACAAAAATTAGCCAGGCGTGGTGGCGTGTGCCTATAGTCCCAGCTATTCAGGAGGCTGAGGCAAGAGGACCACAGAAGCAGAGGTTGCTAGACTTGAGATGGTGCCACTGCACTCCAGCCTAGGTAATAGAGCAAGACTGTCTCAGAAAAAGAAAAAAAAAAGATTTATGTTGTTTCCCCCAGTCCTCCAGCTCTCTCCTTTTACTTCCACAACTAACCAGAAGTCAATGTAGGAGCCTTGGTGTTAGGTGTAGGCTAGGGGTGGCACCTGACACGGCCTCATTGGAGCCTGTGTACCGGAATTAGACCAGTTGCTACAGGTTAGCTCTGTCGGTTGTCAAGAGAATTTCCTTTTCTTTATTAAAATGCAAGTCATGCTTTTGTTTTAATACAATATCAACCATTCAGCCTTGACATGATTTAAAATGAATGTGGCTAGTTTTGCCTTTGAGTGAGTGTGTGTGTGCGTGTGTGTCTGTGTAATAACCTAATTGACAAGCAATCATGACGTTTTCCTTGAGCCTGATGTTATCCCATCATTCGGAGACCCATTTTGTTTAATTTGTTTTTTCATATAGTTTCTGGTGGGAAAAATGCATTGCTTTAGTAACGAAATTAACTTGATTGAAATGTCTTAGACTTTGTCATTTTCCAGTGGCTCAAAAGGTTATTTCCCAAGTGTTTAATTTTTTAAATACAGTATATGTTAATTTCACTGCTACTTTCTGACATTCATCATTCCATGAAAAATTATCACAAATGAATACATCAGACTTTTATTTACACTCCAATTCCTACTCAATGTAAAGTTATTTAACTTTGATGATAGCGTGCACATTTGATAAAGATGAGGTTTTTAAAAACCTGAACCATTTATTGATTTACTAAATATAATTTTCACATTTTCCTTATGGTATTCTATAATACATCTTTCAGAAGGAAAACACTTGAAAACTAATATAATCTTTAGGAACTGTTCAATCAGAAATAATGAGTGGAGCGGTCACTTATCAAACACATATTGTTTAAAATCCTTATGTTTAAGTATTTCTAGTCTTTGAGGTAAAAAGTTCTGCCACAAAAAGTACGGATTCATTGGGCTTCTGAATTCTGCACAACATGTCACGATTTCTGCTCTTGGGCTAAAGATAGAAAGTAAAATAAAATGTTCTTTGTGCATTTAGTTATCCTTGACTCCATGAAATTCTCCAAAGTAATTACTGGTGACCACAATACCACCTACCAGCAAGAGCAGCATTGACCATGTGCCAAGGCCCTTATTGCTGACCACAGCTGCTCTTGACTACAGCAGATGTTTCTCCTTTTGCCTTGGCAGTAAAATTTTATTAAGCAGTTTTGCAAGTAGAGAGCAGCACACTCTACCTGACGAGTGGCTGGAGATCTTAGCCCTTTTGTGCAATCACCTTAGATTTCTCCTATCTACCATCAGGCCCCCACCTCTAGGTTCCTTGCATCTCACCAGCCAGGCCTCAGGCCTTGTAAACTGCAGTCCTCTTGGGTTTGCTTCCCTACCCACCCATGTAATTTTCCCAAAGAAAATAATGTTGGAAGAGCAGCCTCACTTGTGGTTACAACTTGCGGCATTAAAAGGCTGTCACATTGGAACTTTGCTCCTACCAGTTATGGGTTTACAAAAAGGAGTTGGGGTACTTTGTTGGGATGTTTTGTTAGGATGCTTTTCTGAATTTTTCCGTATCTCTTTGGTTTGGATGTTGACTTGGAAATCTCTTTTGAATTAGCTTCTTTTGGAGAGCTTTCTGCTTTTCCTGAGCACTTCTTGAATCCTTTCCCCATCAAAGCCACCAAGGGAACTTCTGATGCTCTCTCTTTTGTAGATGGTACCCTATTTGAGTCCTTCTGAAGACTGGAGCACATAAAGGCCTGATTTTTTTTTCTGAGTTGGATTGGATGGTTTAACATAATTTGTCTCTATGTTTTTTGTCCTGGGTAAAGGAATATATTTGTGAGTTGTGGCTGATACTACTTTAAAAAAATTAAAATCATTCCCATGATTATTGCAACCCATTTCTCACGTCTTTCAAAGAAAACAACTCGTAAAGATACTAGCAGTTGAAGGTCTAAGTCCCAGCCTGGCATGAATTCCCAGAGAGCCTTGGGCCTTGGGAGGAGGGGTAAAATATAAGATTGGAGTGCAAAGTCCATCTGGTGAGAATTTGTCTGGTTTGTGCTTCCTCAGCAGGGAGGAAATAGCAGTGACCTCAGTCCTGAATGGTCATTTCAGAAGTGTATCATGGTGGGAATTTAGCCAGCTTTGTGGCAGACAACCAACCCTGATAGCCTGATTTTTAAGGCCCCTAACACAAATGATACCAGGACTTCTTTGAATATTCTATTTAGTCTGTACTAGGACATGTAGGACAAGATGAGTGACTATTTTAGAGCTATAGGTCAAGAGGTTTGAAGCAGTATATTCACCTTTACACGTCAAACCACTTGGAGTAACTTAAAGAAGTAGTATACTGTCAACTACTTATAAAACTTCCTTCTTCTTTGCTCTTAAAGATAAGACATTGTTTAGATGAATATATATTCTTTTCCTATGTATTCTACTATTCCTGTAAAAATTTGTTTTTAAAATAAGAAACTTGGCTGGGTGTGGTGGCTCATGCCTCTAATCCCAGCACTTTGGGAGGCCAAGGCAAGTGGATCACCTGAGGTCAGGAGTTTGAAACCATCCTGGCCAACATGGTGAAACCCCATCTCTACTAAAAATACAAAAAATTAGCCGGGAATGGGGGCGGGTGCCTGTAATCCCAGCTACTCACTTGAACCTGGGAGGCGAGGTGGAGGCTGCAGTGAGCTGAGATCACACCACTGCACTCCAGTCTGGGCAACAAGAGTGAAACTCCATCTCAAAAATCAGTAAATAAAATAAAATAGAAACTTGAAAATAATACCAGCACTGCTAGAGTGGGTATTTGGCTCGGTTCAGGCCTGTGCCTTTTTTTTGATGTTCCCAGAGCAGAGCACTCCTTAAACTAGGATGAGAAAAGTTAATTTTAATCCTCCAAAGGCTTATTTGCTAGCACAAAAGGTCATGAAACACACCCAAAACTATATTGCTAAAATCTGAAGGAGAGAGATCTCAACAGCAGAGATGGACTCTAGTGTCCCAACATAGAATTGTGTCTCTGGCTGAAGCAATAGTTTGTTTTAGGAATGCCAATACAAAAGCTACAGAATGGAAGCGTTTTCCCTTAACTCATCTGAGGGAAACTTCTTTTTCTCATGTTGTTTTAGGAAATTCAGAAGAGAATTATTTAGAAATATTTGTGAAATCATGGTCGCAGGAGTTATTTCCAAGGATGTTTAAGTAGCTGCTGTCTGCCCATTATTTTTATAATTACTACACCTAAATCTGTTATCTGTCAAAAGGGAAAAAACTTTCTACATCTACCTGATAGACCCATGGAGTACAAAAAAAAAAAAAAAAATGTTGATGACCCAGTCACATTTAAAGCTTTTAAAGTTCCCTTTTGAGTTGGTTTCTTAGGGTACTAAAATATCACCCACCCCAGAGTTTACAAATCAGAAATTGAATGAGGCAGGCTTAAAGAGGATCAGAAAACAAGATGCCAAATAAGAGCAGCCATTGTAAAACTAGAGGTTACAAAGTGACCCTGCTTTTCTACAAGGAAGGTCAAAGACACCAGGCCCCTTGCCCTGGGTTTGTCTGGTGGAAGTTTAAGGAAAGTTCATTCCTTGGACCCAGTAGAGCGCTTTGCCTTCATAATTGTCTGCATATGATTTGACAAACATAAGACCTCAGTGTTCCTGGATCATTTATCCCCCTCAGCAATGTGTGCTAAATATGAAGTAAAAGGTTACCAAAGGGAGGATAGGGAAGAAAACCTAATTACCAATCCTGGTAATTTTAAACATGAGAAGATTTATAAACAACGGCTTCTTCATACACTTGTGAGTTTTGACATGTTGTGAAAATAGGGCCTGCTAAGCCATTGAAAGGATTCTCAATATATTGTGTGAGACGGAAAGAGGACCAAGAGAAAGGTTTGTTTTTCATTGTAAAGAATTGCTTTAGAAACCAAGGTTGTAACTGAGCACTGCTCTGTGCTGTATCAAGCCATAATATCCAGTGAGTCATGAAGGCATTAGGGAAGCACTGGAGACATCATAAGAAACATTTGAGTTAATGTTTGAGATAAGGAAGATGATTATCTCTAAAAAGAAACTGAAATTAAGGGGCACAGTCTTCTGTTTTCGGACAGCTAAAAGGCATTCTTTTCAGTGATCTCTCCTTTGCTAACCCACGTGCATGCTGTGAGTATTCGAACTAGAAACCAGGCTTTTAAGCTGAGCTCTGCATACCTGTAGACTGAGACCTTGGGCGAGTTACTGCGCACCTTGGCTTCAGCTTCCTCACCTGAAAGTGAGTGATCAACCCCGTAATCTCTATGGGGCCCTTCTGGCCCAAGAAGTCTATGAGTCTGGTTTTTGAACATTACCCTGCATTGGACAATCTATCTCAGAAAGGTTTTATGACTTGTGGGTGCCTTTGTGGTGCTTCATATGAGTGGGAGGTCTTGAGACTATGGATCCCTTGGGAGACCAGTGTCTAATTCTACTACTTCCCCTCAGCAAGAATTCAGATGGTGAAACACCCTCACCCCTCCAGCCCTGCCCCCGGGAAGCCCTTAATTCAAAAAGGTCATTTCATTTCCTGTGAGCCAGTCTTACATCACTGGTGCAAGAATTGGGCAGTGCTTGCCCAGCTGGAAGTTGAGACATTGGAGGCCTCAGCCTAGTGTCCCAGACAGTATTTGTCAGGCTGATGATAAGCTGGTGGAGAGTCTGTTAACTCAAGGCCTGATTCTAATGAATTTGGGATTCCTTGCTGAAAAAAAGACTGGGCTGAGTGTGGTGGCTCATGCCTGTAATCCCAGCACTTTGGGAGGCTGAGGTGGGGCGGATCACCAAAGGTCAGGAGTTCGAGACCATCCTGGCCAATATGGCAAAACCCTGTCTCTACTAAAAATACAAAACATTAGCCAGGCCTGGTGGTGGGTGCCTATAATCCCAACTACTCGGGAGGCTGAGGCAGGAGAATCACTTGAACCTAGGAGGCAGAGGTTGCAGTGAGCCGAGATTGCGCCATTCCATTCCAGCCTGGGCAACAAGAGCGAAACTCCACCTCAAAAAAAAAAAAGAAAGAAAGATTGGATCCTGGTCCATCCAAGAACAAGATGCTGCCCTTGCAACCTCTGGGTTGATGACTGATATGTTGGTCTCTTGGGACAAGGCTGTACAGTTGAGAAAAGTAGCAAGAACATCAGATCTCTGCAGGTCATCTGGCCCCCATAAAAAAGCAATAGCAACTGGGAAAAGACTAGACTGCTAGGTTCCCAGCTATACTGGATTATTAGACAAAGCCACCCACTCCATCTTTGTTTATAGAACTCATTTTCAGGAACAAGTGTTTTATAGTGAGGTAGAGGTTGTAAAGAAGCTCTTTACAATGAAGATCCCAAATATGTGAGCCTTCTATCAAGCTTGATCTAAAGGAACTTTACATGGGTGGCAGTTTAGAAGAAAAAGAGAGAAAAGGATAAAGAAAAAAACTAATAAAAATAGCTGAGATCACTCAACAGTTATCAAGAAACAGATACTACAGTTTTATAACATGAAGTACTAAAAGTATACGCACTCTTAAAAGGCAATTAAAACGTATGCTCCAAAACTATAAAACATTTTCTTTTCATCTGCAACATAGAGGGCAGATTACAACACATTAATAACGTTTTGTTTAGAGTTCAGTTTCTGATGGTTTCCAAATGTAGTCTGTGTAGATTAACCAGAAGGAGTCCAGTTCCCTTTTTTAAGAGCGCTTGTAAAGGAAAGCAATGTGGTAAGATTGTTATGAAAAGAGAGTGTATTTAGGAAATAGCACTTAGCAGGGTCTCTCTGAATGGCTGCCAGGTCAGGAAGCTGAAGTGCAAGGCTTGGCCCTTGTTCAGCCCCCCCAGTTCCAGCTTCTTGACCACACAGTACGTCAGGAACATGTCACAAGCCAGCCAGGAAGACTCAGCCCCGCCCATGGGCCAGCTTGGCACGGCTGCTTTCACATAACCCAGGGCTCCAGAGGGGCCGGAGGCAGGCATTCCAGGGCCACGGGAACATGCAAGTTTTTAAAATAGAAGTGAAGGACTTAAAAAAAAAAAAAAAAAAAAAAAAAGCCTGGGAATTAAGCAGTTGCTGAGTCCTTGAGTCCTTATGGAACATGGTTCCTCATGTAGAGTGGCAGAGGTGAAAAGGGCCTTAAAGGTTATCTCATCCTCTGGCCTCTCTTTATAAACAAGGACATTGACCTGCTTACAACCACAGTGATAGAACCAATTGTGGAATCCATATCTGTCAGCTCTTAGTCTGCTAAACCCACTGACTTCTACCTCACCGGGCTAAGCTGCCCTTTCTTCCTTGGATTTTGGCTCTAGAAAGCTGTCTAGTAATCCAGTAATCTGTTGCTGTACCCTTTTTTTTTTTTTTTTTTTTTTTGAGATGGAGTCTTACTCTATTGCCCAGGCTGGAGTGCAGTGGTATGATCTCAGCTCACTGCAACCTCTGCTTCCCGGGTTCAAGCGATTCTCCTGCGTCAGCCTCCCAAGTAGCTGGGATCACAGGCATGTGCCACCATGCCTGGCTAATTTGTATTTTTTAGTAGAGATGGGGTTCCACCATGTTGACCAGGCTGGTCTTGAACTCCTGACCTCAGGTGATCCACTTGCCTCGGCCTCCCAAAGGGCTGGGATTACAGGCATGAGCCACTGAGCCCGTTCTGTTGCTACACCATTTGTTCCTACTACTTGCCTAACTGCTCTATGTCTCAGTCTCAGTTTTCTCATCTACAAAATGGAGATAATATCAATGTCTGGGGTGGGCCCAGTGGCTCACGCCTATAATCCCAACACTTTGGGAGGCTGAGGCGTGTGGATCACCTAAGGTCAGGAGTTGGAGATATATGTATATATAAAATCAATATCTGCTTCACAGAGTTACAAGGATTGATAGAATAAACATGTGTAACATTTACGGTGCCTGGTATGGAATAAGGGCTCAATAATGTTATCTATTCCCATTAATAATAATATCATTAGCACTATACTACCATTTGTCTTATTGCTACTACTATTTCTACAGTTGCTACATTAGCAGTTGCAGGAATTTGGTCTGGAGCCTAGGCATGGTGTATGAGCTCTATGGTAGTAGACAGTCAGACCCAGGATTGGAGGGAGGGGAGCCGAGTAGAGGGGAAGATGAGTCTTGGATGCCTCTGGGCCAGTGCTTCATAAAGTCCTGTGCTCAGATTCCAGCTGTGGAACAGAGGTGCAGAGGTGGGTTTTAATGTTATTGTTGTTTTTGCTCAGTTTTGCCTTTCCATTTTTGTTGTATAGTTTTAGTTGAAAGAGACTTTAGAGATGATCACGTATACATTACAGTTCAGCCTCCATAGTTTACATGGGGGGAAACTGAAGCTCAGAAAGAAAAAGTGGCTTGCCTTATGTCTTGCTAGCCTTACTTGGTAATTGAATAGAGCTCTTGTCTAATTTACATATAAAAGGAAAACTGGAGGAGAAAGAGCCTTAGGATAATACCCATAAGATCGAAAAATCCTTCAGCCTTTCTTCTACATCAGGCCCACTGGGACCCTACTTAAAACCCTCATTTTGACCTGGTTCCTTAGTCAGCATGGAGACAAGCCTGAGGAAAAAACTCAAGAGAGCCGGCCTCCTTCCTTAGGTATTATTAGAGAGCAGTCCCCTATAAAAGTTAAGTGGATGTTTGTTTTTTATTTAAAACCTTCAGGAGATTTAACCCTGCTGGGCTGCTCCTGCCCACAGCAGTGTCCCTTCAGGCCTCCCATAACACTTCTACTGTAAAGAGGGCTTGCTTTCAGAATGCTTGAACAACTCTGACATGCACATTTCTTTGCTTAATACAAGACTCACTGATTTAGAAAGTAAAATTACTTTCTTAGTTGATGCCTCAATTGTTTTTTCCTTTGAGTTCTTATCTTTCCTTTGCCCTAGTGTCACGTCAGTTTTCCTGTTTTGCTAAAATGTTTGATCAACTTTAAGATTAGAAACTTTATGGCAGGGTGTGGTGGCTCATGCCTGTAATCCCAGCACTTTGGGAGGCTGTGGTGAGTGGATCACAGGGTCAAGAGATGGAGACTAACCTGGCCAACATGGTGAAACCACTTCTCTACTAAAAATACAAAAATTAGCTGGGCGTGGTGGTGGGCGCCTGTAGTCCCAGCTATTCAGGAGACTGAGGTAGGAGAATCACTTGAATCTGGGAGGTGGAGGTTGCAGTGAGCCGAGATTGCGCCACTGCACTCCAGCCTGGTGACAGAGTGAGACTCCATCTCAAAAAAAAAAAAAGATTAGAAAATGTATAGTGCTTTAAATACCCAGTGAGCATATGATTGCTGGAAAAGTTGTTCATCCTTACCAATAACACTATAACAACAAAACCATTACCTAGAAAAATCAACTAGAAATTCAGTGAGAACATTTTAGCTTTTTCCTTTAAAATTTTTAAAATTCTGACATTGCCTGGTTACATTGAAGCAGCCCTGTTCTGTCATCCTACTTTCTTTTTCCTGGTATTTTCCCCTTTGGGACTTTGGTTTCATTAATCTCAATCTGTTCTGAAGGCACTAAGGCAGATTTTCAAAGAGCTGTAATTGTCACAGTGAGAGCACAATGACTTATTGAAGTTTCACATGTTGCTCTTTTTGGAACTACTAGAGGTTGGAACCAATTCTCCATCCACATCTCTATCCGAGAGTTGGATGAAAATGTCAAAGTTTTCCCTTCTCCGATGCTTGTCAAAAGTATTTCTCCCAGCTAATTTCATTCCCTGTTGCCACAGAAAAGAAACCAAGCATAACTCCTCATCTCCAGGTCACCCGACAAGGTAAGAAGGGAGATTAAACAAATGTGCCGAAGTTTCTTTCCCTCATAGCCTCCAGATCTCCAGAATATACCTTCTTTAGTTTCCACATCACACTTTCCTACATTTCTTGTTAATTAGATGATGTCTGGAAAGATCACAGGAAACTGGTATGACTACCAAGGGGACAGAGGCTTTTGTAGTGCATTGGTACCCCTAAGTCTGTCCATCCTTGTCCAGAAATACAACGGGCACATCTTTGCACCCTGTGGAATCAGGGTTAGTCCTGAAATCAGAGTAGACTTGGCTTTGTACTTCTAGCTGGGTAGTTGGCTTAAGTGCTATGTCTGTATTGAGTGACGCTTTTCCATCAGAATTCATATTCTTTTGGAAGCCTAGACTATTTCTTCATTTGACCACACTGTGCAGGGTTTTAGTACTGAAGGGTTCCCAATGTAGCTGCTCATGTGGAGAACCTTATCACAGCTTTCTTTTCCCTAAGTTATTTGTGGTAAAGTCCTGGCAGTTTGTTTAGATGTTCAGTGAGTGACACCTAATAGAAGTGGATGGGGCTGGACTTCAAGGTGGTTTGGGGTCTTGATGGTTTTTTTTTACCAAGTACTATGAAGAGATTTGCTCCTAGACTTTAGGGATGGGAAATGCTCTCTTTTTTCCCCTGAAAATTGAGTCTGGTCAAATTGACAAGTTATTTTCTGAAACTCCAAGTTATAATTGTATCATATTTATTTTCTGATTTTTTTTTTTTAACCTTTCAGTTAATAAATGTTTCCCAGCCCCTGTCAGCCTCTACTGGTAATCAGGAGAAATGGGCCAATGGCTTTATGTAACTGAGGTTTCTGTTTTAACATGAAAGTACTATATTTACCTTCAAAATGACCCTCACTTAGATCAGACTACCTGGGGTTGTCAAGCCTTCCATCTTCAAGCCAAGAGGTAGTTGGGTTTTTTGGTTTTTGTTTTTTTGGTTTTTTGGTTTATTTTATTTTTATTTATTTTATTTTATTTTTATTTTTTGAGGCAGTCTTATTCCGTCACCCAGGCTGGAGTGCAGGGGTGTGATCAAGGCTCAGTGCAACCTCCGCCTCTGGGGTTCAAGTGATTCTCCTGCCTCAGCCTCCTGAGTAGCTGAGATTACAGGCGTGTGCCACCACACTTGGCTAATTTTTATATTTTTAGTAGAGATAGGGTTTTGCCATGTTGGCCAGGCCGGTCTCAAACTCCTGGCCTCCAGTGTTCCTCCCACCTGGGCCTCCCAAAGTGCTGAGATTACAGGCATGAGCTACCATGCCTGGCTGTTTGGTTTTGTTTAGGTGTCTTTGTCCATGGAGTGCTATGTGTCTGGGATTATTGCCCACTTCCTGCCTTTGAAACCAGTGCATTGTGTCACCAGAGAGCCTGGGATACAGAGGTAAACCGGAGACAGAGTCACACAAAAATAATCATTTCAAAAGAAACCTGAGGCTGTCAGGGTTGTTGGTATGCCATGGCACAGGACCCAAAGTGATCTTCTCAGGCCTCAACCCCAGCCCGTGCAGATGGTATCTGAGCCACTTACAAGTAAAGGTGAACCTTAGTACTGCATATAAATAAGTCTCTGATTAATTCCTTGGGGTGAACCTAGGTTCTCTTTGAGGTATTTTCTCTATCAAAATCAAGATTTTTAGATTTAAAAAAAAATTTACATTATGCTTTATATTTATACAGCATTTCCGCTCACATGATTTCCTTTTAAATCTGAATCTTTGAGATCGGTGTTGTCATGCCCATTTTGCTGACAAGGCTTAGGGAAAGAAACTCTAAAGTTACATTGCTAATAAAGGGCAGAACTGGCCAGTCGTGGTGGCTCACGGCTATAATCCCAACACTTTGGGAGGCTGAGGCAGGCGGATCACAAGGTCAGGAGTTTGAGACCAGCCTGGCCAATATGGTGAAACTCCATCTCTACTAATAATACAGAAATTAGTCGGGTGTGGTGGCCACGCGCCCATAGTTCCAGCTACACAGGAGGCTAAGGCAGGAGAATCGCTTGAACCTGGGAGGCAGAGGTTGCAGTGAGCCAAGATTGCACCACTGCACTCCAGCCTGAGGGACAGAGCGAGACTCCATCTCCAAAAAAAAGGCAGAACTCTGGCATTCCACCCATGTCTTCAGTCATTTCTTCAAGAATAGTTTTACCAAGCCACCCTCCTTTGAATGGAATACTTTAGCGGTCCCAAGAGAGTCTTCCTTTATATCAAAATAGCAAATATTTTGGTTATGTTAAAATGCTTTTCTTCTCAAAGACTTTGATATGCTGCATCTTCAAATAATAGAAATCTGAATTCATTATTGTCTTGTTTAAGGTAACATTATGTAGAGGGAGGAACATGGAATTTGGGATCAATCAAATGATTCAAAATATGATTCTTCTCTGTGATAAATGTGTGACTTACACTTAGCCTGTTTCTTCATCTAGACAAATGTGAATGACAAACCAGCTCAAAGGGGTCTTGCAAGTATTAAATTAAACACGAACACAGTGCTTAATATTAGTAGGAATCCAATAAACAGATGTTTCCCTTCCCATTTTCACTCTGGTTCAAACTGAGCTTTTCTTTCTTACCTCCCATTTCTTTCTTAGATCAATTCTTTGCTCAAGGGAAATGTAATTGTTTATCATCTGTTGCGCATAGATTTTCTCTTCCCACCTTCTTATTTTTGTGCACACTGTTCCTTCCTCTGAAGAGCCCTGCTCTTCTCAGTGTCCTTCATATACTCCTGGTTAACCACCTACAGGATTTCTACTCATCTTTCAAGGTTTAGAGAAAATAGTGCTCTTCCTTGCAACCTTTCTGATTATTCCAATCAAAAATTATCTTCTTTTCTCTGAATATCTTTGTCTTTAATAGTCACTGCCCTCTTATGGGACTTACCATGTTTCGCCTGATACTGTCTTTAAGTATGTAACTTTATTTTCTTTCCTATCAGACTTTAAATTTATTGTGGAAAGGGGTTGTTACTTCTTGCGTCTAGATATCCACTGTAACGTGTAGTGTAGTTCCTAGGAGGCTGCATGGTATGATCAAAAGAACACAGGCTTTTAGAGGCAGGTTTATCTAGGTTTGAATTGTGGGTCTGCCACTTCTTCACTAGCTGTTGACCTTAGAAAAGTTGCTTCACCCTCTGAGCCTCTGTAAAATGTGAATAATCATACCTACTTCATGGTATCATTGTATGGAGTAAATGAAATCGCATGTAGAGTGCCTGGCACAAAACAGGCGCTTAATAAATGTTAGACTGTTCCCCTTGATCATAATACAACATTGATTAAGTAAGTAGATTGACGTTCACTCCTTATTGCATGATTTTCTAAAGTGGAGAATTCTGGATAATAAATTTCAGTAGACTCATTTGATATAACAGGGACTGGTATACACCCTCTGTAGTTGATTTGGGAAGCCAGGCATCAGTCTGTGGAAGAGCCACAGAATACTAGCTAAATATTGACAACTGACTATGCCATCTTATTCCAGCATATGGATTTGTATTTGTAATTCCCCAAGATAAGATTTTACCGTCCCTCTTAATTTTATTAATCCATTCTAAACTGACAGATGTTGCAGTGAGCTTTGAGCTCTTGGGGATTCTTGTTTTGTTTCTGATTAAAAGATGAGTTTCCTTCTTAAACCCAAGGGTCTAAGTATCAGTGCCCTTCTCTCCTAAACAGCTTGCTTAAATGCCAGAAGTAAACTTGTTATTCTCTATTGGATACTAAAGAAGCTTTTCAGTGTCTAAGCCCCTTCTAAGCATGTTTCCTTCTAGGAGGCAGAAGAGTGGGAATTGTTTAGCATAGTACCTGGTAGTTGGTAGCTGCTTAGTAAACAGTAGTTAGTATGATCATTACTTGTATTTACATTTTTATTTTGAAGGAGCATGGGGAGCGTAAGTAGAGCTCACAGAACTAATCTGTGTTGATCTCTCTTCTTCTTGAGGGCACACAGAATTTGAGAACACTGAAATTCAGCCAGATAATGACCCAGGGTTATGGTCAGTGTTCCAGTATGGTTTGTGCTTTTGTTCCTTTTTCTTGGAGTCTAGTTCCAACTTTAATAGCACAGTAACTGCCAGTTCCTATCCATAGGGGTTGAGAACATCGTTGGATGATATGTTTAATACTGGAGATGCTGAGGTTGCCTAAGTCATGGTCTGTTCTTAGGTTACTGGCTGGTATGTGAACTGCTACTCCAGAAAGCAAGTTGGTCAACAGAAGAATTTTAATGAAGCCATTTAAGTTTTCCAGCCATTGGAGCTGGTTCTCTTTGGGGTTTTTTTTGTTTGTTTGTTTGTTTTTGTTTCTTCCCCCTTCCATCAGCCTACTTTCAAAAAGAGGCTCATGTTCTGGTTCCAGGGCACCAGCCTTAGAGTGGGCAGTCGTTCATTCCTGGCCTAGGACAATCATATTGGAGATCTCCCTGGACATCAGACACTTGCTATCATTTCTGTTCTCTTGTTGACTGATCCTCCTAGTGCTTTTGGGGCACCTGAGGTCACTTTTTGCCGTAAGGCATGTCACTCTGTGGCATCTTACTGAACAGGATATGCTTTTTATTATTTGGGACTGATCTAGTGATAATAATACTAATAGCCACTATTCATTGAATTGCTGTGTGAGGTAGGCGTTGTACAGGCTGCCTAACATAGACTTTTATTAATCCTCACAACAGTCCTTTAAGGTAGGCATTAAGGTAGTTATTCTTATGGCCATGTTACAGATAAGTACTGGAGAAGTTAAATCACTTGCCCAAGGTTTAAACAGCTACTAAATGCCGAAGCCGAGACTTGACTTCAAAGCCCTGTTTACACTTTATTTACAGAAAGCTCAACATGCCCCTGAAACTCTGAAATCACTGTGGTATTTCACACTAACTTACCAGAAATTCCCAGGACATTAATTCAGTGATCTGAGTTGAGTGTGTAGAGCATTACCCAATATGAAAACAGTAGAGTTCCACAGTTTTATGATAAAACCCAGAGAAACCCATAGTACATTAGACAAATTGGAATTGAAAAGCTTAAGTAAAAAAATATTCATTTTAAGGTCATCTGTTTATACTGACACAAGGTCTATAGAAAATGAGAGAGTTGGCATGATGTTTCTGAAATATGCAATTTTACAATGGGAACGTGTTATAAAATGCCCTGCCACTGTTGTTTTCCTTGGGATTTAGAGTGAGAGACATGAAGGCTGACAACTCTCTTCCTGTTGTAGGTCAGAGCTTCAAGGAACTCTGTAATCTTCCCACCAGCTTTATTCTCTCCTGGAACTCACGGGTAAAATTAGATGCTGGCTGGACTTCAGTAGTTGAGTTTGAAATCTTTCAGAGGCCGAGTCAGACAACTGCAGCAGACTGCTTTCTCACAGTACCACTTTGAGAGACACTTTGTACAGACTAACATAGTTTAGTAAACCGATGAGTGTCTGGCAATTTTGCCATAAAACGCCATTAATAACAACGCCTATAGGAGCAGAAGAAAATGATCTTTGTGTGGTTAATCTTGGAAACAGGATCAGGCTTCATCTTCCTTTTACTAATATGCTTCCTTTACCTCTTGATGTTGCTCTACTCTAGTGTACTGTTACAGTTGAAAAGCCACAACTCTCGATGAGGATTTAGTTGGAACTATTTTATTACATGCATTATAATGGACTCTAGGAGGCAGACATGGTGAAAAGGGTGTGGGAAGAAATTATTTAGAGGGTGAATGCTCTCCCAAACTATCATCAAACGCATTTACCTAATTTGACACATTTTGCCTGGTAGTCATAGAAATAGACTGAGGTGCCCCCATCAGAATATAAAGAGTCAGAAACTAAAACCAGACTAAAAAGGGCCAACCCATTAGGGAAGTACCTCCCTGGGGAGCGGGTGGGCAGGGAAAGGAGGTTTGATGGCAATTAATTAAACACTGATTCAAGAATATGTTTAGAGGAGCTGCGACCCAGGGAAATCCTCCTTCCCAGTCTTAGCTGGGCAAGGGACAGTTAAGTAAAAAGAGTTCTGCTTATTCTCTGCTGCAGGATGCTACCCCCTGACCCTTTATAAGTCAGCCTAGCTTGATTACTCCTTTTAATTCAAGGCTCAAAACAGCTTGTAAAGTTTTTTTTATCATTCCTTTCCAGATTGTGTGGGCCACACTGTAGCATTTTGTCCACATCTGTTTTCCAACCTCATTACTCTTCTGTTATTACATTCATTAGAAAAAAGAGCTGTTTATTTCTTTTCTGCATGTTTTCCCCCTAGTTTCAAAAGCTAAAATGGTAAATCATGTGGTGTTTGATGTGACCATCTCCACGATTTCTAGTGTACAAATTGGTGGTTGCATATACAGGAACTGGTTGAACCTTATTGTTTAAATTAGCTATACCCCAGCCAAAGCTCACAACTCATATGAGGCTGTTTCACTGTAGACTGAGATTGTCAAGACTTCTCATTTCTGTATCAGAATGGTTATATCATTCACTCCAGGGTGCATAGCGATAATGTGAATTTTTTGTCTAGTATGACTCCTGCGCACTTTAATTTGAATATAATTATTTAAAGACACATGGAAGCTGGGGGCAGAGCTTTGGAATTTAGGATGGTTTTACTTAGTGAAGAGAAAGCTAAGAGAGATGAGACAAGGATGTCCACAAATACCGTTTCTATTCAATGTTATACTAGAACTACTACCCAGAGCAATGAAATGAGAACAGCAGATTCGAGGAATAAGAAATAGAAGAAAATAGACACAGCTGACCTTATTTGCAGATTATATTATTTGCTTCAAAGACAATCCAGAAGAATGAACAAACTGTTAGAATTAATAAAATAATTCGGCAACATTGCTGGATACAGAATTTGAGGATGTTCCTTCATGATAGTAATAACCAATTAGAAAAAAAAAGATCCTACTTGCAATAATAATCAAAAGCACAAAGAAGCTAGGGATAATCCTTAGAAAACATATGCAAAACCTTTACAGGAAATGT
This sequence comes from Rhinopithecus roxellana, assembly GCF_007565055.1. Classification (NCBI taxonomy): domain Eukaryota; kingdom Metazoa; phylum Chordata; class Mammalia; order Primates; family Cercopithecidae; genus Rhinopithecus; species Rhinopithecus roxellana. The sequence goes on from NC_044567.1 coordinate 23,359,829, forward strand.
ATAAAGCAAAGTTGAAGGAATGAAAGAAGATCCACATAAATGGACATAACATATTCATAGATAGGGAGACTTATTTATTTATTTATTTTTTGAGATAGAATTCTTACTCTTTCGCCCAGGCTGGAGTGTAGTGACACGATCTCCGCTCACAACAACCTCCACCACTTAGATTCAAGCAATTCTCCTGCCTCAGTCTCCCGAGTAGCTGGGATTATAGGCACGCAACACTGCGCCCAGCTAATTTTTGTATTGTTAGTAGAGGTGAGGTTTCGCCATGTTGACCAGGCTGGTCTTGAACTCCTGACCTCAGGTGACCCACCTGCCTCGGCCTCCCAAAGTGTTGGGATTACAGGCGTGAGACACCTCGCCCAGCCGGGCTACTTAATTTTTTTTTTTTTTTTTTTTTTTTTTTTTTTTTGAGACCGAGTTTCGCTCTTGTTGCCCAGGCTAGAGTGCAATGGCGCGATCTCCACTCACCGCAACTTCCGCCTCCCAAGGTTCAAGCAATTCTCCTGCCTCAGCCACCCGAGTAGCTGGGATTACAGGCATGTGCCACCACACCCGGCTAATTTTGTATTTTTAATAGAGATGGGGTTTCTCCATGTTGGTCAGGCTGGTCTCAAACTCCTGACCTCAGGTGATCCACCCGCCTTGGCCTCCCAATGTGCTGGAATTACAGGCGTGAGCCACGGCGCCTGGCCTGGGAGACTTAATATTTAAAGGCTGTCAAGTATCCCCAAGTTAATCTAGAAATTAAATGAAATTCAAACGAACACCCTAAGAAGTTTTGAATTACTCAAAGTTTTAGCAGGAAACCAATGGCACACACAGAATTGTTCACCAAGGGGAGTCAATGAAGGACCTGTTTAGAAAGGTGTGGACAAAGCTTAAGGAAACCAAGAAACCAACAGGGGAAAGTGAGGCACCCTGAGCTAGCAAAAGCAAAGAAGCACCGTTAGCACCCCTGGGCCTGAAGCTGCAAGCGGATGGAACCGTTCCCAGAACCCAGACAGTGCTGTAGCTTTAGCTGTAGAGAGGCCCACCTGGTAGGCCTTCAGTAGAGGAACAGCTGCTATTAACCTGGACATAGGTGCGAGGGAGCTAAGGAGAGAAATACATTGACCTGTTCTTCCTTTTGCCCTTCATTCTCTTTCCATTGACTCTCATTAGCGGAATATAAGAAGGAGAGACCCAGTGGATGCTGCCCATGCAGAGGTCAGCCTCATGGGACACAGAACAAGGTGAAGAGTGGAAAGTGATTCTGAAGGAGCAATCAGAGACCATCCAGTGCAGGTGTTTTTCATAGTGTTTTTCAAGGTGATCTTGATCTTCACATGGAAGATCGGAGGATTAAAACCAGCAAGGAAAGTTTTTGAAGCAACAGACCTATTACAACTTTTATTTAAAATCTCAATTTCTTTCCTGCCAGATATTAACATGTATTACAAAGCTGTAATAATTAAAGCAGAATGGTATTGTTTCAGAGACAGACAGTGGAACACAATCTACATATATGTAGAAACTTAACCAGTGCTGAAAATTGGACTGTTCAGTAAATTGTGCTGAGACAAATGGTTATCCACATAGGAAAAACTTAGGACTTCATATTAGGATAGCAAAAATAAAAAATTCTGACCATACGTGTTGACAAGGGTTGGATACCCATATACTGTTGGTAGAAGTATAAATTGACATCATCCTGTCAGAGGGTAATTTACAACGTCTAGTAAAGTTTTATGGATTCTAGAGCCAGACTATTCCCCGTCTGTAAAATGGGGTTAACAAGTGATCCTCAGAAGATTATTGTGAAGATTAAATGAGTTTATATATACACATCTATATAAAATTATATAGATATAGATATAATGCTTGGAACAATGGTTACTGCAAAATAAGCTCTATTTAAATGTGTCCTTATTGTTGTTATTTCTAGATCTTGCAGTTCTACTTCTAGGTATGTAATCCGGAGAAAATTCTGACTTGTGTATAAAAGACTCATTCAGGCCGGGCGCGGTGGCTCACACCTGTAATCCCATCACTTTGGGAGGCCGAGGCGGGCAAATCACGAGGTCAGGAGATCGAGACCATCCTGGCTAACATGGTGAAACCCCGTCTCTACTAAAAATACAAAAAAAATTAGCCAGGCATGGTGGCGGGCGCCTGTAGTACCAGCTACTTGGGAGGCTGAGGCAGGAGAATGGTGTGAACCCGGAGGCAGAGCTTGCAGTGAGCCGAGATCGCATCACTGTACTCCAGCCTGGGCGATAGAGCGAGAGACTCCGTCTCAAAAAAAAAGAAGACTTATTCAATAATGTTTATTTCAAATGAACAAAAAAGTAACTGAAAAAAATCATGATATATTCATTGTATAGCAATAAGAATGAATAAATTAAACTGTGTGTAGTAACATAGATAAGTCTTTTTTGTTTGTTTTATTTTGTTTTTGTTTTGAGAGAGTCTCACTCTGTTGACCAGGCTGGAGTGGAGTAGCGTGATCTTGGCTAACTGCAACCTCCCCCTCCTGGTGCAAGTGATTCTCATGGTTCAGCCTCCCACGTAGCTGGGATTACAGGGGTGTGCCACCACATCCAGCTAATTTTTGTATTTTAGTAGAGACAGGGTTTCACCATGTTGGCCAGGCTGGTCTCGAACTCCTGACCTCAGATGATCCACCCACCTTGGCCTCCCAAAGTGCTAGGATTACAGGTGTGAGACACCGCACCCGGCCTCATAGATGAGCCTGAAAAACATGTTGAGAGTGAAATAAAACCAGATTGCAGAGGAATATGAATAGTCTGATATTGAGAAGGCAGGAGACATGAGAATGGGGAATGGCACAGAGAGATTTCAGCCCTGTCTCTAATATTTCATACCTTTCAAACATTTTCTAAAATCTTATCCAAAAAGAGAACTGATCTGTTAATTATGGTCAGGTTTTAGAAATATAAAAGGGATATTAGAAGTATGATAGAGGCCGGGCGCGGTGGCTCACGCCTGTAATCCCAGCACTTTGGGAGGCCGAGGCGGGCAGATCACAAGGTCAGGAGATCGAGACCATGGTGAAACCCCGTCTCTACTAAAACTTCAAAAATTAGCCGGGCACGGTGGCGGGCACCTGTAGTCCCAGCTATTCAGGAGGCTGAGGCAGGAGAATGGCGTGAACCCGGGAGGCAGAGCTTGCAGTGAGCCAAGATCGTGCCACTGCACTCCAGCCTGGGGGACAGAGCAAGACTCCGTCCCAAAAAAAAAAAAGTATGATAGAGAGAAATCGCCCTACAGAGAAATTGCCCTATGTGGTCTTTGGAGGCAGACAGCCCTGTATTCAATTCCACTGTTTATTTTTATTAGCTGTGTAATCTTATATAAATGATTTAACATTAGTTACCTCACCAGGTTAGTTTGACAATTACATGGTGTACTATATATAAGAAAGCACAGTACCAGCCGGGCACAGTGGCTCACACCTGTAATCCCAGCACTTTGGGAGCCCGAGGCGGGCAGATCACCTGAGGTCGGGAGTTCAAGACCAGCCTGACCAACATGGAGAAACCCTGTCTCTACTAAAAATACAAAATTAGCCGGCATGGTGGCGCATGCCTGTAATCCCAGCTACTCGGGAGGTTGAGGCAGGAGAATTGCTTGAACCCGAGAGGCAGAGGTTGCGGTAAGCCAAGATTGCACCATTGCATTCCAGCCTGGGTAACAAGAGTGAAACTCTGTCTCAAGAAAAAATAAAAAGCACAGTACCTGATACATAATAGATATTCAATAATTGTTCCATTCCTTCCACTCTTATACAAGGAAGAAAAAAGAGGAATCAGCATCTCCCTTGGAAAATATTCTAGACCAAATTTCTGCTTCTTTGGGCCTGATTTCTACAATCTTATTTGTTTGGCTACAATTCATGTTGACTTTAAGTAAGGATTGCCAATTCATGCCCAAACTTAGTGAAGCAAGCTCACTTGATAAAGAAATGAATTTCAGGATTTCACTATATAACACCATCATTCTTTTTTTTTCCTCATCAAGTAGTATATATGCCTGGGTTTGTGTGTATCATGCTGTCCTGGACTCTGTATAGCAAAGATTTAATGACCATGGACCTTACCTTTGTTCTAAAAAAACAATCTTTGACTATATACCATTTTTATAATAAACACTTGCAAACTCACACCTTTTCTTGCTAACTGAGCAGGAGAACAGTTGCTCTTTTTTTCCTCTATATAAAAGACAAATGTCTTTATCTTGTGGAAAATCCAGTGTCACCTTTCATAGATACTAAAATACTTCCTTTCTTCATGTCTAATGAGACTTCCTGTTTGGTTATTGTTTTTATAAAGATATGAAATCCATACGAAAGCTCTTGTGGTCAGGGTCAGTTATTCCAAGGGGGAAACCTGTCCTCATGTTCATTAAAATGATATCTCTTCTGGGCATACCTCTTTTGATCATTAACAAGCAACTGAATACATTTCTTATGAATATTTCTGTAACAACCAAATTAGCAAATACAGCCTTGTGCTTTAGGATTTGATCTTATTTTTACCTAATACTTGGGAGTTTAGAGTAAAACAAGCAATGCTAAGAAGAGACTGTGCAATGGGTAAAGGAGACAAATGGGTTAAAGAGAATGAGTCACACACACATGACCATTAGTAGACAGAGAAAACAGCCAGTATGTAGAAATTAAAAGGATGATCTTCTTTCTTGCATGCTTCTCACAAGAAAATTCATCCTGAGCAATTTCATTTCAGGCAAGGCTTGGGAAAGGGGAATTAGTTTCCAAAGGAACGTATGAGAAGCGCCTTGGACCTGAATGATTTAACACTGAACTAAGACTTGGTATCTGAGAAGCTGTATCTAAGAGTGGAGAGATGAAACAAGAGGCTTAGGAAAATTTTCCTGCCTAGTGTCCTCAAGGTTTACCAAGATGACCTTACATGTAGGTACTGTTTTCCAAAACTGACATATTTAGGAAATCTTTAAAAATATCTAATTGCTATAATTAGTATGACTCACAGCCCTTTGCACCTTCTGTTGTTATGGAGTCCATCCCATTTCATGTTAGAAATTTTCTGTAATGTAAGCCTATTTAGTCTATTTTCTCCCACTTTGTAAACACCCTTTTCCCATAGTTGCAAATGTCTCCACCATTATTTGTTTCAATTTGTAAATTTCAGAAAGGCTAGAATAAACAGTGTCCTCACACACGCACACTTACCCATTGCCAGACATGCACTATCTCTGGCCAGAGATATAGTCAAAAGTGGACCCTCCATACTTTTTTTATAGCACCAGAATCCGAAGTGAGATTCTTTGCTTCTTGACCCCTTTCTACTATGATAGGAAAGTTAATTTTTTGTTGTTGTTGGTTGTTTTTGTTTGTTTGTTTGTTTGTTTGTTTGAGACGGAGTCTCGCTCTGTCTCCCAGACTGGAGTGCAGTGGTGCGGTCTCGGCTCACTGCAAGCTGCGCCTCCCAGGTTCACGCCATTCTCCTGCCTCAGCCTCCCGAGTAGCTGGGACTACAGGCACCCGCAACCACACCCGGCTATTTTTTTGTATTTTTAGTAGAGATGGGGTTTCACTGTGTTAGCCAGGATGGTTTTGATCTCCTGACCTCGTGATCCACCCCCCTCGGCCTTCCAAAGTACTGGGATTGCAGGCGTGAGCCACTGCGCCCGGCTGGAAAGTTAATTTTTAAATCGCCACAGTGGTTGGTAAATTAAAAGATATTAAGTCATGATGTCAAGGCTTTTATTTTTTGAAAAGAAAAAACTAATTTAGATTGGGTGCGGTGGCTCACGCCTGTTATCCCAGCACTTTGGGAAGCCAAGGTGGGCGGATTGCTTGAGGTCAGGAGTTCGAGACCAGCCTGGCCAACTTGGTGAAACTCTGTCTCTACTAAAATACAAAAATTTGCTGGATGTGGTGGTGCGTGCCTGTAATCCCAGCTACTTGGGAGGCTGAGGCAGGAGAATCACTTGAATCCAGGAAGCAGAGGTTACACTGAGCCAACATCGTGCCACTGCACTCCAGCCTGGGCGACAGAGCAAGACTCCGTCTCAAAAAAAAAAAAGAAGAGGTGGCAAGAAGGTGAAACATGGAATTTTCCAGAGCAAAGCCAGGAAGTGCTGTGTAAGAAAGGACCGTGTGATCTGCAACATGACCGTAGGGAAGACTCTGCCCTCCTTTGTTTTATTCTCCTCCACGTCCAAGAACCTGTCCTACATAGGTCTTTGTGTGCACAAAGCTCGCTGAAAACCCATACTCACCCCTCCCCGAAAAAACTGGGTCACATATCTCTTGAATATTTAATATAATGTCCTACATTTGGTGCCCAGAGAGAAACTGTTACTCACTCGTAGATGTCACTCAAGCCACAGATAGACTGTCATTCACTGAAGAAACAGTATCCTTAGTCATATTTGATCTTGGGGACTCTTTGCACTTCTACGTCTTCCAATTTTGTCTGTTTTGCATTTGTTGTTTATTCATTCAGTATTTTCTATTAGCTAAGGATTGATTGCTTGACTACTCAGACTTGCAAATGAATAAGACATAGAGTCTATGTTTAATGTATATTCCTCAATCTAGTTGGGAAAGTAGAATTTTATAGTCAAAGATAGTGTTTCTGTCTGTCTATCCCGCTCTTTTTGAATCACTACCACTGACCCCCAACACTACCACAATTTTTCGTTTTCTTTTGCTTTCCATTTGCCAGATTCAAATTATTTTTTCATTGTAGTATAAAAGAAAACATAACATTATCATCTTAAGTGTCCACTACAGTAATACATATGCATATTATTGTATAACAGCTCACTAGAATTTTTCATCATACAAAACTGAAACTCTACACCCATTAAATGATTCCCATCCCCACCAGTAATTGTCTTTTTGTTTTGTTTTGTTTTTTGTTTTGTTTTGTTTTTGAGACAGAGCCTCATTCTATCGCCCAGGCTGGCGTACAATCTCAGCTCCTGGGTTCAAGCAGTTCTCATTCCTCAGCCTCTTGAGTACCTGAGATTACAGGCATGCACCACCACACCCAGCTAATTTTTGTATTTTTAGTAGAGATAGGGTTTCACCATTTTGACCAGGACAGTTTTGAACTCCTGACCTCAGATGATCCGCCCGCCTCAACCTCCCAAAGTGCTGGGATTACAGGCGTGAGCCACCAGGCCTAGCCTTTTGCCCTTTTTTTTTTTCCCCCGAGACGGAGTCTGGCTCTGTTGCCCAGGCTAGAGTGCAATGGTGCGATCCTGGCTCACCACAACCTCCGCCTCCCAGGTTCAAGCGATTCTCCCACCTCAGCCTCCTGAGTAGCTGGGATTACAGGTGCCCGCCTCCGCACCCGGCTAATTTTTGTATTTTTTTTTAGTAGAGATGGGGTTTCACCATGTTGGCCAGGCTAGTCTCGAACTCCTGGCCTCATGTCATCCGCCTGCCTTGGCCTCCCAAAGTGCTGGGATTACAGGCGTGAGCCACCACACCTGGCCCTTTTGCCCATTTTTTAATAAGATTGTTTCATTGTTGAGTAGTAGGAGCTCTTTATACATTCTGGATGCTACCCCCCTATCAGATATATGGTTTGCAGATATTTCCTTCCACTTTATAGGCTGCCTTTTCACCCTGTTGTCTCCTTTGTGACAGTTTTTAAGTCTGATGTCATCCTATTTGTCTACTTTTGCTTTCATTGCCTGTGCTTTTGTTGTCATGTGTTACAAATCATTGCTAAATCCAATATAATGAAACTTCTCCCCTATGTTTTCTTCAGGTAGTTTTATAGTTTCAGGTTTATTTTTGTTTTGTTTTGTTTGTTTGTTTGTTTTGAGATGAACTTTCACTCTTGTTGCCCAGGCTGGAGTGCAGTGGCGCAATCTCGGCTCACCGCAACCTCTTCCTCCCGAAGTAGCTGGGATTACAGAGTTCAAGCGATTCTGCTGCCTCAGCCTCCCAAGTAGCTGGGATTACAGACATGCGCCACCATGCCAGGCTTATTTTGTATTTTTAGTAGAGACAGGGTTTCTCCATGTTGGCCAGTCTGGTCTCAAACTCCTGACCTCGTGATCTGCCTGCCTCAGCCTCCCAAAGTGCTGGGATTACAGGCGTGAGCCACTACACCTGGTTATATTTAGGTCTTTAACACATTTTGAGTTTTTTGCACATGGTGTAAGGGAAGGATCCAACTTTTATTATTATTATTTTTTTTTTTTTCTGAGACGGAGTCTTGCTCTGTCGCCCATGCTGGAGTGCATGGCACCATCTTGGCTCACTGCAGCCTCTGCCTCCTGGGTTCAAGTGATTATCCTGCTTCAGCCTCCCAGGTAGCTGGGATTAGAGGCGTGTACCACCACACCTGGCTAATTTTTTTGTATTTTTTTTTTTTTTTTTTTTTTTTGAAACGGAGTCTGGCTCTGTCGCCCAGGCTAGAGTGCGGTGGCCGGATCTCAGCTCACTGCAAGCTCCGCCTCCCAGGTTTACGCCATTCTCCTGCCTCCGCCTCCCAAGTAGCTGGGACTACAGGCGCCCGCCTCGTCGCCCGGCTAGTTTTTTGTATTCTTTAGTAGAGACGGGGTTTCACCGTATTAGCCAGGGTGGTCTCAATCTCCTGACCTTGTGATCCGGCCATCTCGGCCTCCCAAAGTGCTAGGATTACAGGCTTGAGCCACCGCGCCCGGCCAATTTTTTTGTATTTTTAGTAGAGACAGGGTTTCACCGTGTTAGCCAGGATGGTCTCGATCTCCTGACCTCGTGATCCACTCGCCTCAGCCTCCCAAAGTGCTGGGATTACAGACGTGAGCCACCGCACCCGGCTTTTTTTTTTTTTCTTAGGTGGAGTCTCGCTCTGTTACCCAGGCTGGAGTCTCGTTCTGTTACCCAGGCTGGAGTGCAGTGGTGTGATCTTGGCTCACTGCAACCTCCGCCTCCTGGGTTCAAGCGATTCTCCTGCATCAGCCTCCCGAGTAGCTGGGATTACAGGCACCCATCACGCCCAGCTAACTGTGTGTGTGTGTGTGTGTGTGTGTGTGTGTGTGTGTGTGTGTGTGTATATATATATATGTGCGCGCGCGCGCGCGCAGTAGAGACGGGGTTTCACCATGTTGACCAGGCTGGTTTCAAACTCCCGACCTCAAGTAATCCACCTGCCTGAGCCTCCCAAAGTGCTAGGATTACGGGCGTGAGCCACCGTGCTCGGCCCCAACTTTATTCTTTCGCATGTAGTTAACCGGTTTTCCTAGAACCATTTGGGGTTTTTGTTTGTTTTGTTTGAACAAGGTCTGGCTCTGTTGCCCAGACAGGAGTGCAATGGTGCAATCGTACCTCACTGCAGCCTCACACTCCTGAGCCCAAGCAGTCCTCCTGCCTCAGCTTCTCAAGTTGCTGGGAGTACAGGCACACACCACCATGCCCAGCTAGTTTTTTTATTTTTTGTAGAAATGATGTATCATTCTGTTGCCCAGGCTGGTCTTGAACTCCTGGCCTCAAGCTGTCCTCCCACCTGGGCCTCCAAAAATGCTGGCATTAGAGATGTAAGCCATCATGCCTGGCTACTATTAACTGAAGAGACTATCTTCAAATTACGTTTTAAAGAAAAAACTGAAATATATTCCTTCTATAGAAAAGTGCTTCAAATATATTGTATGCAGAAACAATCAATGAGTATGCAGCCAAAATATAAGAAAATAAGAATTTTAGAATCTTTTTGGGTACTTAATGAAAAATACTAGGTTATTTTTTAGGATTTGGTGATATTTATGGTGTTTGTCAGTGTTTAAAAACATGTAATTTTGCCTGGACACAGAGGCTCATGCCTATAATCCCAGCACTTTGGGAGGCTGAGGCGGGCAGATTGCTTGAGCTCAGGAACTCGAGACCAGCCTCAGCAACATGGCAAAATCCTGTCTCTACAAAAAAATACAAAAATTAGCCAGGCATGGTCTCATGAGACCACACCTGTGGTCTCAGCTACTCAGGAGGCTGAGGTGGGAGGATTGTTTGAGCCCAGGAGGTCAAGGTTGCAGTGAGCCGAGAGTGCACCACTGCACTCCAGTCCCGGTGACAGAGTGAAACCCTGTCTCAAAAAAAAAAAAAAAAGTTATTTTGATCATCTCTCCTCATTCTAAGTAAAAATCACTTTCATATATAAGTTGTATTATGTAAGTTTCAGGCTATCCATAACTAGATCTACTCCTGTTCCAATACATCACATTTTGTATCAATTTTGCCTTTTTATCTCTTGATATCTGCCCCAGTCTAAATGTGTTGACCTTCATACCTGAAACAGCATCATCTGTGGTCTCTGTTCACTGTCACGCTGGGGAGTCCCTTTCACTCACTCCTGCATTAGATCTCCTACGCCCTCCTATATCCTGTGTTCTTTTTTGGCTTACTTCCTCACTTTGGTAATTCCTTTATGTAGATCTGAGTTTTGATTTTCATTCACCCAGATTTCCATTAATGTTTCTTGAAATACCAGTATGCTAGCTAGAATTCTCTTAGCTTTTGTCTAAAAATGTCTGTTTTACCTTTATTTTATTTATTTTTTCTGAGACATGGTCTCACTTTGTCACCCAGGTTGGAGTGCAGTGGCATGATCATGGCTCACTGGCAGCCTCAACGTCCTGGGTTCAAGCGATCTTCCCGCCTCAGTCCCCCGAGTAGCTGGGACAACAGGCATGTACCACCACACCCGGCTAATGTTTTGTATTTTTTGTAGAGATGGGGTTTTGCCATGTTGCCCAGGCTGACTACCTTTATTTTAAGGGATATTTTGCTGAATATAATGCTGCATTTAAAAAATACCATTAAAAAAAAAAAAAAGCCAGATGTCATTCTGGCTTGTGTGGATTCTGACAAGAAATTAGCAGTTATTCTTGGTTCTGTATGTCATATGTCTTTTACCTCTGGCTACTTTTAAGATTTGTCTATCTATTTTTCATCATTTTGATGATGTGTTCTGGATTGGTTTTATTTATGTATATCCTATTTTATAGTTTGTTGAGTTTCTTGGTTCTATGAGTTTATCATTTTTATCAAATTTGAAAATTTTCTGGTTTTTTTTCCAAAAATTTTTAATGCCTAACCCTTCCTCTGAAACTCCAGTTTCATATATCAGACCACTAATATTGTCGCATAGGTCACTGTGGCTCTGTTCTTTTTTTTTTTCTTATAAGTTTTCTTTTTCTCTGTGCTACAATTTAGTTTCTATTGCTGTATCTTCAGGTTTATAGGCTCTGTAGTGTTTCATATTTTGTCAAGTCAATTTAGTGAATTTTTTATTTTTAGAAGTTATGTTTATGTTTAGAAGTTATGTTTAGAAACTATCTTTTTTTATATCTCCCATTTCCTATCTTAATTATATTCATATTTTCTTTAAAATCTTTGAATTTTTTTTTTTTTTTTTTTTTTGAGACAAGGTCTCACTTTGTCACCCAGGCTGGAGTGTAGTGACATGATCTCTGCTCACTGCAACGTCTGCCTCCTGAGTAGCTGGGATCACAGGCACATGCCACCACACACCCCTAATTTTTGTATTTTTAGTAGAGACGGGGTTTCACCATGTTGGCCAGGCTGGTCTCAAACTCCTGACCTCAGGTGATCCACCTGCTGCGGCCCCCCAAAGTGCTGGGATTACAGGTGGGAGCCACCGCACCAGCCTGAACATGTTTTTAATAGCTGTTTGAACTTCCTTCTATTAAAAACCTACAGCCAACACCAGACATAATGAAGATTGAAAGCTTTCTCCTAAGATCAGGAACACAGCAAGGGATGTCTACTGTCACCACTGCTATTCACCCAAGTACAGGAGGTTCTAGCTAGTGCACTAAGGAAAAATAAAGAAACCAAAAGCATCTCAATTGGAAGAGAAGAAGTAAAACTGTTTCTATTCCTAGGAAACATAATTGTCTATGTAGAAAAACCTATGAAATCTAATTTTAGTAATTTATTTGGAGACAGGGTCTTGCAGGGTCACTCAGGCTGGAGTGCAGTAGTGCAAACATGGTTCACTTCAGCCTCTATCTCCTGGTCTCAAGTAATGATCAGCCTTTGAGTAGCTGGGACCACAGGTGAACGCCACCATACTTGACTAATTTTTAAATTTTTTTGTAGAGACGGGGTCTCACCATGCTGCCCAGGCTAGTCTCGAACTCCTGGGCTTAAGTGATCCTCTCACCTCAACCTTCCAAAGTACGAGGATTACAGGCATTAGCCACTGCACCCAACCCTGAAATCTGCTTTTGAAAAGCTACTGGAACTAGTAAGGAGTCTAACGGCATCAGAATATAAGAAGGATATGTAAAAATTGACCGAATTGTCTATATGCTATCAACAAATAATCTGAAATTGAAATTTTAAAACAATACCATTTATAGTATATAAGTAAATATCATAGATCTTGAATGGAAGTATATAGAATAAAGGATTCACTATAGGGATGAGGTCTATACAGGGTCTTATGTGATTGCTGGTGCTGTTGAAGAGTCTGTTGCCATTGAGTCTCTTGGTGGGCCTGAATGTCGAGCAGGGCTGGAGCTGGGAAGAAAGCTCAATGTTTAGCAGCAGAGAGAAAGGGCAAATTGGAACCCATGTGCATTTCTCAGACAGGATCTCACCTTGTCGCCCAGGCTGGAGTGCAGTGGCACAATCACAGTGAGTAGTGGCTCACTGCAGCCTTGTCAGTGCCTTTAGCCTTGATAAAATGGCTGACTGACCTGCAGAAGGAGCTGGCACGCTTCACTACAGAGCTGCACATGCACTTGGCCCAGGAGTCAGAGAATTTGAAGGAGACTATCTCATGAGAGCTGGGGGATATGTAGCCCGGCAGGCTGGCCAGCACGTCAGTGACAGTAAGCACAAGCTGCCACAGCACCATGTGCCCTACATTTAACCTTCAGAGCATGATGATTGCTGCCGTCTTCCACCTTCCAAATCTCATGGAAATTTTTCTTATGATTAACCCCAAGTCATAATCATACATGGAAGAGAATTTTCTGAATTATAGTTCCAGATTAGCTAAATTGATACAGTACAAAGTCATTATAATACTTAATAGTTTTTTGACAGCCTTAGGTACAAAACTTTATACACAGCAACCTATTTTGCAAGATTGTAGGATATACTATCAGCATATAAAAATCACTTGTGTTGACTGGGCGCAGTGGCTCACGCCTGTAATCCCAGCACTTTGGGAGGCTGAGGTAGGTGGACCACGAGGTCAGGAGTTTGAGACCAGGCTGGCCAACATGGTGAAACCCCATCTCTACTAAAGATACATTAAAAAATTAGCTGGGCATGGTGATGAGTGCCTGTAATCCCAACTACTTGGGAGGCTGAGGCAGGAGAATCGCTTGAACCTGGGAGGCAGAGGTTGCAGTAAGCTGAGATCGCGCCATTGCACTGCAGCCTGGGCGACAGGACGAGACTCCATCTCAAAAAAAAAAAAAAAAAAAAAAAAAATCACTTGTGTTTCTATACAGTAGCAATGAGCAAACTGCAAATGAAATTAGGAAAGCTATTTCATTTACAGTAGCATCAAAAAGAATAAAGTACTCAGGAATAAATTTAACAGAAGTAAAAACTTTATAAACTACAAAACACTGGGAGAAATTACAGAAGAACTAAATAAATGGAAAGATAGTCTATGTTCATAGATCAGAAGACAAAATTGTTAAGATGGCAGTGCTCCCCAAATTGATCTACAGATTCAACGCAATCTCTATCAAAATAATCTCTATCAAAATCTCTATCAAATAAACTGACTTATTTGCAGAAATTTACAAGCTGATCCTAAAATTTACATATAAATTCAAGGGTGCAGAAAAGCCAAAATAATCTTGAAAAAGAACAAAGTTCTGAAGGCCTCGACTTTTCAATTTCAAAATATACTTCTAAGCTACAGTAATCAAGACAGTGTGGTACTGGTGTAAGGATAGACATACACCATAATGGAATAGAATTGAGAGTCCAAAAATAACCCTCACATTTACAGTCAATTAAATTTTAAACATGGATGTCAAGACATTTTCTATGAGGAAAGAATAGTATTTTCAACAAGTGGTAGGCTGGGTATGGTGGCTCACACCTGTAATCACAATGCTTTGGGAGGCCAAGGCAGGAGGGTCACTTGAGGCCAGGAGTTTGAGACCAGCCTGGGAAACATAGTGAGACCTTGTCTCTTATAGGAAAAAAAAAAATTTAGAGGGGCATGGTGGCGTGTGCCTATAGCCCTAGTAACTCGAAAGGCTGAGGCAGGAGGATCACTTTTTCTAGGAGTTCAAGGTTACAGTGAGCTGTGATCATGTCAGTGTACTCTACCCTGAGTGACAGAGCAAGATCCTGTATCAGAAAAAAATAAATAAAAAGGTGGTGAGACAACTGAATATCCACATGACCCTACCTCACACCATACACAAAAATTAACTCAAAATGGATCAAAGACCTAAATGTAAGAGGTGAAGCTATAAAACTCTTAGAAGAAAACATATGAGTAAATCTTTGTGACAATGGATTAGGCAATAGTGTCTTATATATGACACCAAAAACACAAACCACAAGAGAAAAATAGACAATAAACTGTAAACTATCAAACTAGAAAATGTTCAGGCTTCTAAGAATAACATCAGGAAAGTGAAAAAATGACTCTCAAAATGGGAGAAAATTTTTGCAAATCATGTATCTGATAAGGGACTTATATCTAGAATACGTAAGAATGTATAAGAACAACTACAGCCGGGCGCGGTGGCTCAAGCCTGTAATCCCAGCACTTTGGGAGGCCGAGACGGGCGGATCACGAGGTCAGGAGATCGAGACCATCCTGGCTAACACGGTGAAACCCCGTCTCTACTAAAAAATACAAAAAAAACTAGCCGGGCGAGGTGGTGGGCGCCTGTAGTCCCAGCTACTCCGGAGGCTGAGGCAGGAGAATAGCGTGAACCCGGGAGGCGGAGCTTGCAGTGAGCTGAGATCCGGCCACTGCACTCCAGCCTGGGCGACAGAGCGAGACTCCATCTCAAAAAAAAAAAAAACAACAACTACAACACAATAATGACAAATAACCCAATTAAAAATGGGCAAAGGATCTGAATAGACAGTTCTCCAAAGAAGATATACAATGGCCAATAATCACGTGAAAAGATGCTCAACATGATTAACCATCAGGGATATTCAACCCAAAACCACAAGGAGATACTACTTGGCACCCACTAGGATGACTATGATCAAAAAGATAGATAATAACAAGTGTTGATAATGATGTGGAGAAGTTGTAACCCTCATACACTGCTGGCAGGAATGTAAAATGGTGCAGCTCCTTTAGCAAACTGGCAATTTCTCAAATGGTTAACAGACTTACCATATTATCCAACAATTCCACACCCAGGTGTATACCCAAAAGAAATGAAAACATGTCCACACAAAAAATGAATTTGAGACGGAGTCTCACTGTAGCCCAGGCTGGAGTGAGGTGGTGCGATCTTGGCTTACTGCAACTTCTGCCTCCCGGGTCCTGGTTCAAGCAATTCTGCCTCAGCCTCCCAAGTAGCTGGGATTACAGACATGTGCCACTATGCCCAGCTAATTTTTGTATTTTTAGTAGAGACAGGGGTTTCACCATGTTGGCCAGTCTGGTCTTGAACTCCTGACCTTGTGATCTGCCCACCTCAGCCTCCCAAAGTGCTGGGATTACAGGCGTGAGCCACCGTGCCCAGACAATTTTTGTGGTTTTTGTAGAGACAGGGTTTTGCCATGTTCCCAGGCTTGTCTGAAACTTCTGGGCTCACATGATCCGCCCACCTTGGCCTCCCACAGTGCTGGGTTTACAGGTGTGTGCCACCATGCCCAGCCTCTATCAACTGTTGGATGGATATACCCAAAGGAATTGAATGCAGGAACAGGAACAGATGCTTCTGTGTTGCTTGCGGCATTATTCACTATAGCCCAAAGATGCCAATACCCTAAGCGTTCAACAGATTAATGGATAAACAAAATGTGGTGTGTTCCTACAATGGAACACAAAATATTCCATAAAAAGGAATGAAGTTTTCATACATACTACAGCACAGATCAGCCTTGAAACTATTTGTGACTGGAAGAACCAGCCAGTATGGTTCCACTTACATGACATGTCCAGAATAGGAAAATCTATAGAGACAGAAAGTAGATTAGCAGTGGTTGCCTAGGACTGGGGATATGGGGAGATTGGGAGATAATGGCTAAGGGGCACAGGGTTTCTTTTCAGAGCAATCAAAATCTTCTAAAATAGATTGTGGTGATGGTTGCACAATTCTGTAAATACACTAAAAGCCATTGAATTATATACTTTTTTTTTTTTTAAGATGGAATTTTGCTCTGTCACCCAGGCTGGAGTACAGTGGCGTGTCTGGACTCACTGCTACCTCCTCCTCCCAGATTCAAGTGATTCTCCTGCCTCAGCCTCTTGAGTAGCTGGGATTACAGGCCCCCGCCACCATGCCCGGCTACTTTTTGTATTTTTAGTAGAGATGGGGTTTCACCATGTTGGCCAGGCTGGTCTCGAACTCCTGACCTCAAGTGATCCGCCCACCTCGGCCTCCCAAAGTGTTGGCATTACAGGCATGAGCTACCGCACCCAGCCTGAATTACATACTTTAAATGGGTGAATTGTATGATAGGTGAATTATATATCAATAAATCTTTTTTTTTTTTTTTAAGGCAGCCTAGGTCCGACACACCTAATAGAACAGAAGCTCTTGCTGCTTTCTTCTCTTTTCATTGGTCAGTGATGACCTTTGTGGGCAGGTTTGTGCACAGGTCAGGGTTTCCATTCCATTCCTTATTATTTGGGTTCTTCTTGAAGAGCAGCTTCTTCCTAGCCCATAGTGGTTAAGAGATTCACAAGCTAGTTTGCATTTTGCAAACTTTCCTTTGGGGCCTTAGCAGAGGATATTTTTAGAACAGCTGTGGGTCTAATTTTGATGTGGCCCAATGACTGTTCACCAGGCCTCATCACTGCCTTTGGTATAAGCATATATTACATCCAGTCTTAATCCCTTGGAGGACACAGAGTTGTTCAGTCCATCCTGGTATAGACCACAAACCATGTTTAAAATAGTGGGCTAAGCCACTGGGCCTCCATGGTGAGGTGGCACTGGGCCCTCTGCTTGAGTGAAGGAAAAAAAAAAAAAAAGAAAAAAGCTAGGCAGGTAACCACAAGCCAAGTTGGGCTTGGCTGCTGCAGGCTGATTGGATGACTGTGGCAGTACCAGCTTTGCTAAACCTCCTTTGGCTCACTTTTTCTCCCTCTCCATGTCTCTTCATCTTTTTTTTTTTCTCTCAATCCTGCTCCTTCTGAGTCTACATTAACTCTTTGTTTAGCTTGGCTCTAGAGCTGTAAGTACTTTCCTTTAGTCAAGTATTTTTCTCTTGGGTAATTCTCTCCCTACTGTCAGCAGAACTCAAGAAATCCTCTAGTCGAACAAAGAGTAGAGTTGTAAGGGACCTCAGAACTCTTCTACTCTAAGCCCCTTCCTTTACACTCGAAGACCCTGGTGCCCAGAGAGAGGAAGTATTATGCCAAAGTTACCCACCAAGTTAGGCTAGGCCTGGGATTTGGTACCATTATCTCCTCACTTGTGGTTCCGTACTCTTTCCATTTTTGAATGAAGGACACACATTGCAGAAAGAAGCAGGATTCTGAGCAAATTCCAACTACTTGCAATTATCTTTGTGATAGATACAGACATAGGATCAACAGTAGTCCACCTCAAAGACAGTTATTGTTTCTTTTTTTTTTTTTTTCTTTTTGAGACAGAGTCTCGCTCTGTCGCCCAAGCTGGAGTGCAGGGGCCGGATCTCAGCTCACTGCAAGCTCCGCCTCCCGGGTTCACACCATTCTCCTGCCTCAGCCTCCCGAGTAGCTGGGACTACAGGCACCCGCCACCTCGCCCGGCTAGTTTTTTTTTGTACTTTTTAGTAGAGACGGGGTTCTTAAAGTCCAAGAAGCTATTGGTTATCACTGAGTCCAGCTTGGGGAGGTCATCAGATTTGTCTTTGGAAGGGAATGTGAGGTAGTTGACCTGGTTGAAAGAATGTCTAATTTGGAATCAGGATCCAGGTTTGAGTCACAACTTTGCCACTTAAAGATTTCACATCTTGCATGACTAATTTGTTTTCTGCACTTCAACATATAGATCTATATAGCAGGAGTAACAATACCTACCTTGGAGTGTGGTTGTATAGATTTGATAAAACAATGAAAGTAAAAGCTTATTTTAACTTGAAACCAAAGGTGTATTCACACGAAAAGACTGACATTGTGTGTGTGTGTTCAGCAAGAAGTGACCCCCTCCAACTGTATCTTATGACAGATTAGTGCTTACAGTGGGCAGCGCCAGAGCCAAAGGTTCTGCCAGTTCTCTTCACACATGCCTGATCATTTGGGCAGCAAAGATGGAGCTATCTGGGCATGTCTCGACCCTTAACAGGTTGAAGGCTTTCTCCAGCAAGTCCCAACTGATTGGCCTGTTGTATTCCCATAGTATCTCAGCCTTCTAAAAAGGTATTACATACTATGTGGTTTAAAAAGAAAATCAGGCACAAAATGGTATAAAAAGATACCTACTCTTGGCCAGGCATGGTGGCTCACGCCTGTAATCCCAGCACTTTGGGAGGCCGAGGTGGGCAGATCACGAGGTCAGGAGATCGAGACCATCCTGGCTAACACGGTGAAACCCCGTCTCTGCTAAGTATACAAAAAATTAGCCGGGCGCGGTGGCGGGCGCCTGTAGTCCCAGCTACTCAGGAGGCTGAGGCAGGAGAATGGCGTGAACCCAGAGGACGGAGGTTGCAGTGAGCCGAGATCGTGCCACTGCACTCCAGCCTAGCGACAGAGTGAGACTCCGTCTCAAAAAAAAAACAAAAAAAAAGATACCTACTCTTACCTCCCAATCCCTGCCCAGAGGAAATAATCACTGTCAGCTGTTTACTGTGTATCATTCCAAAGATATTCTGTGCATCCTTTTTTCTTTGCATCAAAAAGGTAACCTACTATGCACACTCTTTTCATATATCAATACATCTTGGAGATTTTTCCTTTTTTAGTATTTATAGAATTTCCTTAGAGACAACATAGTTTTCCGCAATTTATTTCACAACACCTATTGTTGGACTTATACATGGTCTTAAATCTTTTGTCATTATAAACATTGTTAAAGTAAATATTTTACATCTTAGGACATTTGTGTAATTTCATCTGTATAAATAGTTCTTAGAAGTACAATTCTCAGGTCAAAGGATAAGTGACCTAGGAATTTTTTGTAATTTCATTATTTAATGTCAAATTTTCCATCATAGTCACCATACTAAGTTATACTCCCACCCCCAATGTATGAGAGTACTTATTTCTCTACACCTTGCCAATACAGTGTGTTATCAGATTTTTGGGTCTCTGCAAATCAGATTCAATGTGTTATTTTATTGTAATTTAAATGTGCATTTCTCTTAGACTGGCATTGAACATATTTTCACAAATTTAAATGCTGTATTTAGTTCTTTCATTGTTCATGGTCTTTACCCATCTTTATATTGGGTTTCTTATCTTATTCATATTAATTTGGAGGAGCTTTCTATATACTAAGCAAATTAGCACTCTATCATATATATTATAAATATTTTCCAAGTTTGTCAGTATCTTTGCCATACAAATTTTAAATTTTATGTGTTTATCAAAATTTCTGGGGTTTGTATCATACTGAGTATAGCTTTCTCATTTCTCTATTTTTAAAAAATTATTTGTTTTATGGTACATTTTTACTTTCTTTTCTGCTACTTCCCTTTTACAAGACTGTTATGCACATAATAGATGTTGAAGACTTTTTTCTAAGACTTTTTTCTAAGCTATTTCAATTTAGGCTGTTTCATGTAATGAGAGGAAGACTGAATTTGGATTCAGAAGACCTCATTGACAACTAACTATAACACATTCAAACTAGTTAGTTACTAGGTACCTGCCTCCTGCGTTTTTGTGAATATCTAATAAAATCAAGTGAATTAATGTATGAGAAAGTCCTTTTTAAAAGTATAAAGAAATTATTTGGGACAGTTTTTCAGTGAACACATTCATATATGCTTTTATTATTTTTCTCCCTAATTGGTCTCAGGTTTGAAATAAAATTTGTCTCTAGGAAAAAGCAAAGCTCATAAATGTGGGGTTTTCTTTATTGCTTCTTTGGGAATACCTTACCAATGAGAACGCTTTCCTGAGCCTTGGTTGGGAGCTGAATGAGAAGGGGCAAATTGGGCCTCTGGTGAGAGGTTCTCCCCAAGTGTCCAGACTAGTAACTTTTAAGAGTTGGATGGTTGGAAAAAGTGGGCAGGACATTTGCATAATATTCCAGGACAGAGAGTTCACTTTTATTGGGCTGAAAGAGTTCAAAGGCAAAGTCTTCTGGGAACTAAAGTTGGTTTCGCTGGCTTACTCTTAGATAGATGTGACTTCCTGTGTCAGCGAGGGAGGCTCCAAGGACAAGTTGAATGCCCGAGTTATAGAAAGTTATGTTTGGATTGGTCCTTGTTAAGAAAACAGAGTATCTGGGGTGTTTGAAAAAGAATGAAGCCCATCAACACAGAGTATTATGAACCAGACCCTTCCATGGTCTCTATACCTCACTTTGAGAGAATTTCCATTTTGGTTTAATGAGTTGGTCACATTGCATCATCCCTTTATCTACCTAAAATGTGAATTTTAAAAATTTTTTATCAAGATAATTTTTTCACAGAGTGAAATGCGCAGAGCTTAAATGTGTAAGTAATCAAATGAGTTTTAATGAAGGGGAGAAATCACAGTAAAAATATATTTTTTAATATATTTGTATGTTATATATAATACATATTTTATATTTTTATACATAAATGTTTTTCACTGTGATTTTCCCCCTTAAAAATAAATCAGCCCATGGCATCTTTTATTATTATTATTATTTTTTTTTTTTTTTTTTTTTTTTTGAGACGGAGTCTCGCTCTGTCTCCCAGGCTGGAGTGCAGTGGCGCGATCTCCGCTCACTGCAAGCTCCATCACCTCCTGGGTTCATGCCATTCTCCTGCCTCAGCCTCCCGAGTAGCTGGGACTACAGGCGCCCGCCACCACGCCCAGCTATTTTTTTGTATTTTTAGTGGAGACGGTTTCACTGTTTGCCAGGATGGTCTCAATCTTCTGACCTCGTGATCCACCTTCCTCAGTCTCCCAAAGTGCTGGGATTACAGGCATGAGCTACCGTGCCTGGCCGTAAATTGATTTAAAAAAAAAAAACAAATTAGAGACACGGTTTTGATCTGTCACCCAGGTTGGAATACAGTGAGGCAGTCATAGCTCACTGCAACCTCAACCTCCTGGGCTCAATCCTCCTGCCTCAGTCTCCCAAGTAGCTGAGACAACAGAGCACCACACCCAGTTGTAAATTGATTTTTAAGCAGAACTTGAACTGACTCACCTGGGCAGCTTTGGGCAGTTTTAGTTGTACCTTTGGTATTATGGTCTTGAGATGTAAAGCTGACTAGGCTTCTGGGTTGGTGAGGACTTGGAGAACTTTTCTGTCTAGCTAAAGGATTGTAAACACACCAATCAGTGCTCTGTATCTACCTAAAGGTTTGTAAATGCACCAATCAGCATGCTGTAAAAACGGACCCATCAGCACTCTGTAAAATGGACCAATCAGCAGGACATGGGCAGGGCCAAATAAGGGACTAAAAACTGGCCACGGCAGCCAGCAGCGGCAACCCACTGGGGTCTCCTTCCAGGCTGCGGAAGGTGTGTTCTTTTGCTCTTCACAGTAAATCTTGCTGCTGCTCAGTCTTTGGGTCCCCACTACGTTTATGAGCTGTAACACTCACCGTGAGGGTTTGCAGCTTCATTCCTGAAGTCAGGGAAACCACGAACCCACTGGAAGGAAGAAATGCTGGACACATCTGAAGGAACAAACTCTGGACACACCATCTTTAAGAACTGTAACTATCAGGGCAAGGGTCCCCGGCTTCATTCTTGAAGTCAGCGAGACCAAGAACCCACCGGAAGGAGCCAATTCCGGACACAATCTGAAGGCTTGTTCACCTCTGTTGCTGCTTCTGGGCTCCTTGCAATTAGCAGTGCAGCCCACAGCTGCGTTTTTTTTCCTCTGCTCTTTTTCTTTTTTTCCCTCCTGCTGTTTAGGCTTCATTCTAACTGGCTTTTCAGCCTATCTGGGCATTTATTTGTTCCCTTAAGGCCATGCCAGTTGTTGCAAAGGTGAAGAGAAGAGCTGTCAGGGTCTCTGCTTAGGAGAGCCTCCACTCACCAGTAAGTGAGGAGATTTGCTCAGGCATGCCACGGCATAGCACAGTGACCTGATGCCACCTCAGAAGGGACGGCAGAAGCTTCCCCAGCACCTAGCTAATGCCTGTTGTTGAATGAATGGATAAATGAAGTTCTCAAGCAAGTGTCATCAAGGTCCTCTCCTGGTTCTCCTGTCTGTAGGCTTCTGAAAGCTTTGCTGCCCTAAATTCCTGTCCTTGGTCTCTGTTAGGACCATACCTAGTGACTGATGCTAACCTCGGCGTCTCTTCTGTCCCATAGTGATTCAAACCAACTATCCTGAAATACTCTCCACCTGGGCAGACCAGGGACCGCAGGAACCAGAGAAATGAAAAGTATCACTTCAGAACTAAATTGGGGTGCTTTGCTTTTCCCATCCTCCTAGGTTGTGCGGTTTTTTTTTTGTTTGTTTGTTTGTTTGTTTTCTTGCTAAAATGCAGCAAAGGAAGAGGAAACAAATATAACAATTAGTGCATGGCAGAGTGCCTGCTAATAAATGTATATAAAAAAGAGAACTGAGTGCTGCTTCTCCAACGTAACTTCCAAGTCTGAATACTTGGTTTTCTGCAGATTTTCAACAGGTGTCAGTTACACTTTACTTGGCCGTAAAGTGAAAAGCTCTACATGCTTGGTTTGGTTTATCCATAGGATCTAGACTAGACTAGAGGATTGACTCAGTGAAAATGTTTACTCCTCTAATTAACCAGAATTAAGGTCTGGGCTCAAAACTGTCTTGAGCTGTGCTAGGCATAATTGAGATGCATGGACTTTGTGTAAATAATGTACTTCTAATTGGCTTTGATTAAGTGCAAATTAGAATCACACTTCACTCCAGTGTGATTTACATTCCTAAGCCCTTTTACTAACTGAAGTACCGTGGGTGGCCGATAAGGCTTGTTTATCCGGGAGACAAGAGACTAGGAGCTGGGGATCTGCAGTTTCCCAAAGGTAAAGGAGCCTGCAGCTGAGATTCGAGTTTCTGATGTCTTCCCTCCCATCTGCAGTCCCTACTTTAGGCGAATCAGCTTTAGTCCTCTAAATTCTAAAGTTTTACCAATTTTTTTTTTTATTTTCAAGACTTAGCTTACACACACACACACACACACACACACACACACACACGTTACGTGAATACATGAATATTGCAGTTTGTCTTGTGAAACCTCAGACCTAAAACCAGCCCCAGGCTTTGACTGTCAATATCGTGACACCTTTTTAGTCATGGACTAGAAACATTTCATAAAGGAAACAACTGGTGGGAAGTTTTTTCCAGAGAGTTCCCAGTGTGTGGGTGTGAGTCAACAGACTGCTACAAAGTAGCTTAAACTCTACACACATCTTCCTCTGGGATTTCTTTGCAGCTTTCAAAGGGTAGATCTTTGCAACCGTCCCTTGGGGAGCCTGCAGGGTAGGGTGGGGAGGGTCTGCGAGGCATTTCCTCTTGCTTCTGAATTCTCTGAATCTGCCTTTGAAAATTATCATGAGCAGATGAAGCAGAGGTTGCTGGGTTTATACTGATGTCTGTGCCCACTCCTGTGCTGGTGAAGTCTGGCATGTGGAGAGGCCTCTGGTTATTGGGAGGCTGGTAAATGGCCAGCAGGATAGGAATGCGACATGGTGTTTATGACCCTGGAGGCCGTCGATGACTGGACCTAGAAGGGTTTCTCCAGATTTTCGCACATTAGCATGCTGCTGCTTGGTGCAAGACCGAAAAATACATGTCAGAATAGGGATTTTCACACCAGCAGAGAGTGCTAACAGTGTGCCAGGATCTGTGGGCATGCTGTTAGCAGGGCTAAGTTAAATACTCGCTTCACACCCTTGTGAAGGCGGCTCCCAGGGCAGCCAGAGAAGCATGTCACCTTCAGAGAAGGTTGGATTGTAAATATGGTGGTCTCTAAACTCTGCCACGGGCTTACCAGAGTGAGAAGGTATCCTGTTTAGACAAATTACACTACAGAGATCCTGGCCAGGGTGAGGAAAGACAGAGAATGCTTTTTAGGCCCTTTATACTGCATTCATTCATTTATTCATTCTCATTCTCTGAAACTTTATGGGCCACTTACTGAGCCAGACACCAGAGATGCAACTAGGAAGATGCCATGGTCTTTACACCTAAAGAGCTCTATGGAGCTGGGGAACAGATCTCTATAGAGATAAATGGCAGCCAAATGTGGGAGATGCTGCAGCAGAGAGGAGGAAGCCTGCGGTAGGGGCTGTCTTGGGGAAAATTGTGTGCCATACTGCATTTGTTCAGAGCAGCTTGGAGTCAGCTTGAGGGCCACATCCTGTTCCAAGAAAGTACATTTTGCAGGGTGTGGTGGCTCACACCTCTAATCCCAGCCCTTTAGGAGGCTGAGGCAGGAGGATCACTTGAGCCCAGGAGTTCGAGACCAGCCTAAGCAACATCATGAGACCTCGTCTCTATGAAAAATCAAAAAATTAGCCAGGCATGGTGATGGGCACCTGTAGTCCCAGCTACTACCGAGGCTGAGGCGGGAGGATCACTCGAGCCCAGGAAATGGTGGCTACAATGTGCCAAATGCAATCACTGCACTCCAGCCTGGGTGACAGAGTGAGACCCTGTGTCAAAAAAAAAAAAAAAAAGCCAAAAATGTATACGTATTATTGACTTTCTGAAGAAAAAGCAGTAATAACAATAGGATATTAACATTTGTGCAGTACATACTATGTGTCAAGTATTGTTCTAAATATTTTTGTTCATTTTCTCATGTAATCGTCACAGCATTGAAAGGGTACCATTATTTCTATTCTAAGAAGAACAAGCTGAAGCTTGGAGGGATTAAGTAACTTGCGGAGGAATTGGGACTCGAACTTGGGTCTGATATCTTTACAACTTTAGCTTGTTACTCTACATCAAGGTGTAAAAGACTGTGAGTCAGAAGACCTGGGCTCTGTTGCTAACTTTCTTACCAGCTGGCTATGTGCTCTTCAGCAAGTCACTCCCTGTCTCTGCCTTGGTTCTTTCCTTAACCACTCCATTAAATGAGGCACTCAATCAGCTTGAATCAAAGAAATTACATGGGCTGTGGAGAGGGAAAGTGTAAGGTCTTTCACGGCTTGCTGTGCTACTATCGGTTGTGAATTTGGTGACCTTGACTTGTCATCTGCTGGCCCTAAAGTATGTAGTATTGATCTTTGTCAGTCTTACTTCTTGACCTGGGTGCTTGATTCCAGAAAGCCTCTTAAAGTAGGGCTCTGTATCTTTCTTTGTCAGGAGTGGACCCAGGCAGCAAGGGCCCAAGGTTATCAAGTACAAGGGCTTTGTCCCAGAGCCATCTCTGCTACAGATTGTCCTAGCTTTAGGTCGGCATGCACTTTCTACTTCAGATCCCCCAATCAGTCCTTGTTGGCAAATATGGTGCTTTGATCTTTTAAAGATAAAGTTCAGCCCAAGACCTTGACCAAGGTCAAGTTCTCCTTCATTCCCAGTGGCTTAGGAGGAGTGCTTTCTTGTCTGACTGATAGAGACAAGGAGCCAAGTCGGCAGCAACTACAAGGTATGGCGGACTAGAGGACTGGAAATTTTCTTGACAGTTTTTAATGCAGAGATGCCTAGAAAGAAGCTACCGCCCCACGTGCCAATCATCCGAGCAGGCCTTGTACCCAGCCATGGGCGAAAGTGCTGTACTGAGAACCACCAAATCCTGACTAGGCCAGGATGGTGGCTGGTGTTTTGCAGGTATGTTGGTATTCAAAAAAGCCTTAGAACAGAAGATTTTGGTTTTGGAGGATAGGGGTGGAGCATGAAAACATGCTCATAGTATTTATCTATAACCAATACAATGTTTAAAATGACCCGTCCCATTCGGGAAGGACCATGCAAGCCTAATGGCCCCTCTGCACATTGCTTCTTGGGCAAGGCTCAACACAAGTGCACCCTGCTTCCCACCCCTTAGTCCACTTGTTGGAACAACCTGTTTCAAACTCTTAATTTTGTCTAATCCTTCTAACCATATTCTGGAACTTTAACTTTGACCTTGAGTTATAGTTCCAAGTACTAAGCATTACTTGGGAGAGAGTGTACCCCCATGACTCAGCGGGCTCACTCAGAGTGGTAGGGTGTGGTGGGGGTGCTCGCCCAACAGAGTCTCAGTCACTCATGGAAAGGGATCTCTCTTCTGACCACTTCCAGACATTCTTCACATGATCTCAGTTTGATTTTTAGCTTCCTTTTTGCTCTTCGCTTATAATTTCTCAACATCAGACATGGCTGTTTACCTCCATTTACATTACTGCCATGTGAAACCACTCTGTCCACTGAGAGCGAATAAACTGGCTTTCATGGGTGTGCTGTCAAGTAACAGCTAAAGGGTTAAAAGTTTGAGCAGGCAGACTGGCCAGCAGGAGTTAGTGGTGTGGAGTAAGAGGGACGCCAGCCTGTCTCTAAACTTTTTGGCCCTCCCCAACTACAGAGATGAAGGAAGAGCCTCTATAAATCACTGGAGATTAGAGACCCTGTTCTTGCCGACTCCACAGGGTTGCACTGCTTAATGTCAAAGCCTCACGTATTACTTTAACAGCACTCCTTTTCTTTATTAAATCCACTTTGAAATAAAAAAAAAAAAAAAAAAGATGATCTTTCCAGTAAGGGGGAGAAGGCTAAAAGGATTTAGAAAGTATCTGCTGTGTTACATTACAGAGACTAATAACTGTTTAGGGAGTAAGTAACATTTTTGCACCATCTTAAGCCATAAAAACGAAAAGAGGTATAAAGGTCTGTTCCTTAGAATCAATTTGTTTGAGTGTTTATTTTGCCCCGCGTCCTTGCCTCCAGGTTTCCTTCCAAGTGTGAGCAAAGCAACTGGTAAACTGATGTGCGTGCTGATAGCCGAAAGGTCTGGGACACTAAATTGTTCAGAAATTAGGGTGTTTACTTGGGTTCGTGTGTGTAAGGGGAGCATGGGAAGGGAGTGTGGTGGTGGCAAGAGTTCTACTCTTATACTTAAAAGAAAAAATGCAAACTTTGTGTTCCTTTGGAGGCCGACACTAAGCTTATCTCCTTCATCTGACTTTAATGAAGATATATTTTAAGCAGCTGCACCCATGTCAAATGTCATATTTTGGCTCAAAACGTCCACCTTCTGGGTGGGAGGTTTCTCAAACTAAGAAGTTGGTAGTAATTATAAGCTAATTGAGGAGCAGTAAGCAGAAGTCTGATTGTCACAAAACGTAAGTTAAAAATTAACTTATATAGATGAAAAGTGGCATGGATTGGTAATTGTTAATGCTGGCAGTGGGGTTTATTATGCCATTCTCTCTGCTTATATATTTTTTAAAATGTTCATAATAGAAAAATAAATCAGTTTAAATAAAATGCTTAGCACTTAGTAACCAAAAGTAAACCAATGTGAGCCAAAATATTAAATCACCAATTATAGCATTTTAATTTATACTTTCAGAGAGGTCTCTAGATAAAGAAAAACGACACCGAGAATTTGGGTGCCTCTAATTTGTTTACTACCCAC
Organism: Rhinopithecus roxellana; assembly: GCF_007565055.1. Taxonomy (NCBI): domain Eukaryota; kingdom Metazoa; phylum Chordata; class Mammalia; order Primates; family Cercopithecidae; genus Rhinopithecus; species Rhinopithecus roxellana. The sequence goes on from NC_044567.1 coordinate 23,387,643, forward strand.
TAGGGCTTGGAGCTTCTTCGTGTTTATTCCTTTATAGTCAGAAGCCCATTACTTCAACAGAATTGTTCCAGGAAGGTAGGGTTCCGTCATTAAAAGCCCAGAAAAAAGCCTTGAAAATCTTGGGAGTAAATATGGGTCAAGGGACTTTTTAGTTTGCTTTTTATTTATTTATTTATTTATTTATTTTTTTTTTGTGGTTCGGAGTCTTGCTCTGTCGCCCAGGCTGGAGTACAGTGGTATGATCTCAGCTCACTGCAAGCTCCGCCTCCCGGGTTCACGCCATTCTCCTGCCTCAGCCTCCTGAGTAGCTGGGACTACAGGCACCCGCCACCATGCCTGGCTAATTCTTTGTATTTTTAGTAGAGACGGGGTTTCACCATGTCAGCCAGGATGGTCTCAATCTCCTGACCTCATGATCTGCCCGCCTCAGCCTTCCAAAGTGCTGCGATTACAGGCGTGAGCCACCGGTGCCTGGCCTAGTTTACCTATTTTAGCCAAGCACCAGCGAGCCAAGTCCGTTTTGTGTTTAGGGTTTCACTTGTTTATTCAGCAAACATTTGATGAACAACTACAGCCTACCAGGTACTTTGCTAGCTATTGGTGATTTAAACAAACAAATAAACAACCAAATAACCCAGGCTCCAACTCTGGAGAAACTTAACATCTTAAAAGGAAATATTTTAAAAATGATTACATATAAAGTAGCATGAAACCTTAAAAATAGAGGCCACTTGGGGAAGGGAATGGAGCTTGCTCTCTGTAGCTCCCGGATTATGACTTAGAGAAGGATTGTGAGATTTCAGATGAGCTAGGAACCATTTTCAAGCCAACTGCTAGATTGGTATGGTGTTTTTCCATTTGCATTTTGAAGTTTGGAAAGAGTTCACACCTTTAAAATGTGGTTCATATTTGCCGGCAAAAAAATGGCTTGTTTTGCCATGCTTCCCATCCAAGAGCTGACAAGTCACAGCTTTTTATTCTGACAAACAGCTTGAAGGTATCACCTCTGCAGGCTCCTGACACAATGAATTGCGGTTCTTCATTTATGGCAGTTTGTGCTTCGTGTACACTTTCATGTGTTTAGGATGGTTGCCCAGTTTTAAAGTAGCAACTCTTAAAATAGCTGGAAACAGATTTAGAGTTCAGGTTTGGTTGAAAGGGGGCTGATGGTGGCTGTACGTGTGTCGATGTATGCATGCTTGCAAGCCCGTGTGCACACCCGTGCTGCTGTGAGTCAGTCCGGAGCAGTTTACACAGGGGTGCATTGTGATAGAAAATATAAGGCCTGTAGGGTGAGGAGGAAGAGGGAGGGAGGATTGCATCTAGTGATCCTGGAACAGTTGCTCAGACCAGCATTTAGTGTTTTATTAGGAGAGAACAACTCTATAAAAGGAACAAGAGGTTCAATCATTATAGAGTGGGGCGACAGGAGGCAGCTGCCAGCATGACTTTGAAAACCCTTTGAGATCCTAGAAGACTTGCCACATATAACGTGCAGCAGCTGCTGGGATCATTTAGGAGAAATGCAGAACTTGGCACCCACCCATCCCTGCAGGGGATAGATTCTAGGATCACCCCAATGTTTTCTTTAGATGAGTTCCAACCCCACCCCACCCCCACTTTCCTTGCCACTGAACATTCTCACAACAGTTCTTGTATTTTTCTTTTTTATTCCAGGTAGTTTTGCAGAGAATTAAGAGAAAAGGATAGTCCCCTAGTTTGATTTGAAAATAAATGAGGGGCCAGGCATGGTGGTTCACGCCTGTAATCCCAGCACTTTGGGAGGCCGAGGCGGGCAGATCACTTTGAGCTCAGGAATTCGAGACTAGCCTGAGCAACATGGCAAAACCCCATCTCTACTAAAAATACAAAAATTAGCCAGACGTGGTGGTGTGTGCCTGTAATTCCAGCTACTCAGGAGGCTGAGACATGAGAATCGCTTGAACCCAGGAGGTGGAGGTTGCAGTGAGCCAAGATCACATCACTGCACTCCAGTCTGGGTGACAGAGTGAAGCTCTGTCTCAGAAAACAAGAAAAAAGAAATGAGGGGTGAGGGGTCCTTTATGCTTGGGGGTCAGGGAGGTGTGGCCAGGTTGGGAGAATACAGAGGGTCCCCTATTCTTGTGCCCATATGTGTACTTGATAAACAGATTGCCAGAACCTTGCAAACTATCACTTACATGATGTCATGCAAGTAACAAAGTATGTGAATTTCATTTTTTAAAAATCTGCCTGGGATGTCTGTTTTTCATCAATACATACAGAATATTTGCAAAGTTGAACCCTTCAACTTTAAAAATCTCCAATTAAATCATATAAACGTAAGTAATAACCAATGTTCAAATAAGCCAGAAGAAGGTTATTTATGGGGGGTTATTCTTGACAAGTGTATCATTTGACATATGTATAAAATTTTTGGTAAAGTTTTCTCAAAGTATAAATGCCAATAACTGCTGAAATTTGGCAACCAGTGTGTTTCTTCTATGGACTCATATTCTGTGAGCAAGCTCAGAGACCACCAGTATGTTAGTAAAAATTATTACTGATGTAATCTTAAACAGGAGGTGGCCCCCAACTTCACTGGAGAACAAATGGAGGGAAAATTAAAGAGTAGCTTTGGAAATAGTCATAGTTTCATCTTTAGAAGGGATATTAGAAATCATGTAGGTTGGAAATCTCACTTATAGCTTGAGAAAATCCTCCTGCCCCTCCACTCCAAGAGATTCTGATCATTTCTCTCCTGCCTTACCTCCCTCACCCCAATTTGAAAATTTTTCCCACTCTTACTAATGGGAGAGCTGCCTATCATCAGATATGTTGAGATGGTGAAAAAAAAATTAAGAACTGCATATTTAACCCCCCTGGCTCACTTTTAAGACAAGACTATTACGGCCCAGAGAAGTCCCGTAGAGGATAGCAGAACAAGGTCTTTGTATTCTGTCACTTGGAAGTGACAGCTATATGGACCCAGGCATTTCTAAGACATTAAATCACAACCCTCATGCTGTTGCCACATGACCAGGGATCAACACTGTCAAGTATGAAAGCGAGAAGACTATAGGGCTGGTGCTATGAGGAACTATATATGGTCATATCCTTAAGTTCCGTTATGTGCAGGATTCAGTAGATCTAGTGGAAATAGGACCTCATTTTTATATTTTAGACAGGGTATCACTCTGTCACCCAGCCTGGAGTGCAGTGGCACAATCTCAGCTCACAGCAACCTCTGCCTTCCAGGTTCAAGCGATCCTCCCACTTCAGCCTCCCAGGTATCTGGGACTACAGGTGTACGCCACCACCCCCGGCTGATTTTTGTATTCTTTCGGTAGAGGTGAGATTTCACCATGTTGGCCAGGCTGGTCTCGAACTCCTGACCTCAAGGGATCCACCTCCTTGGCCTCCCAAAGTGCTGGGATTACAGGCATGAGCCACGGCATCATTTTGTTGCAAAGTAGGTTGTTGTATCTCTAGTTAAATAGTTAAGCAATAGAGTATTTCATCCTTGTATTTTCCAGTCTCCAAAATAAGTTATTTTAAAATACAATAAATGTATAGAACAGATCCCGACTACTGTAGTTAAACTTATAATGGAGTTACTTATCATGTTTGAAAAAAGTCTTGCAATATAATATCATATGTTTTTATTCCAGGCCCACAAATAAGTGGTAGTACTATGATGTCCCTACTCACGGGTCCTTTCCCTCTTTATTTGAGGAACGAGAAACTTCCCACCAGCCTAGAGAAAATCATCCATCCTAAGTATCTTTAAACATTTGATTAAGTCATACAAGGAACAAGCAGAGTTATGCTAGCCACAGCGTGGTATTTGGAATTCCTTTTGTTATTAAAAAATTCCACGCTGGTTGTATGAGTTCAGGAAGCCTGAGGAGGGATAAGAAATAGACCTTTTGTCTAGTGCTATTTTAACACACTGCTTCAGGTGTTGGTGGGCAAACTGGCCTTGAAAGGCCTTGAGTTCTTAACACAGTTGAGTCTCAGGCCCAGGCTGGGTAGCAGAAATGCCCCACCTCATTGAGTACTTCTGTTTCATCTCTCCTGTCCCTGTATTTGTCAGAATTCTCAAAACATTGTATTGTCACTTAAAAACAATAAGACAGGCTCCGTCCAGTCTCAGTTGCTGGGATTTAGTCTGTATTTGATGCAGCTGGTCTTTGGGATAAGCTCGGTCTTCTCCAAAGATCGTAAGACAGTTTCTCTTGAGACTTCTGGTTCATTGCTACTCCTGAGATCTTTGCCCCGAAGTCAGCCCTCTCTTCCCCTATGGTGCTTTCAGTATGGCAAGTCAGTTAAACATCCTTAGTAATTCAGGAAACAGAGACAGCCTCCAAGCCTCTGATGACATCACTACTGAAGACTGTGGCCGGCAGGAAGGGCTTGGTGTCACTTTATGAAGGAGACGAGCTGAGAATCGTACCTTCTAAACAGTCCCTGCTAAGTGCTGAAGTCTTGATTAGAGATGTGCGGTCCTGAGGCTTCTCTCTAAGCCCTTGGAAGGTATGCTTCCTAATAAGCTGCCCCAGAGAGGCAGTCCAGACAAGGAATTCCCTTTAAGTGGTGGGTCACAACATCTGGAATGATTGTGCTGGATTACTAGGGAGCCTGGGCAGCAACGTTTTCATCCTTCCTTAAACTTTATTCTCAAGAGAAGTGGTTCATAAGGAGCAGATGATATGCAAGGAGGCGTTGGTGATGGAGACTTCTGCTGGAGAGCAGCCTGGCTCCTGTGGAGGCTGGGCAGAGAACCCCTGTCTCTGAGACTCACAATGCCCAGCATAATCCCCAAGGCAAAGGACAGACTGAGAGAGTTTCGCCAAATGAGTGGCTGTCTCTCTGTCTCTGCCAGGCGAGCTCCTTTGCTGTGGGATTGCTGCTGCCAAGAGTGGCACTGCCTTCCTGAGGAAGGTTCCTTTGTCCAGGTATTTACTTGGTTATAGTAAAGCCTATTTCTGATACCACTCAGGTCAAAAAACTGTCTTATGGGGATGTCCATGGTTGCCATTTGAAATTTCTGTAGGTCAGGCCGGGCGCAGTGACTCATGCCTGTAATCCCAGCACTTTGGGAGGCCAAGGTGGGCAGATCACGAGGTCGGGAGTTCGAGACCAGCCTGACCAACATGGTGAAACCCCGTCTCCACTAAAAAAAAAAAAAAAATACAAAAATTAGCTGGGCGTGGTGGTGCATACCTGTAATCCCAGCTACTCAGGAGGCTGAGGCGAGAATCACTTGAACCTGGGAGGCAGAGGTTGCAGTGAGCCGAGATTGCGCCATTGCACTCCAGGTTGGGCGACAGAGCAAGACTCCGTCTCAAAAAAAAAAAAAGAAATTTCTGTAGGTCATCACAGTTTTCAACACAATGTTGCTTATACAGCTCCTGCATCAGCCCAAAAGGGATATGAAAAATTTCTTTCTTCCCTGCAAATGAGTTTGGTTTTGCCAGTGATATTTAGAAAAATATTTCCAAAATTTCTTCCCAGCGACATAGAATATAAATGTGTATCATGCCGGGCGCGGTGGCTCAAGCCTGTAATCCCAGCACTTTGGGAGGCCGAGGCGGGTGGATCACGAGGTCAGGAGATCGAGACCATCCTGGCTAACACGGTGAAACCCCGTCTCTACTAAAAATACAAAAAACTAGCCGGGCGTGGTGGCGGGCGCCTGTAGTCCCAGCTACTCGGAGGCTGAGGCGGGAGAATGGCGGGAACCCGGGAGGCGGAGCTTGCAGTGAGCCGAGATCACGCCACTGCACTCCAGCCTGGGCGACAGAGCGAGACTCCGTCTCAAAAATAAATAAATAAATAAATAAATAAATAAATAAATAAATAAATAAATAAATAAAAAATAAATGTGTATCATTACCATAAGAGACAGATGTCTGTTTCCATACTCTCTCATTCTTCCAGTCATGTTAAACAGCCTTTACACAGAGATCATATGCGTTCTCCAAGTTCCTGGTGGTTACCTTGAGTTAGCCCTAATGACAATTTGATGAAACAGTTGCTGGTAAAATCAGCAAAGGCAACTAACACGATCACTATGAGTTGATGGTCCCAAAGGCCCATCCAATGGGTCTGAGGGAACACAGTGGTTCTAAGGCAGACAGTAATAATATTTTTCCAAACTTCAGGTTCTCTGTGGAGAGACTGTTCTTCAGGATTCTGCCTCTTTTTGAAAAAGGTGATTTTGATGAAGGTGCATGAAATAGAGCCCTAATATTGACATCATCTCCAGCCAAAGTTCTCATTCCCCAATGTGAATTCTTTCCTGTCCCTCTTGCAGTTATGAGTATGTTTTCCTGTAGGAAAAGATGTATTTACTAGAACATATTTCTACCATTTTATTGGTTTATTTATTCAATGGAAATTTATTAAGCACCAACCACATTGCAGAGGAGGCATCCTGGAAAAATTATTGACTAAACCAAGCCTTGAAGAAGGAATCGGAATTATCCAGGCAGCGGTGAAGAGGGAATAGCGCTTGCAAGGTCCATTGACAAGCAGGGACAGCACAAACAAGGAGCTACGTTTAGTTCAGGACGGCCAGGACATAAGACATAAATGCTTGGAATTGTAGGAGAGATAAAGGGCTGATCGTGAGGAGGTTAGGTATCATGGTAGAGAGCCTGAAGGGTTTGGGGAGCCCCCTTGGAAGTTTAAACAAGGTAACATGATCAACACGTGTTTCGGAAAACCCACTTAGGCTACAGTGTGGAAAATTGACTGAAGTGGGGGGACACTGGATCCAGGAAACCGTCAGGTAGCAATTAATCGAAGTGAGGAGTGATGAATGCCTTCCGTACAGTAGGGGTAGGAGGAATGGAGAGGAGGTGCCAACACGGGAAAGGAAATTCAGGGGCTCCATGACGGTCAATGTATGTGGGAACTAGAATGCAATAGAGACGTGGGAGTCTAAGATGCTACTCAAATTCCGGCTTGATAACTGAGTAGAAAGCAGTACCAGTCACAGAGGAAGAGGCTGGGGATGGAGGAGAGAAAGTGTGTTGGAATATACTGAGTTAAGGAGCCTAAAGAACAGCTGAGAGAAAGGGAAGCCAAAGTCATACTCCTTGACTTTTTCTTTATTGGCTTAGACTGTCTAGTGATCTAGTGGTGTGTGTGTATGCTGGGGGAAGGCAGAGATGGGCACGTGGAAACTCTCAGCATCCAAGAGAAGTTTACCTAAACCCTCCTGTTGAGATTATTTCCAAAATTTGACCAGATGTTTAAACAAATTAACAAATGATTAAAGCAGCAGTCAGCAGGGACCTAGACCCCTGTGGAAATAAGCAAAGGAGCAAAACTGCAGAGAGAGCCAAGCCCAGGTGTTCTTGCTAGAAGGGAGGTCAGTGTGATGGGGGTCCTCAGTGGTTGATGGGCAGAGTCAAAATGAAGCAAGCTGAGTCTGGTGGACAGGGTGAAATCAGAAATCTAGGAAAAGCACAGGTGTTTGTGTTCTCTGTGAGAATAACTTCCACCTAACAACTATGCTCTCAATGATGTTTTTATTCCATCCATTGTTGATAGCACATTCTACTTTTCTCTATAGCCAAGTGTTTTTCTTTCTCTAAGGGATGTCGTCCCTTAAAAAGACTATTTCCACATTGTCCAGAGAGAATAGTGTCGAAGGACTGCCAATTACTATTTTGTTGTAGCCAAATGAACTAGAAGCTGAGCAGCTAACTTGGGTCTCCCTTCAGCTTCATCAGTAGCTTTTTGTGGGGCCTTGGGCAGGTCACAGGTTTCTCTCTGGACCTTCGCTTTCTTCCCCATAAAGTTAAGGAACTTACCCTAGCAGGTTGCTAGAGTCACTTTCAGCATTATCCTTCTATATCTGTGTTCATTCTTGATTTGAAAAGGCCATGAGTCTTGCTTAGAATTGCAGCTTCTTCTCACTCACCAAAGACATAGGCCTGGACATCAGCAAAACACTTCAGGAAATTATAGTTCCCAGCACACTTTATGCCTAGTGTGTAACAGGGCTGGAAAACTGCCACAGAGACACTCACTACAGCCCTTAACCCATTAGGGTCATTTAGAACGTCAGATTTAAAAATCAGCTGTCCCCCAGGCCCCTCCCCGCCCAAAGTCAGCTCCCTAGCTAGCCTCATCTAGAGACTGCATTTCTTATTGATCTTAAAATAAAAAAGAAAGTAAAATGAAAAGGACTTTGGCTCTAGTATGTGAAAACTCTTTCAAATGCCCTGGTCTTTGTGACCATGCGAAGGCTGGCTCTCTTGAGCATCTTCAGTCTCTGTGTGAGTTGATCCTCTAGCTCACGTTCTCTGGCCTGAGAAGAATGATGAGAGATCCTCGGGAAGGCCCAGTGCCTTTCCAATCTACTTCTGAAAGGAAGCCAGAATCCAAGCCCCCAGAGGGGATGCTCCACACCCCGCATCCTCCACCTTTCCAGTCATCCTTCTCACCCTTCTCTGGCAACAGAGTTCAGTGCCCTCAAGTGTGGGCTGCCTTCCAGTTCAAAGTAGTCATGTGCCATAATTTATTTATATTATTATTATTATTATTATTACTATTTGAGACAGAGTCTCGCCCTGTTGCCCAGGCTGGAGTGCAGTGGCATGATCTCGGCTCACTGCCATCTCCGCCTCCCGGGTTCAAGCAATTCTCCTGCCTCAGCCTCCCGAGTGGCTGGGATGACAGGCACCCTCCACCATACCCGGCTACTTTTTGTATTTTTAGTAGAGATGGGGTTTCGCCATGGTGGCCAGGCTGGTCTCGAACTCCTGACCTTAGGTGATCCGCCCACCTCAGCCTCCCAAAGTGCTGGGATTACAGGCGTGAGCTACCGTGCCTGGCCTATAATTTAAAATTTACAGAGCAAAAGATGGGATTCTGAGGGCTGGGCGCAGTGGCTCATGCCTGTAATCCCAGCACTTTGGGAGGCTGAGGCAGGCAGATCACGAGGTCAGGAGATCGAGACCATCCTGGCTAACACGGTGAAACCCCATCTCTACTAAAATTACAAAAAATTAGCTGGGCATGGTGGCAGGTGCCTGTAGTCCCAGCTACTCGGGAGGCTGAGGCAGGAGAATGGCGTGAACCTGGGAGGCAGAGCTTGCAGTGAGCCGAGATTGCACCACTGCACTCCAGCCTGGGCGACAGAGCGAGACTCCATCTCAAAAAAAAAAAAAAAAAAAAAAAAAGATGAGATTCTGAGTAAACTTGGGATAAGGTGTTTAAATAAATTCATGCCAACTCATGGCCATTTCATAGCATTCTTTAGAGGATTTGGCGTTCATTGCCCAAAGACTCTCATTAATATTTGTGCTATTAATGTGGGGCAGTTAATGAGTATCAAAATATTTGCTTCACACACAGCTATTAGAGAGTCAGAGAGGTTTATTTGCTTACCTGTGGTCACACAGCAAGTGAGTGATGAGCAAGGATTGGGAACAATCCAGGTGGTAATGAAACTGAAATGTTTTGGTTCTGACAGCATAGTTCAGCCAAAGGATGCTGGTCGTAGGACAGGGAGTGCAGCTGAGCCTTTGAGTCCCATTGTTATCCCAGGAGAACTGTATTTTCTACTTTCCTGAATTCTAGTATGACAGGTTTTTAAAAATGATTTCAAATTTATGTGTATGTATGTGCATGAAAATATGTGGCTGCTCACAGATACATGTATAGAAGATGAAAGAGAAAAATGGACAACTTATAATTGCAGATATTTTCGTTCATCTGGTATCCAGATGATCTCCCTTGATTCTGACAGTTTTGACAAATCAGTTTATTAAAATTGTAAATGTAACCCAGAGCTGTTTAGTACAGTACTAGGCAGAAGGTGCTTTCTCCTCACATTACATTTTGCGTCACGTTATTAGAAGTAAATACAGCTTATACTGAAAGGACAAAACAGCCAGTCTTCTATGAGAAAGATGTCACTTGCCACATACAGTCCCAGTTGGTTTCACTGTCCCGAGACCCTAAAGATGTTTTCATAGAGCTTTGACCTTGATGAAGCACAGAGAAGCGTCTGGTCCCCATGCCTGCCCTCCTCCCCTTCAACTCCTCACCTGCCCCTTCAACTTCAGATTTCTAAAGAGAAAACTTGCTCCCTAAGCTCCCAGAAGGCATTACTCAGGTGACATTTGGGGAAGGAAATCATCAGTAGGGCAAGTTTTAATTTAGGGCATTTAAACCCATTGTACTTAAGTACCAGATTTCATTGCAGGCTCTTTAGAAAAAATGTATGGCATCTCCACACAGTGTTCCTGGCAGAAAAGAAAAGAAAGGAAAGGAAAGGAAAATGTATGGCAGTAAGAAGTAATGCCATGGGAGGGCAAGCTGGGAACAGTGAACACTCGAACAACGAGAGAAGAAATGTACAAAATGTGGAACTCTTATGCATTCGCTGAAAATAGGGAAAAGAATACCTTTTTTCCTCATCACCTGCCACAGAAAGTTCAGAGAAGTTTTTATTTCATATCTGATTAGCTTCAATTGACAAAGTTTCTACACTCGGATTTTGTTTCACCAGCTTTCCCCCTCCCTGTCCCTTCTAGCCTCTGCCCAGGAATCATTTGTAGGCAAACACAAATATTTGTGACAGGACATCTTCATCTTTGTGCCACACACCACTGGCAATCTGGTCAAGTCTGCAGACCCTTTCTCAGAATATTTTTAAGTAAATATAGTGTGTAGGAACATAATTACCAAAATATTTTAAACGTCCACACATTTATGATATAGTAATATATGTACTTATTTTTAACATATTAACAGAATTCATCACGGCTATACTTTCAAAGTCATAATGTGTGTGCACCAGGGGTCAGCAAACTGCAGCCCACAGACTGCTTTTGTAGATAAAGTTTTATTGGAACATAGCCATGCTCATTCATGTACATATTGTCCATACCTACTTTCACACTACAGCAGAATTAAATAGCTGGCCTCATGTTGTATGGCCCTCAAAGTCTAAAATATTTGCCATCTGGCCTCTTTCAGAAAAAGTTTCCCAATCTCTGGTGTAAACTGCAATAGTAATGTGCAATGAAAAGACTGATTTCGGCCAGGTGCAGTGACCCACGCCTGTAATCCCAGCACTTTGTGAGGCCGAGGCGGGTGGATCACGAGGTCAGGAGTTCGAGACCAGCCTGGCCAACATACTGAAACCCCCATCTCTACTGAAAAAAAATACAAAAAATTAGCTGGACGTGGTGGCGGGCACCTGGAATCCCAGCTACTCGGGAGGCTGAGTCAGGAGAGTTGCTTGAACCTGGGAGGTGGAGGTTGCAATGAGCCGAGATCACACCATTGTAGCCCGGATGACAGTGCGAGACTCTGTCTCCAAAAAAAAAAAAAAAAAGACTGATTTCTCTTGGTTACAGCCACAGGTTGCTAACTACTGTTTTATGCCTACATTATAATGGATATAAATGCTAAATTTCAGTTAGAAGTTAACAAAAACATAGAAGTGATTTTTTTCCCAATCCAAATTCATGGACCACCTGAATTCTGTTCATGGACCCCATGGAGGCCTGTGGACCCCAGGTTAGTAATCACCAAATGGGATTACAGTTTAAAGGGCCTTTCAGCACAAAGAAATACTTTCTTTACAGTGTGAAGAATCTGCACCCTTTCCGCCCCCTCACAAATGTCTGCATATTTCCATATCCATGAAAAAGACATCAGATCATCTCTAGAATTAGGTGAAGCACAGCCACTTTGAACTCTTATTCCCATCCTGCAGAGACCCAGTGTTTTGCTGAGGAAAGGCTAGTTCTGTCAGCTAGTCCTAAGAAAAAGTTGAGATTCTCTACACATACAGTCAGCTCATTACCACCTCCCCATCCCACTCTTGTGATGCCAGGAGAAAGAGCCAAAAATTCCCCCCTCCCCCCACTCCCAGGGTTCTCGTGTTCTCTCTGGTGTATTACTTGACTTTCCTCATCTTGTCTCTTAATGTCACATCAGAATGTACCGCGGGATCTGACTTGGCCATTTATGTGGCTGTGATGTCTTATTCTCCAGAGACAACTTCAAGTATTCAGCAATAACTCATGTCCACTTAATGTGAAAATTGGTATCATCTAATAGAATCTTCAACATGCTAACCACACCATTCCAATGATGAAATGCAAATTTTCCTGCCTTTGACTATGGTCATTTTTAGATTCTTGAGGAATGAAATACCCTCTTTATTATGAATTAAGAACTGGAAATTAAGATGTGGAATATTCTTACACTATTTTTAGATAGTCTCCTTATCTGGAGTCCTAGGCTATCTTGTTTAATCCTGACAATATAATTACAAGGTGCATATCATTATTACTCCCATTTTCTTGCTAAGAAAACTAAGATTTAGGTTACATAGATGAGTGACAGAATTCTAGAATTCATGTATTTTTTTCACCTTTGAAAGAACAGACAACCCCACTTTATCTGATCCTTCATTTAAGTATCAGCTACGGCCTCTGGATGTGTTTTTATCTAAGAGAACCCTACAGTAGTTCAGACTTTGTAGAGAAAGGCAGTGAGACAGAACAATTCTGGCCATAGGGGATGTAGGGTCTAGATCACTTTCTAAATCTCTTTTCCATGAAATATGGGCTTTGAGAGAGAAGACCATCTCTAAGTGCCATCTGACCATCCATGGCTCTAGGATATTCAAAGCAAAGGATAGTTAAGGCAACTCAACTTGTGATGAGCTCCCCCATCTGCCTTTCAGACTGGCCGTGGAAGGGAAAGGCCTGCCTGACAATGGGACCTCTGAGATGGACCCGAAGCACTTCAGCCGTCGTCCTGTGCTCTGAGCAGCTCTGCTGATACAGCAAAGCTGGGAGATGGTATTGATTTTCCAGATAATATTAGCATGTCATCTTATTGAGACAGAATGAAGAGGATTTATGTGTAGACAGAACCACACGCTGCTGCAGAAGGCCCAGTCTGTGGGCATCTTCTGAGCTGCCTAAAACAAGAGTAAAATAGTCCCTCATCTATGAGCGTGGGGAAAAATGTAAACAAGCACCTGTGTTTGAGGATACAGCAGCGGCCTGGAACTTCTGAACTGCCAGAGAAACATCCAGTGAGTGGGAAGGAACACATGGGCTTCACCAAGCAATTAGTGCTGTAGGTTTAATAGAGTTTGAGTACTGATCTAGACTCAGCTCCATCACCACTCAGCTTCCGGGACGATGATTTGAACTGACTGACAGTCTTACCACCTGTGGTCCACTGGACTTTGGCACTTTCTCCTCCTGCTGTCATTTCTCATTACTGCCCTTGACTTCCTTCTAGAAGAGTGGGTACAGTGGGGAGTGACCAGCCTCCAGGAAGAGGACACAGGTACACGACAGTGTGCACCCTCTCTTCTTTTGCCTGTTTCTGACTCTGCATGGCTTGAGGCAGAGTTGATATTTCCCGATCCCTTTTGTTCCCTTACAGCAAGCACTTACCATGCTGTACTGTGGTTTTCTGCTTACATTTCTGACCTCCTTCTGAACTGTGAGGTCCTGAAAAGCAGAGGCTGCAAATGCATCTCTGTGACCCCAGTACCAAGTCTCGTGCCTGGCACTTGGTAGGTGTTCAACAGCATTTGTTGGACAGCTGGATGAAGAGTAGGCATACTGTTCCTAGCCTAACCCATCCCAATCATCCTCCATTGCCAGCAGCGCAGTTTGTCATTATTTTCTGAATCCCAGTCTGTAACACCACCATCCACCCTATCAACAAAACTAGAAATGGGGGAGTCATCCTTACACTGTCTCCTTCTTCACTTCACACACACCAGTCACCAGTTCCTGCTGATTGTTTCTCTCCAGATAGTTCTCAGATTTGCTCTTTATCCTTTTCATCCCTATCACCACCCCCAAGTTCATTGCCTCACTGTTGTAATTATCTGGTCTTCCCACCTTCACTTTGGCCTCCACTCATCTGTCCTGTGACGCCACTACTCTGGCCATGTCACTACCCGTCTAAAGTCATTGAGAGGCTGCATTTGCCCACAGTAAGAAACTCAAGCTTCTTAGCAAGGCCTGCAAAGCCTTTCCTTGGTCTGGCTTCTGCCTGCCCCTGTATCCACAGCTCTGACCACTTGCTGCCTTGAGTTTTATGTTCCAGTGTCACCAGATTTCCTGTAGTTACCCATGTGAGTCATGCTATTTCATGCCTACAGTGTCCTTCTTGCTTTTGTTTTTTCCATTCCCATTCATACTGTGAGACTCAGCACATACATCACCTAACCTGGGAAGCCTCATCTGACCTTATTTACCCCGTGAAAGGAAGGGAGGGAGGAAGGAGGAAGGGTTAAGGTACATCTCCTTTGGACTTTCATAGAGCTCTGTACAGGCCTCAGCGTCCCTGACAGGTAGTCACCTCCATAGTGGACTGAACATCCAACATGACTTTGCAGTTCCCTAATACCCTTGAATTCTATTTTCCTTCCCAATCTTTTTTTTTTTGTTCTGAGACAGAGTTTCGCTCTTGTCGCCCAGGTTGGAGTGCAGTGGCACGATCTCGGCTCACTGCAACCTCTGCCTCCCAGGTTCAAGTGATTCTCCTGCCCCAGCCTCCCGAATAGCTGGGATTACAGGGGTGCACCACCATGCCTGGCTAATTTTTTTGTATTATTAGTAGAGACGGAGTTTCACCATGTTGGCCAGGCTGGTCTTTAATTCCTGACCTCAGATGATCCGCCCTCCTCAGCCTCCCACTGTGCTGGGATTACAGGCATGAGCCACCGCACCTGGCCCCCAGTCCTTTTCTAAAGTATTTATTCATATTGGGATAGAACTAACAAGTAAATGTGACCTTTTTAAGGAGGATTACCATTTGTATAGGGCTGTATCCCTCTAAAGATAGAATACTGGCCTTAGTCAATGAATGAAGCAACATCTCTTGGGGTTGCCAGATGACCCTGGTGTATAGTCAGTCAGCCAAACCTCTGATTCAGCTGCTTAGCTGGGTTAGCAGTTTCCTTTATACCAGTATGGTGTGAGGAGTGGGGAAGGCAGCAGAGCACCACTCACAGCCTGCCCAGTGAGCCCAAAGCAGTGGTGAGCCCAGTCAGAAGAAAAGCCTAGCATACTAGAAAGAGCACGGCCTTTGAAAGATTGGTCAGCCTGGGTTCAAATCCACTGTTTGCCTCTTTACTGTGTGAACTTGAGCATGTTCATTAAGCTCTGTGCTCATCTGTTTAATGTGCATAATCGCTTACACTGAATTGTGATACGGATTAAATGAGGTAATATATGTTATGTGCTCAGAAGAGCCACTAGCTCATGAAGAGCAATCAATAATCATGGCTGCACGCAGGCACAGTGGCTCATGCCTGTAATCACAGCACTTTGGGAGGCTGAGGCGGGCAGATCACCTGAAGTCAGGAGTTCGAGACCAGCCTGGCCAACATGGTAAAACCCCATCTCTACTAAAAATACAAAAATTTGCTGGGTGTAGTGGCAGACACCTATAATCTCAGCTACTCGGGAGGCTGAGGCATGAGAATCACTTGAACCTGGGAGGCGGAGGTTGCAGTGAGCTGAGATCATGCCACTGCGCTCCAGCCTGGGCGACAGAGCGAGGCTCCATCTCAAATAATAATAATAGTGGCTGCATTTGTCGTTCTTTCCCTGTCTTGATCCCCTGGTGGATGGTCATTGTGCAGTGGAAATGAGATAATCCTGGAGGTCTGTGTGCTTCCTTCCTGTTTCACTGAATTTGGCCCCACGTCTACCTGAATGCCCTTAATCAGAGTTCTAGAACACTTCTGACTTAGGAAGCCTCAAACACCCTAGTATGTTCCGGTTTTCCAACAGTTGAGGAAAACATGATAAAGCCCCAAATTGTGTATGTGGAAAAGCAGTGCGGTGTGAAGAATGATGTACACCTGAGTCATTTGTTGGCAACAGTGTGATCTTGAGTACATTCCTTTGAATCTCTGCATCTGATCTGTAAAGATCCCATGAGCTATTTGTATTTCCTCATCAACACTTTGCTTACAAATTAAAGTATTTTGGTATTACAATGGTGATTTGGTTATTACTATTTATTACCTAGACTGCAGGTTTAAGTATAGCAGTTAGAGAATAGCACACTGGCCGGGTGCGGGTGTCTCAAGCCTGTAATCCCAGCACTTTGGGAGACCGAGGCGGGTGGATCACGAGGTCAGGAGATCGAGACCATCCTGGCTAACACGGTGAAACCCCGTCTCTACTAAAAAATACAAAAACCTAGCCGGGCGAGGTGGCGGGCGCCTGTAGTCCCAGCTACTCGGGAGGCTGAGGCAGGAGAATGGCGTAAACCCAGGAGGCGGAGCTTGCAGTGAGACAAGGCTGGGCAGTGTGAAGAAACCCCGTCTCTACAAAAAGTAATGAATTAGCTGGGCATGGTGGTACACGCTTGTAGATCCTACTCGGGAGGCTGAGGCAGGAGGATCGCTTGAGCCCAGGAGCTCAAGGCTGCAGTGAGCTATGATCGCAGCACCGCACTCCAGCATGGGTGACAGATTGAGACTCAGTCTCAAAAGAGAGAAAAACAAAGCTCTTTTCTTTAAAATATTTCTTCAAAACTAAGCCCAGAGGTACTATTACCTTTTGATCACTATTATTAATCCTTCCTTAATAGAGCTTTGGATTTTTCCCTAGGCTTAACTACGCTGGTTATTTCTAATTCTTTGTGGTTTTCCTGGCTTCAGATCTTTCTAGGAACAGCTCTGGGTCTCTTGGGCCATTTGGCATCAGGGCTCTGGGCCTTTGTCCCCAGCTTCTGTGATTCTATCAAAGGTCTTTCAGTATTGATCAGAGAGTCATTCCCACTGAGTCCTTCAAGTTTTCTTTTACTGCTTTCCCACCAACTGCAGAATGAGGAAAGGATGATTGAAGTGAAGAGCCTAGCCTAGTGCCAGCCCAAGTTGGGACTTGCTGAACGTTGGTTTCCAGCCCTGTGGCCCCAGAATACCCCACAGTTACACCTCAGCTGTGGGTTCCTCTGGGACTGTTCCCCAGAAGGATATTTTTCTGCCAATTTTAATTTACTTTTGGGGGAACAAAAAAACTACCTGTAATTTTTCCTGTCTACTTTTACTAGAGTTTACTAGAGTTTTCCTCAAGTTCCTTGAGCGTAATCTCAGAGAAGAATCTAACCCATGTTTTCTTTTTCCCATTGCATTTACTACAGTTACAACAATAATAAATGTTGAATTAACTTTCTCTAGCTTTTAGCCAACATGTAAGTTACTCCCCTTTAAATTCTGTCTTCTGCGTTTGGTGTCTCTCTGTAAAATAGGAATAATCCCAATCTTCTCAATGAGATTTTACCAAAATAAATTAGTGTTCAGAAATAAAAGGAGCTATATAAATCTGAGAAACTGTAGCGAGGCCTCTTACTAATTTTATATCCAAGTGCTCTATATAAAATTACTTTTTCCCAAGTGTTCTGGAAAGGGTTACATTCCTGAGTAAGGTCTTAATGGCCAGTTCAAGAAATAATCAAGTTAAGTGTATTTAATTCATACTTTTAATTCATTTTTTTGGTAATACCTTCTGTTAGACACTTCCATATGACCTATGTCAAATGCACAGGAAAACATCTGATATATGATTATAGACCTAACACAAATAATGTTATGTGAGCAACCCCAAACAGTAAACCGTGACAATGTGGAGACTCAGATTTTCCAAGCACTCATTAAATTGAGCAGAGAAATAATCTATTTCATCCAATAACCTTTTGTTTTATGTATGTAGAAAACCTTTATCAGAGAGCTGTATGTGGACCTCCTAAAAAGGGACCTGGGAATTCGGGTCGGAAACTAGACCAGCCAGGCGACGGAGTTCATGCATCCCAGCGCTGTAAACAACAGCGTGGGCACAACTGGCCAAGCCATGGAAGTGCGGCCAAGTGTGTGGGGACTCCTGGTGTTGTTGTTTATGGCGTCTGGCAAATATTTCTACCCAAACCTTCAGCTAGTTTACAGCATTTCATTTTACAGCCCATCATGATGATAGTAACCAATCCCAGAAAAACATCAGCAAGCATTAGCAGCCATAGTGTTGGAAGATGAATGTGACCCCAGCGACCTCCATTCCACCCCCCAACTCCCATCCCACTCCCACCCCATCCCCCTCACCGCCCCCTCTAGTGTTCAGTGAATTTCTGCAGCCAAAGTGGTTGCCATGGGTCTTGGGTCAAAGGAGGATATTTGGAAGAATTTTTCTAAACACATGCATACAAATGTTGAGAAATAGCACTCTAAAAAGCAGGAGTCATACACAGACCCCAGCCCTTCTCGGTGAGTAAGACAAAAGGCAGCATGATCTATAAATATGGTAAAGTGCCTTGAAACGATGAGTCTGCAGAGGCAGGGCGGGCGGGGGTGGTTAAGAGAAGGCAGGAGGAAGACAACAATTACATATTAAGTTGCATTGGTTAAGAACAGAAAAATATAACTTGGCACGAGTTCCCATACTGGCCTTTTAGAACCGATTGGTCTGTAACACCATACTAAGTCTGTTTTCTATCAGTGGTTCCTAGCCAGCTTATTAAACAGATTTATACAATGAACGAATCTCATAACAGAAACATTCACCTTCTTTATTACTTGGCATTATTTATGGTTTGAATTTTTTCAGCTACTTTTTTATGCACTGGAATCTGCCAACATTATACTTACAAAGTTTATGTACCGAAGTATAAGTAGGTTGGGAGAATGTTATATGTGTCTCCTCTACCCAGCAGAGGCTCTGAGGACCTATCTGTCCCCTCCTCTGAGTGTCTTTGGCATGTAATCCTTTCTTTCAGGAGTCCTTGATTCTTGACTGAAACAAGGGTTAGTTCCCTACCCCCATGCCCCTCAAGGAGCAATCCTTCTTTCAGTCTTGGGTTTAGTGACAGGGAAAAAAGAACTTTAGCTCGTGTGAGGCTGTGTATAAGGGAATTAAATAACTCTCTACTGATTTGCAAACACCTCAAAATTGTCAATATGGAAAAGAGACCCATAGTCCCCTTTTGTCCTCCCCATTCATTCTAGGGTAATAAGGGCTGGTGGAGAGGCGTGTCCATTTTTGACAGAACTGTTATGGGCAGATGAGCATGCCTGAGTACTGAACACTACAGTGTCACTCCCCATGTTGCCATGCTGTAGAAGAGCATGCAGGAAGCTACCGACAAGGGCATTAACTGTGGACCTGAAGTGGACATCAGGGAGGTCATGGCAGTGCGACCCTGATCCATCGCTGCCTCACTTGCCTTCTGCTTCCCAGCTTCACCATAGCTGGGAAGAATATTTTGATTTGTTTGTTTTCCCTGAGAAAGAACAGTGTCTATCTTGGGTATTGCCTCCTTTCCTGAAGTGTGTTCTCCTTCCCAGGGAAAATACACACATCCAAAAGGTACTCTGAGCAAAGCCTGGAACTAGACAGATGACCCAGGGTCTTTGGGATTGCAGAACAGCCGCTGTGGAAAAGTAGTGGCCTGTTTATGGGCTGAGGAGGCAGGACAGGGTGACAAGAGGGAGCCTGAGAGCCTCCCGTGAATCTGTCTGCACCCTTTTGAGAAGAAGCCCATGAAGTCAAATGGCAGCTTGTTTAAGAAAGCCATGAACTAGCAAATGTAGTTAAAGATGAAGGGCTAAAATGAAGGGAAACGCTTATGCTTAAAGCAGTTTTCCTTTGAAAAACTACAGCATTTAGGCTACCAGGTTGTGTTTCCTTAATAGGAAGCCATATCCCAGCCATGTGGCAAGAATTAGTCATTGCCTTCCATATGGTTAGTAATAATAAATGTAAGAATTTAGAGGCTAATGAATCAGTGGGAGTTGGTATGGGTTTGCTGGGTGAATGAATCAAAGGTGATCCCTTCTTTCTCCCTGCTTCCATCTTTCTAGTCCTTTCCTCATGCTATGCTTTTATGCTTATGAGCTTCCATCTCTGGCCCACTAACCCCTATTTTGAAGGATCCTTTGAATAATCTGGAAGGAGACCATCTAAAGAACTCTGGCCAGGTACAGTGGCTCACACCTGTAATCCCAGCACTCTGGGAGGCCACGGCAGGTGGATCGCCTGAGGTCAGGAGTTTGAGACCAGCCTGGCCAACATGGTGAAACCCCGTCTCTACTAAAAATACAAAAATTAGCCAGGCATGGTGGTGCACACCTGTAATCCCAGCTACTTGGGAGGCTGAGGCAGGAGAATCGCTTGAACCCAAGAGGTGGAGGTTGCAGTGAGCCGAGATCATGCCATTGCACTCTAGCCTGGGTGACAGAGTGAGACTCTGTCTCAAAAAAAAAAAAGAAAGAAAGAAAAGAAAAGAAAAAAGAACTCTCAAATCTCTCTCTAGCCTGTATGCGAATCATCTCCCAGAAACTAATCTGTCCCTCTGAGCCCAAGTATTAAGCCAAGCTATGAACCAAAAATTAGAGGTGTGAGAGACATGAAGGGGCAGGCCTCTGTGGCCCGCCCTCCTAGAGCTCACTGTGTGGTGCTAGAGACTGATGTGTAAACAGATTATCATAGTGATAAAAACCATGATAGAAAAAGGATGACCAGTTCTTTTGGCCTGTATGTGTAGGGGGAGGCTCTGGGAGGCAGGTAGAATGTCAGTGAGGATCTTCTATGACATGAATAGCTGTTGAGCTCAGGAGATAAGAATTTGGAGCTGGAGCAGTTCACTTCAACTTTAAATCCCAACCCTGTCTCTTAACAGCTGTGTCACTTTGAGCAAGTTACTTACCTCTCTGTGCCTCGGTTTTTTCATATGTAAAATAGTATACCTACATCCTCGGGTTCCTGTGAGAATTCAATGAGTTAATAGGTGTGGAACACTTAGAATACTGCCTGCCCCGAAAATTACTGCTTGGCAGTAAATGCTATGTAGATGTTACTTTAAAATTATTATTATTTTTCACATATCTTGTGTGAATGTGCCTAAATGTGATATGTATATATTTTTCCTTTTAAAAATTTGAGATCATACTATACAGAGAGCCCAACTTACTCTCCATGTCAGCACATGCAGGTGTACCTTAAGACTAATTTAAAAATCTTTCTTTTGAAAGATTTTTCATCTTTCTTTTGAAAAACTTTCCACCCTCATCAGAGATTGGAGAGTCTATGTGAGGGCACCTCTCCAAGATTGGATCTTGCTATGGTTGATGGAGTTACGTCCTTCACAGCACAGTCCAAATTAAAGATCTCTAGTCAGGCTGTTTGGTCTGTGAAACATTTGGATATTTGTTTTTTAAATCCATATTAGGACATGTTATTCAGTGTTTGGAGAAATTAGTATGTACTAATTTCTAGACTGCTTGAAGAACTTGGGGGGTAAATTGTTGCTCTTAAATCCCCTTAAAATGTAGGGCAGAGGCCGGGTGCGGTGGCTCACGCCTGTAATCCCAGCACTTTGGGAGGCCAAGGCGGGCAGATCACGAGGTCAGGAGATCAAGACCCTGTCTCTACTAAAAATACAAAAAATTAACTTGGTGTGGTGGCGGGCGCCTGTAGTCCCAGCTACTCAGGAGACTGAGGTAGGAGAATCACTTGAACCTGGGAGGTGGAGGTTGCAGTGAGTTGAGATCACGCCACTGCACTCCAGCCTGGGCGACAGAGCGAGATTCCCTTTAAAAAAAAAAAAAAATATATATATATATATATATGGCAGAAGGGATCTTGGCGCGCTGTGTTGAAGAGATACGTTTTTAAGTCAAGTGTAAGGTAAGTAGGTCACGTCACATCTCAGCCTCACAAGGCTGTACTTCTGCAGATTGTTGTGGCTTCTGGGTGTCCTGTTAGAAACAAAGCAGGAAGGGAGAATCATTTGATCTCTTGATCCTAAAATGTGGGCCCTAGGCTGTCAGGAAGAGGTGCTGGCCCTTGCCGAGTCCCAGTGTTCTCCCTCATTCACCCGCTAGGTGACAGTGGATCCAACTCTCCATAAGCAAGTCTGGGATTCTGCATGTTGTGGTTATTTGCTGTCTATAGAGGGGTCTATTAGACAGGTCTCTCCAAGGAAGGGAAAGGGAGCAAGGAGTAGAGGGGGTATAGGCTCAGAGGGGCTAGCAAGTCCAGTAGATGCCAGTTCTCCCGAAAGACAGGTCCCCTGTGTGACTCACATCTGGTACTGAAGTGGCTGGAGCACTTGGCACACCGCAAATTGACACTGACCTTGGCCATGCTGTTGGAGTAATTGGACTTTCAGGATGGACTCCCTGAACAATCTTGCCACTGTGGCTGGCACAAACAGGCTTTTCTTTAGCAGCAGACGTTCATGTCTTCTTGCTCCAACTTTTTTTTCTTGAACAAACATATGTATTGTGGCCAATGCAAGGAAAAATCCTACTCACCATTTTGATCTGAGTTGCCTCTGTCCTGGAACAATAGTCTAGTGTACCAGGGGCCCTCGGGATGCTGGTTTCCATGCCCTGGTCTAGTTTTATGAATCTCCTTGGAAGACCCTAAAGGCCAGGAAACCATCGGTATTTCTGCAGGGCCCCCTACCACCATCAGGGACATCAGTGGCTCTGTATCTGATTGCCAGAGCTTGAGCTTCAGCAGTAGCCTCGGGGTCAGGACTGGTTACAATCAAAGAGCTTGCTAAGTACCTGCCCTTTCTCCCATAGGATGGCCTCTTCACAACTTAAGTGGGCATAACCGAACACTTGCATTCCCCTTTGAGCATCCACCTCACTCAGGTGGAGGAAATGTGTCTCCAAGCACTGCCAGCCTGTGAATAAGCACTTTCCAAGTGCCAGGTACAAAGTTAGACATTTCCCATCTTTCACCTCGTTGATCTCCTCAAAATCCCATGAGATTTTTAATCACTGACTCAGTAGCATTGATTGAGAAACCTACTCCGTGTTAGGCTTAGACTATAACATAGCGATGACCGAAATAGTCTTTGGATTCATGGCGATCACTGCTAGGTAGAGAAAGCGAATGCTGTTATTTCACTCGGAGAGAAAACTAAGGTTCAGAGAACCAATACTTTCTCAATGCCATACAACTGGTAAAGGGTGTGGCCACGATTTCAACACCATGATTCTACTCCAAAGACTGCCCTCCCTCCACCGTGCCCTACTACCTTCCTATAGGAAGCTTAATCTGCGGTTCTACTTAAAATATGAGGAAACATCTGGAATATTAGTTTTCAACCACATTTCAGACACACAAAGTGGAGCCTAAGGAATAGCCCAGTTGGTTCTTCTCTGAGAGCGGGTAAGAGTAGAAAAGAATTGCTGATCTCAAGCATTTTGTTACCAGAATAACCCCACAGGAGAGGCCTGGCTGAACTGGGATTTGTGTGGGCCAGACAACGTAGGGGATTTATTTCCAAGACTGGAGGACAGAGCTTGGACTCGGGTCCAGCTCGGCGTCCTCCCTCGGGTCCGACTCGCTGAAGAGGTACAGCATCTGGAGGAGGACTTTCCGGCCAGGGTACAGCTCCTCAGGGCCCAGGCAGTTAACGATTAAACAAGAAGCAGCCTTTGGCTACAAACCTAATGGTTTGGGTTCCAGGGCACAGGATAAAAATACACAACTGGAAAGGCAAGCTCCCAATTAAGTGGAAGAGCTCAAGCAAGAGATGTTTCAATGCCGTGGAGCCAGTGACCACACGCGGGCCTGCTGTCTCCTCCGCCAGCCCCACTCGCCCGGCCCCATACTTAGTGCTGGCTCCAGAGTCTCGTGGGGGAAGCCGGCTGGCAGCACACAGGCTTCTCCATTCAAAGAAAATCTTACTTCCCTTCTGCCCAACAGTTTATCTTGCTTGGTATCTTCGGATAGTAGAATGCCAGCACTGGAAGGGGCTTAGGGATCATCTAGCCTAGTCCAGCTCCCTGGTTTGGTGCTTTAGAAACCGAGGCACACACAGGGGAAGTGACTTGAACAGAGTCACCTTGTCAGTTCGTGGCAGGGAGGAGGTTCACGTTTTGATCTTCTAATGTCCACATTGTCTTCTCCTCCTTTTGTACTAAGCTGGCACCATTAGCAGCCTGCCAGTTGCACCTCTTCCTTTTGCTCCCACAAACCTAAAAGCCCTTGGTCCTTCTTTTACAGGAAAAGATACTGAGGCAGGGAGTGTAAACAGCGCCCACAGAGCTGACAAGTACAGATGCCAGAAAGGGAACCGCAGAATCCCGCCCAGCAGGCCTGGGCCTTCACCATCTGACCGCATTCCCTCTCTAAGAACATGTTGTGGGAGGACTGAATTTGGCCTCCTTTGAGCTCTAAGCCTGCAACAGCCCTCCTAATGACTCTACAGTTCCTGGCTTCCTCTTGCCACCGACTTTCCCCTCCACCACTGCCTGGGACAACCTTACAGCTACAGTGACTTTGAGTCTTGCCAAGACAAGCCCAATAGTTACTTTCAGACTCAAGTGCTTGCCAAGCCTGAAATAGTAATTGCCTGAAGGGTTCCAAAAAGCTGGGCTTTATCTGCAGCAGAGACTTTAGTAAATCAAAACACAGGTCTTATCTCCCTATTCTCTCCCCTCTGTTGTGTGGTCTCCTAAATGAAAAATGTTACCTAATTGCCTAAAACAGCTGGCTTGATGTTTAATTACTTCAGCTTGCTAACCTGATATTCTGGGCCAATAAACTATACATGGGGAGTGGATAATGCTCTTTACAGACCGGACTTGTCCAGGTTTCCTTTGTGAGAAATGTTGATTTCAGCCACCAGAGGGAATTCCAAATTTGAATGCTCTTAGCAGTCGCCGCGCTTGTCTGATGTTGGAACTCCTCTTCACCCATCTGAGGAACAGTGTGCCTGGAAAATGCTTGAATCTTCTCCCCAACTTTCCAGCGGCAGGCCCCTCCACACACCACACTGCTCAGCATGCACTCCCTTTTTTTTTTTTTTTTTTTTTTTTGTGAGATGGAGTCTCGCTCTGTCACCTAGGCTGGAGTGCAGTGGTGCGATCTTGGCCCACTGCAACCTCCACCTCCAGGTTTAAGCGATTCTTGTGCCTCAGCCTCCCGGGTAGCTGGGATTACAAGCACCCACCACCACGCCTGGCTAATTTTGGTATTTTTAGTAGAGACAGGGTTTCACCATGTTGGCCCAGATGGTCTTGAACTCCTGACGTCAGGTGATCCACCTGCCTCAGCCTCCCAAAGTGCTGAGATTACAGGTATGAGCCACAGCGGCCAGCCAATGCACTCCTGTTCTGAGACGTGGGAGGGCACGCAGAGCAGTCTCAGAGCGGACGCTAGCTGGCAGCGGTGCCATTGCTCTCGCCTCAGGCTTCCTAGAGCAAAGAAGCCCATGGAAGAGGCTGCACGGCATGGTTAATTGGCAAAGCCCAGGTATGGGCCAGTAAGCCCCAGTGATGCTGGGGTGCCTCTTCCTGTCCCAAGGACTCTGCAGCCTCAGCCTCACCCCTCAGTGCTTCCCCATATGGGTGCTGGAATCTGACCAGGCTGACTGACCCCTGTTTCATGCCCCATGCCTTTGCTGGTACTGATCCCTGAGATGTCCCCTGACATGCCCCTCACCCAGCACCTCTACCCTCCCATCTGCCTCCACATGCTGCTGCTTCCCCTTCACGGCTCCCCTGCAGTAGCACACCTCTGCACAGCTTTCTTCTTTACTCCTAGCCAGGCTCAGAGGGACCCGCAGCTGACATCCTAAAGTCACCTCCATTGTCCACCCACCTACTTCTCTATCTCAGTGAACCTCTTTAGGACCAGGATTTTCCCTTTTCATTTGTGTTCTCCAGTGTCTAGGATAGTGACCATCTATAGCAGGTGCGGGCCAGGCGTGGTGGCTCACGCCTTTAATCCCAGCATTTGGGGAGGTGGAGGCGGGTGGATCACCTGAGGTCAGAAGTTCGAGACCAGCCTGGCCAACATGGCAAAACCCCATCTGTACTAAAAATTACAAAATTAGGCAGGCATGGTGGCATGTGCCTGTAATGCCAGCTACTCAGGAGGCTGTGGCAGGAGAATCACCTGAGCCCAGGAGGTGGAGGCTGCAGTGAGCCAGGATCACGCCACTGCACTCCAGTGTGGGTGATAGAGTGAGACTCCATCTCAAAATAATAATAATAATAGTAATAGTAATATAACAGGTACTTAGTAAATGTGTGCTGAATGTGGGTTTTTTGTTTTGTTTTTTTGAGACGGAGTCTCGCTCTGTCGCCCAGGCTGGAGTGCAGTGGCCGGATCTCAGCTCACTGCAAGCTCCACCTCCTGGGTTTACGCCATTCTTCTGCCTCAGCCTCCCGAGTAGCTGGGACTACAGGCACCCACCACCACACCCGGCTAGTTTTTTGTATTTTTTAGTAAAGATGGGGTTTCACCATGTTAGCCAGGATGGTCTCGATCTCCTGACCTTATGATCCGCCTATCTTGGCCTCCCAAAGTGCTGGAATTACAGGCTTGAGCCACCACGCCCGGCCTGATGTGGGTATTTTTTAAGGAAAGCCTAAGATGCCATTCTTAGAGCAGCAGAAGAGATAATTTTCGTGCCCCATGCCTTTGTTGGTACTGGTCCCTGAGATTTCCCCTGACATACCTCTCACCCAGCACCTCTGCCCTCCCATCTGCCTCCACATACCGCTGCTTCCCCTCCATGGCTCCCTGCAGTAGCACACCTCTGCACAGCTTTCCTCTTTGCTCCTAGGCAGGCTCAGAGGGGCCCGCAACTGGTACCTGATAAAATAAAGGAAAGGCTACAGGGAGGGAGAGAGGGAAGGAGAAGGGTAAAATAAAAGGAAAAGAAGAGGTATGTTCTTCGGAAAAGAAATCCATGCCCTCGGAATGATGTGGCCCCTTCTCTTTTTTTTTTTTTTTTTTTTTTTTTTTTTTTTTTTGAGGCGGAGTCTCTCTCTGTCGCCCAGGCTGGAGTGCAGTGGCCAGATCTCAGCTCACTGCAAACTCCACCTCCCGGATTTATGCCATTCTCCTGCCTCAGCCTCCCGAGTAGCTGGGACTACAGGCGCCCGCCACCTCGCCAGGCTAGTTTTTTTTTTTTTTTTTGTATTTTTAGTAGAGACGAGGTTTCACCATGTTAGCCAGGATGGTCTTGATTTCCTGACCTCGTGATCCGCCCGTCTCGGCCTCCCAAAGTGCTGGGATTACAGGCTTGAGCCACCGCGCCCGGCCCGCCCCTTCTCTTTTTAGTCAAACATCTGCTTGACTGTGTGTGCTGTGCTAGATTCCTCAGGGTCATGTACAATAATTCCTGCCATGTAGGTTTATTAAATTAGCAGTTTCAATTTAAATCATGTTTAGCTGTTTCTCCACTAAGGAATTCCTCGTGTATTTGATCGATTTGTGTGAGACGCTAACTCCAGCCATTGCCAGCCCTTCTGTAAAGTGGCTACTATATGATCCAGAATCCCTCTCACCTCAGACACTGATGGTACCATTAGAGTTTGAGAGGCTTAAACAGTTCTGAGATAGGTGTAGCATACACAAAAATTCTGTTCACTGCTTTGTTTTAAAAGTTTAGGGTTCTAAAGAGTAGTGTCTTCTCTCCAAATTTAGTATGCTTATATATTATATCCATTATATTATATTTAGCTCTTATGCCCTAGGTATTTGATCAATGAGCATTTCATTGCCAGGCTTTTAAGAGACCCCTGGTCCGTGTCTTCTTGCTATCTTCATTGGTTTGAGACAAAGTGGAAAGGCTAGGAAGAGAGAGGGGACTCCTCCAGAGCCCACCCGCGACACACAATATATAGTATGATAGCATAAAACAATGTAAAGGCACGCTTCCTAAGTAACAGGTCATATGCTTTCATTATTTCATCTACTGGTAGTGTATTGCCTTTATTGGGAAAAAGGCTTTTCCCCAACACCTGCTTTGTAGGGCTGGGCTGAGTCAGGCCGGGTGAACCAGACAATTCCTGGTGTTTGGGGCATGAACCAAGAAAGTACAGCTCATGGCAACACGCAGGGCTTCACTGACGGTGGGGTGAAGTCACTCTAGGAGAGGGCTCGGCCTAGAGACCTGGGTCAGTGAGGTAGTAGCACCATTAGGGGCAACTGGCAGTAGGGCCTCAAGAGCACCTTGAGAATCCAGCGAGACCCCTTTGGGTGGGATGGGAGAGTAGTAGTTGGCAGGGTAAGTAGGGCACAGTTGTTCCTAAGAACTGAAGCCCATCAAGGCAGGGGTCCAATACTCAGATTGGGGAACGTGTCCTCAGGGATAGGACAGAAGCCTAGTAATTAGAGCAGAGACACACTGTCAGAGCCAGCCAAGGGCCCTGCTGCAGGAGGCCTGATGTGGAATCTCCTCCCCGTTAGCCACCTAAGGGCAGACTTGAACAGAGGTCCCTGGTGAGGTCTGTGGGTGGGGATCCAGGAAGAGCCTGAACAAATGCCATGTGCAAGGCTGTTCTGGCAGGCCTAGTGTGTAGGACCAATAGTGAAGGCACAGCAAGAACAGGGTTTGTGCTGCAGGTGTCCAGGCTGTGCAGGAAGCAGGGCCAGAGGCTGCCTCTGCTGCTAGAGCTACGTGCCCGCTCCTCGGCTTCTCCCCGCCACCATCACACCAGGAGTCAGGGCCCTGGGAGGCGACTAGAACACACCAAAAAAGGATGGCTAGGACTGTTTCTCTGCAAGGTGGAATCAGCTCTTCATTTAAGATGTAAACTGTGGCCAGAAGTTACTGAGGGTTCTACAGGTGACGTCCATCTAGGCAGGAATAGAAGTTTCAGAATTAACTGACTTTTCTCAATTGGAAACTTTCTTGTCGGCTCCAGAATCTACGGTGTCCTGTCTGCACTCCTTGGTGGTGATGGAGCAGCAGCCCTCTGCTGTCTTCTCTGCCTACTGTTAGAACCAAATGTAGTCTTTCTTGAAGACAGCACCATCTCCCTCTCCCAGTGACATCAGCAGCCCCTCCTCCCCCTCCCCCTAATTGACAAATGTGGGAATTTTGAAGTGTTTTATGGCATTTACAAGGGACGCACCACTTAATCACGGGTGGAACTGCCAACAGATGAAGGGTTATTTCCCGTGTTCCTCCCCACCCCGCAGTGAGGCAGCAACCTTGTGTTGGGGTTTCTGAAGAGCATTCCTGCTCTCAGGACATGTGCTATTTCCAACCAGAGTTGTCCACCTGCAACTTTCTGCTAGGGTTAGCAGTTTCGTCTCCCATTATTAGAGTCCAGCTGGAGTGTCTTTGAAGTTGGTCCCATCGTGTTAAATGTTAACTGTAATTTCTCTTGGCCCTTGCTGGAGAGTGCTTTCCTTCCCGTTGGTATGATAATAGCCGCAGCTATATTGGCCATGTGCTGGCTGACCACCTCAGCACATGCTTTCACTCCCGGAGTAACACAGAAGGAGCTTTGTACTGTGCATCGTGGAACTTGGGTTTTGACCTGGTTCTGCCAGGATGCCATGTGATCTTGAGCAAGTTCATTTTCTTCTCTGATCCTCATTTTTCTGCTCTGTACAATTCTGGGTAAGGGCTAGAGGATTTCTTTTTTTTGTTGGTTTTTTTTTTTTTTTTTTTTTTTTTTTTGAGATGGAGTCTCTCTCTGTCGCCCAGGCTAGAGTGCAGTGGCCAGATCTCAGCTCACTGCAAGCTCCGCCTCCCGGGTTTACACCATTCTCCTGCCTCAGCCTCCCGAGTAGCTGGGACTACAGGCGCCCGCCACCTCGCCCGGCTAGTTTTTTTGTATTTTTTAGTAGAGACGGGGTTTTACCATGTTAGCCAGGATGGTCTCGATCTCCTAACCTTGTGATCCGCCCGTCTCGGCCTCCCAAAGTGCTGGGATTACAGGCTTGAGCCACCGCGCCCGGCTGGGCTAGAGGATTTCTGAAGCCCTTCCACTTCTAAGTCTGTGATTCCAAGATTGGGAGAATGCACAGTTATTCGCAACTCCTTTTTCTCCCTCTGCCCTGGGCCTAGGCCCCTCGCTATAGTGCTTCTCCACATGCTGATCCCAGTAGGCAGCCAGGGTCGGGGAATACTAGCAATACGTAGAGAGCTCAGGGTCATTCTGACCCTTTGAATTTGAAATCCTCAGAGAGCTTTCTATTCTAATAAAAGGGCATAATCTTGGTGATATGACACCCCCTACATTAAACTCCATCATATTAAGGAAACCTTAGAACTCAGATGGACAGTCTAGCTTGATAATTTACAATTCTGTTGGGATTAGTATGAGGAATAATTATATCTATTTATTTATTCCACTGTCAGAATGTTGACTCTAGATTTTCATATTGTCTCTGTCACTGAAGATTATAATTAAATAATATGTCAAATGTATTGATCATATTTTTATAAAATTTGCTTGATATGCTATAGAGGCTTTTTTTTTCTTTTCTTTTTTTTATAATATATCATGAGATTAAATTCAAAAGTTTGCCAGGACATCTAGGTCTGTTTAAGAGATTTTTTTTTTTCCTGAATAAACCACAATTTTTTGATGACTTGTCATTTTGACATCAACTAAAGTAATTTCTTTTCTCCTTAGTGCAGAACTGTATCTCTTTTAGCTTTTGGTCAGACTCAGTAGCTATAATGACATTAGAATAAGAAGTAGTATGTATCTTTGAGGTTAGACTTTAAATTTCCTTTGTGCATAAACTCACAATTTTTCATAGAATAGTCTTTTTTCTTTTTCCTTCTTTCTTTCTTTTTTTTTTTTTTTTTTTTTTTTTTTTTGAGATAGAGTCTTGCTCTGTTGCCAGGCTGGAGTGTAGTGGCACAATCTTGGCTCACTGCAACCTCTGCCTCCTGGGTTCAAGCATTCTCCTACGTCAGCCTCTCAAGTAGCTGGGATTACAGGCTTCTGCCACCACACCCAGCTAATTTTTCTATTTTTAGTAGAGACCAGGTTTTGCCATGTTTGCCAGGCTGGTCTCAAAGTCCTCCCCTCAGGTGATCCGCCCACCTCGGCCTCCTGAAGTACTGGGATTACAGGTGTGAGCCAGGGCGCCCAGCCAGAATAGTCTTTTTCTATGCATTTATTATGAGAACTTTTCAAGTGGAATTTGAACTCAAGTCTCTTTTACTCCACAGCCCAGTTTTTCCTTCTGCATCAGATGGTCCATTCCTAGACAGTGGCACTATGAACCAAAAGACCTGGGTTCCTCGCTCATCCCTTGGACTCTTAGCTAAGGAATATGGCGAAAGAATATATTCAACTGTAGGCTGGGTGTGGTGGCTCACGCCTGCAATTCTAGCACTTTGGGAGGTTGAGGCGGACAGATTACGAGGTCAGGAGATTGAGACCATCCTGGGTAACATGGTGAAACCCCATCTCTACAAAAAAATACAAAAAAATTAGCCAGGCGTGGTGGCAGGCGCCTGTAGTCCCAGCTACTTGGGAGGCTGAGGCAGGAGAATGGCGTGAACCCGGGAGGTGGAGCTTGCAGTGAGCCTAGACCACGCCATTGCACTCCCGCCTAGGCGACAGAGTGAGACTCTGTCTCAAAAAAAAAAAAGAATATATTCAACTACAAATTTTCTCAGCCTATTTCTCTTCTGCTTGAGTCACAAAACATTTACCTACTTTACCCAGAGGTTATAATTAAACCTTTTCTAATATTTGCTTTGGATGTATGTTTCATATATATTCTTAAGTAGCATAGAGGGTTTCTTCAGTCTGCCTGAAACACATGTAATCAGCTCTTCAGTCATAATAATAATATAGCACATACATAATGTTTTACAAAGGGCTTTCAAATACATTATCTCAGATGAGCATTAAAGCATGCTGTGATACAGGCAAAGGTTATTACTATTAGTTCATTTAATGGATTCTTTTTAAAAAGACCCAGAGAATTTAAGATTTTCCATATCATCCAGCTAGGAAATGATAAAGCTGAGACTAGAACTCATGTCTTCTGAATCCTTAATCTAGTGTCTTTTGGCCTCCTTTTTTTTCCTAATGAGCTTTACAAACATAACTAAAAATGTATCTCCAGCTTCCCTTACCTCTTCATTTGTTTAAGGCAGGCTCTTCATTTTGCTGTAACATCCCATCCTCTGAACAGATGTGCCATGAAATAAAATGGTAGCACCTTTTTAACCCAAGTAAGTACAGAGCGTTAGCAAAAGAAGAAAGATCCTGATTTTATTTGACCGAGAGACTCACATTCCTCCTACCCCACCTCCCATCTCCCTTCACCATTCATACTGTGGCTTCTTGGGGAAGCTCATGACCTGTTTCA